>NW_011888852.1:4161715-4163981 GCF_000151845.1 Pteropus vampyrus | reverse complement strand
TTTTTTTATCAGTGTTTTTATTACCTTAAATTTAGTGGACTCTAACATTTAACATTAAAAGGTATATTAAATGCTCTTTTAATGTTACATGTTAGGGTCTACTAAACAAAACAACTGCATATTACTGTTATCTGCGTATAGGCAGAATACCAATTATCTTAAAGAACCTGATTTTGAGACACAACCATAGCAAAAGGAGAAGCATAAGAGACATAGAAAGCTGTTAGGAGGCCCCGGTTCTCTATGGGGCCACCAGAGTTTGGTTATAAGTTTATCTCCATTGTATATTGGAATCTAACAGAAGAATAAGAGTTGCTAATAAAATTTGCATTTCCAAAAACATTTTTAGGCATTCATGTGTTTAGGGATAGCTTCGTTCCATTTTCTTATTGCGGAAATATTGCCTGAGCACCTCCTCCATGCCAGGCATTGCCATGTGCTTACGCAAATTGTTAAATTTCCTGTCACCCCCACATAACCTGGGCGACAAAAATGATTAGCCTCGTTTTATAGTTGTGGTTCAGAAAGGTTAAGTAACTTGCCCAAGATAACACAGCCAGCCCTCCATTGAACTAAAGCATTGATCCAGATCTATAAATGCAGAGGCCAGGATCTCTTTCATTGACTTAAAGGTGCTTGGTAACGGAGCACAGCCAGAGGAGGCTTCACCTATTCACAATCTTGCACTTGTTGACTGAGGCAGAGTATTAAACAATCACTAGATTTTTTATTATTTTATGTATCAAATAAAAAAATGTGCTCATCTGAAACATACCATCAAGCTATACAATTCATATTCAAACATTTAAGAGTTACTAGGTAACCAAAAATGTTTTGCTTTATTTCTTTTCCCTGTTTCTTTCAAACAAACACTGAATGAAGATGGTACTTAACCATTAGGGGACTGTATCTTACTTTGTTTACGTTTAGGGGAAAGTACATCTCTAAAAGCAAACATTCAGCTCCAAAGCTACCTTTCTCATCAGAGAAAAGCTTCCTTGTTTTCCCCTGTAAAGTTTTTCCATTCCTCAGTCTGCCTTTGAGTTTCTGCTTAAACGCAAGTGACAATGGCCAACTCCCTTTCTCCAGCAAGCCCAGAATAAATCATCTTTCTTTTCTCATTTAATTGGTCTTCCTTTAGTTCCACACCATACTCTGCAGCCATGGCACCAGCAATCATTTGGGGAAAACGGACATCTATTAAATAGCCACACAACTAAATGTGTAACTATCATTGTGACTGATGTTATGCAGGAAACGTACCTGGCACTGTCAGAATGTAGAATAGAGTCATGGCCTGGCTAGGAGGTCAGGAAGGTGATTCATGAGCTGAGGACTGAAGGAGTAGGTGTCACGTGGGTCAAGAGAAGGTGAGCGTTTCCTGGGCGGGGGGCACAGCATGTGCACATGCAAGAGGCGGCAAAGCAAACAGAGAGAACGGACGTCAGTGTGGGTGGAGCAGGTTGAGCAGGCTGCCGCACAGGAAGCCGGAGAGGTCACAAATGTGGACAGTAAGAGGCCCTGAGAAGGAGCGAAGCGAAACCATTGAGCATCTAAGTGATGTAGTCATAGCAGCATTTCAGAAGACCAGCCTGGAGTCACCACCGGGGCTATTTGGAGAATCATAGCAAATGATCTCTTTTGAACTTAACCAAACATGGAATAATAATTTCACCATGCAGTGTGATTTTAGAGAAATCAAATCTGAATCTCATGGGATTTATTCATTACAAACTGCTACTAAGCTGCTTTTTTATACAGGCAATAGGTTAGTCCACAAGAAATGCAAATTACATCTCATAAAAACTTAAGAAAACTTGGAAACTGAAAAACAAATCTTTGAAAACATCAACTTAATTAACTTAAAAATCAAATATCATCCATACTGCTACAGTTATCAACAGGAAGTAGGTAGTTGTTTGCCCCAGCTAATGTATTAGGTAAAGAAATACGTATGTCATATGTAGAAATGTGTAGTACCTTAAATATTTTACTCACCTGCTCTGTGTGGACCCCAGAGCTACAGCAGTTATCTCGGAAAGTGAGCAGTTGGCACATTCATCCCCAATAGGCACATGTTAAAACTATAAAATTTATTCCCTCCTCCAAAGTTCTGTAATATTTCTGAGTTCATGTCTTAGCAATACATTTCTAATTTCATTGCATTTTGTCTTATCACAGAGAATAATGCTATAGTGACAATCTCACTATGTGAAAATAATTGGAAACCTTAGATATTAGCCTTATTATTTTAGCTACTATTTGA
>NW_011888852.1:4152781-4160690 GCF_000151845.1 Pteropus vampyrus | reverse complement strand
CAAAGAAAAACTCAAAACACAAGCGCAATCTAACAGGCTTCGTATTTTACTTGTAATCAGATATGTAATGTGAACTGACGTATAGGTAACGTGACAATTTCCTGTGAGTGAGCTTAAATTTTGGTAAATTTACCAACCGAATGGGTAGGAGTTTACAAAAGGAAAACTGTATCTCCTAGTTCATTCCTTTCCCTCTCCTCTCTGCTCGGGCCCTAGTCATATCTGACTTATATTTTTTTATTAAATGTATTGCGGTGACATTGGCTAATATAACTATATAGATTTCAAGTGTACAATTCAGTAATATATCATCTGTATATTGCATTGTGTGTTCACCACCCAAAGTCAAATCTCTTTGTCACCATGTATTTGACCCCCTTTACCCTTATCTACCTCCACTCTACCCCACTTTCTCTCTAGTAACCACTAAACTGTTGTCCCTGTCCATGAGTCTCTGTTTATTTTTCTTGTTTGTTTGTTGCTTTCGGTTTCATATCTCCATATGTGGGACATAAAACTGACTTAGATTTTAAACTTGTAACAGTTGTCTCCATTCTCCACATTGCTGGCAGAATGATATTTTTGAAAACACATATTCCATCATGCCAGTTATGATTTTTTAAAAACATTTAAAACCTTAGTCATTGTGTTTAAAGCTTGTCCCCATGCATCTTTCTCATATTACTCCCTTTATCATCCTTAGTATGAGCTCTGCTGTAGAGCTAACCTGGTTAAACATGCCTTAGAACTTTGCCTCGTCTGGACCTAGCATGTACATGTAACTATACAATATGTGGCCTTCGGAGTTCTTTTACTTAGCATAATATTTTCACAGCTTGTTCATGTTGTAGTCTATATCTGTACTTTATTCCTTTTAATGGCTGAATAATATTCCATTGAATAAATTTACCTCATTTTGTTTATCTATTAATCACTTGATGGACATTTGGGTTGATTCTACCTTTTGGCTATTAGGAATTATGCTGTTATGAGCAGTCATGTACAATTTTTATATGGCCATAGGTTTTCAGTTCTTTTGGGAATATACCTTTATTTTTTTCATGTGGATGTCCAATTGTCCCAGAACAATTTGTTGAAAAGATTGTTCTTCCCCCGCTTTGAACTGAGTCAGCACCTTTATTGAAAATCAGTTGACCATTAACGTGTGGGCTTATTTCTGGACTCTCAGTTCTGTGCCATTGATCTGTATGCTTCTCCTTATCCCTATACTTTACTATGTTGATTGCTGTAGCTTTGTAGTAAGTTTTGAAATTGGGAATGTATCTCTACTTTTATTCTCATTTTCCAATATTGTTTTGGGCCCTTAAGTTTCTTGCATTTCCATAAGAATTTTAGAATCAATATGAAATTTCTGCAGAGAGAGAGAGAGAGAGGGAGGGAAGGAGGGAGGGAGCATGAGCTTGATGGCTATTGTATTGAATCTGTAGCTAATTTGAGGGAGTGCAGCCATCTTAACAAAACAATATTAAGTGTTCACTTAATGAATGAGCATTTATTTTGGTCTTTTAAAATTTCTTTCAATGATGTTACATAGTTTTCATTGTACAGGTCTTACACTTCTTTGGTAAAGTTTATTCTTAAGTATTTTATTCTTTTTAATATTAATGTAAATGGAATTGTCTCCTTTAGTTCATTTTTGGATTATTTATAGCTAGTTTAGAGAAATACAATTGATTTTGGATTTTGGATTTTCTGTATACAAAATCATATCATTTATGCATAGAGATTGCTTTATTTCTTCCTTTCCAATTCGAATGCCCTTCATATCTTTTTGTTAGCTAGTTGGTATCTAATTATTGTTAAATTGCTCTGGCTAACCTGAGCCTCCAGTTCCATGTCGTTTTATTGTAGCATTGATGAGATGCCCGTGGGAACTTAACTTTCGTTTATATCAGTCAGCATATAGTAAAATTGGTTTTATTATCCATTGTTTCACTTCAGTTCCCAGAATGTATTGACATTGTTAAATTAGGACTTAGTGTGTTCATAAGGGATATTAGACTCAGTTTTCTTTTCTTGTGATAGCTATGTCTTGCTTTGAGGTCAGGATAATACTGACCTCATAAAATGAGCTGAGAAGCATCCCCTTCTCTTCTGTTTTTTGAAAGAGTTCGTGTAGTATTGGTGTTAATTCTTAAATGTTTGGTAGAATTCCCTAGTGAAACCAGCTAACTGGTCCTGATATTTCCTTGTGGGAAGTTTTTTTTTATTACTAACTCATTCTCTTATAGGTCTAATAAGATTTACTGTTTCCTTGGTAGTGTATGTTTTCTAGGAATGTGTACCCTTTATCAGGTTTATCTAAGTTATTGGTATATAACTGTCCTTCATATCCTTTTATGATGCTTTTTATTTGTGAGGTAAAAAAAAAAAAAAAAAAGATAGCCTCTCTTTCTTTCCTGATTTTGAGACTTGTCTCTTTTTTTCTTGGTAAGTCTAGCTAGAGGTTTGTCAATTGTGTCGATCTTTTCAAAGAATCAACTTGATTTCACTGATTTTCTCTATTTTAAAAAATTCTCTCATTTGTGTCCTCTCTGATTTTTATTATTGCTTCCCTTCTTTGTGCTTTGGGTTTAGTTTGCTCTTTTTTTTTTATTTTCTTTAAGTGGAAGGTTGGTTATTGATTGGAGATCTTCTTTTTAAGTGTAGGCTTTTACATCTGTGATTTTTTTCCCCTAAGTATTGATTTAGTTCTATTTCATAGGTTTGCATTGTATTTTCATTTTCATTATTCTCAAACTATTTTCTAATTTCCATTGTGATTTCTTTTTCCCATTGGTTATTTAGGAACATATTGTTTAATTTCCATATATAGGTAAATTTCCCAAATTTTCTTCTTTATTAATTCCTAAATTTATTTCAGTGTGATCAGAGAACATATTTCATATGATTTCAATTTCTATATACTTATTGAGGATTGTTTTTTGACCTAGAATATGGTCTATCCTAGAGAATATTTCATGTTCGTATTGAGAAGAATGTTTACTTTGCTTTTGTAGGGTGGAATGTATTATATAGGCCTGTTAGGTCTAGTTCTTTTATAGTATTCAAGTCTTCTATATTCTTTTTGATTTTCTGCCTAGTTGTTCTATGCATTATTGAAAGTAGGGTATTAAAATATATAATTATTGTTAATTGTCTATTTGTACCTTCGATTCTGTTTATTTTGTATTTATGTAGTTTTGAGCTGTAGTCTTAGGTGGACACATGTTTATAATTGTCATATCTTTTTGGTGAATTGACCCCTTTATTATTATAAAACATCCTTTTGGGGCTTTAAGAACAATTTTTTCTTTTAAGGATTATTTTGTCTGATGTTAGTGTAGCAACTGCAGTTCTCTTTTGGTGACTCTTGGCATCTTATATATTTTCTCATCTTTTTACTTTTAAACTGTTTATCTCTTTGGATCTAAAATGCGTCCCTTATACACAGCATATAGTTGGATCATGGCTTTTTAGTTCACTTATATGTAATGTAATTACTGATAAAACAGACTTTGTGTCTGCCATTTTGTATTTTAAATATATATTTAAAGTCTTATTTTTCTTCTATTAGTCCATTACTGCCTTCTTTTATTTGAAATAAATATTTTCAAAATAGCATTTTGTCTTCCTTGTTTCTTTTACTGTGTTATTTAGTTATTTTTATAGTGGCTGCCCTGAGAAATACATTAATGTTATCTTAACTTAAAGATAATAGTATTATCTTAATAAAAAATCTAGTTTGGGATAATGCCCAACTTATTTTTAATTCTGCACAGAAACTTTGCTTCAATATGACTATTTACCGACACCCTTCCTTTCTGCTATTATCATCATATAAATTACACGTTTATAAATATTAAGCCCATAAAGTTTTATAATTTTTGCTTTATGCAGTTGCATTTTGAATCAGATAGAAGAAAAGTGTTACAAACAAAACTGCATTTATACTGTCACTTTTATTTATATACTTCTATATTTACTTTGTTACCTAGTTCCCTTTGCCCACACTCCTGAATTCTTTATGTGGATTCGAGTTAATGTCTTCTGTCCTTTCATTTTAGCCTAAAGGACTCCCTTAGTATTTCTTTTAGGGCATGACTAGTGACAGAGTCTCTCAATTATTATTTATTTCTTTTTCTTTTTGGTTTTTTGAAGGATAGTTTTGCTGGATATAGAATTCTTAGTTGGCAGTTTTTTGTTTTTTGTTTTTTCCCCAGCACTTCAAATATGCCATGCCACTGCCTTCTGGTCTCCATTGTTTCTGATGAGAAGTCAGATGTTGCTACTAAATTAGATTAAAAACGTCACTTTTCTCTCATTGCTTTTAAGAGCCTGTCTTTATGTGTGGCTTTTGACATGATGTGTCTGGATGTTGAAGTCCTAATTTTATCCTAGTTGGAATTTATTGAATTTTTTCGATATTCAGATCAAGTTTTTTAAAATCAACTTCGGGAAAATTTCAGCCATTATTTCTTCAAATATTGTTTCTGTGCCTATCTCTCTCTCTCCTCTCCTTCTTGGACTCCTGTGAGTGTCTGTTGGCGTGCTTGCTACGTCTCACAGGTCACTAAGGCTCTGTTCATTTTTTTATTTTATTTTTCATCTTTCTATTCCTAAGTTTGATAATTTCAGTTGACTTGGGGAGAAATGGATGGGAATAGGGCAAGAAAATACCATAATTTATGTTATTGTTTTTGTTTGTTCATTTATTTCTTTTTATGGAAGAGCCATTCCAGAAGTGCTTCCTCATATACTTTTTGAGCTCAACGGCTCTTCTCATAATGTTCTCAACCTGAAGACTATGGTCTTCCTTTATGAAAGTTATTCAATAATTATTTATTGAGCAATACTATGAGCCATATATTGGGTCTGAAGATTACAACATACCTTTCACTGGATTTTAAAACTAGGTATTTCTTACATTAGTTCTTTTTACAGTTGTGCTAAATCCCAGGTAAGCCTCAGATTGGTAGTGAGGGCTAAAGGGTGAATACCAGTACCTCGTACAGAGTGAGGGCTGCTTTAAGGGCAGCCAGATTAGGGAATGATCTGTGCCAGGCTCCCTGCTAGCCACGTTGAGAATATAAAATCACAGAAGCTCTGGGTTAGAAGAATACTTAAAATTCATCTACTGCAATAACTTAGGGTCATATTGGTAGTTTAACATAATAAATATTAAATGCCTTCTGTTCAACCCAAAGCTCTGTGCTAGGCACTGGAATTCACCACTGGGAACAAAATTTAAAAGCTGTGGAATTTGAAGGTTCCATTTAGTGAAGTGCTATTTACTGAGGCTTTATTCTAAAAGAACTTTGGATGATTCTTCCTTCCTTCCTTCAGCACTGAGACCTGTTAGTAAGGAAGGAATCATACTTGGGGAGTCATTAACCCTCCAGCTCAACTGGCAACCTTCAGAAAACACAGACTTAAAACACACTGCAGAGGAGAGGTGGCATTTCACATTCCTAAAGAGATTTGGAGGATGTCATCATAATTAACCATCATTAACGTACCGAGTATCTGTTAAATACCAAAAGTAGCTGTTAAATACCAAAAGCTGGTAAATGAAAGAGACATCATCACTGCCCCATAGAGGAGTCACAATCAAATTTTAAAAAGTGTGTGTGTGTGTGTGTGTGTGTGTGTGTGTGTGTGTGTGTAGAGAGAGAGAGAGAGAAAGAGAGATGGAGGGAAGGAGGGAAGGATGAAGAGAGGGAGAGGGGGAGGGAGGGAGAGAGAGGGAGGAATTGAATATGAATGAATGAGAATGGAGAGTGAATAATTAATTGAACATTAGACTGTGGTAGGAAGAAGTGATGTTTGAGCTAAGACCTGAAGGATGAGAAGGAGCCACCCACAGAATAGCATATGGAACATTTTTCTGTGGGTTACTGGGAAGGGACAAGGATAAAAACATAAGTTTTACTTAAGTGAACCTGTCTGTTGAGTCTGCAGTTTAATTTAAACATACGTTTTGTTTTTAAAACATAAATAATCTGAAAGTGCTATTATATTGAATAATTTGATTATTTTTTTTCAATAATACATGTTCTTATAGAAGACTAATTTTTTTTCAGGATAGTAAAAATATTGAGAATTACGATGAGTTTATACATGACTTACCTGCTGCGTTTTTTCCTCAACAATCCTGAGAGATTGCAAAGGCTTTGATATCTTTCCTCCTATGAATAAATTTTCTGGAAACAGCCATCAGTGTTGGCCTTTGATCCGTATTAGATTCATTAGTCATTCATAGGTTATTAGCATACAGCTCTAAGTTGCAGACATTTCAAGTGTGACAAAAAAAAAAAAAAAACCAGCTTATCAGCTGTAATTTAAAATTGTAAATGCCCCAAAATAGTTGCTCTCTGAAATACCATAAGTCTGAATAAGAGCACAAAATAAGCTTTATTTGCATTGAGAACGCTTTCGAATGGCAAAAATGAAACCTGTTCATTCTTTCAAACGTGTTTTGTTTATAGGATCTTCAGCTCTCTATAAAATATTGGGGAGGTGGTTGGTGTTAAAAATAGTATCCTGTAGTAGGTGATTGGAAATGATCAGAATTGCAAATAAGAATAATTAGAAATATTTTTAGTTCATAGGAATCTAAATATACTTGTGGATTTTCATAAAATAATGATTTTGTTAATTAGTCATGAAGCCTCTTGATGATTCAGGGTTTATAAATGACACTCAAAATAGTTATTCCTAACTTCTTAGAAGTCAAAGACAAGCAAAAATACACTGAATATGACATAGTTAACTATTTTACTGAACTTTTTCATGTGCTGACAGTGATTGGGTACACATGCTATTTAGAATAAATCTATTTCATTAGTTCTTTAAGGATAGTAATGGCTTATAATTTTGTTTCAATGGTTTTTTTCCTTTTGTCTTTCTCTCTTCAAGAGTTTCTTTGCCCATGAGTAGTATAAATTTGAAAATATTCTAAAGGAAATAGTATTTCAGGGAATAGGATCTATTTGATCCCCTTTCTAAGCAGAATACATTCCAGGTCCCTTCATGTAGCTTACCTGCCTCGTTTGCTGCTCATCTTTAAGACAACTTAGATTCTTCCCGTATGCAGTGTTCATCACACCTCCACATCAGTCCAAGGCTTCACCAAGGGGGGATAGCTAAGAATTTGCTGGGAACATGGAGAACTTGGACAAAGCTTTTGCAAATCAAGACTGGGACTCTAACTTCAAATGTGTGTGAATGTAGCCTGATAACCCATTAATAGTACTCTAGAACACTCAAATTGTATTTGCTGGCTGATGCTTCTGCCTGTGAAATAATAAAAACCCCCATTAACCTTTATTGATAAGCAGGCATTCATGAATGGTATAGTTCTGATTTCAGATGTTTGAGCCTATTCCCAAGGGTCCATGATACGTAGTAATTTGAAATTTCTTTGAGGTGCAGCTGGAATGGTGAGTGGTCAATCCACGATTTTGCTAGGCTGACACAGCACACACCGCTGACAAATGAGCCATGCTGGATGCCAGGCATCATTGTCCTTTCGGGCATGCTTACTTTCTCTGAGTGGGAAAACATGATTCCTTTGTGCTAACTTTTCATCAAGTGAGATAAAAATCACTATGAAAGTTGAAAAGGATTATGTTATGAGTCCAAACATAGAAAACAGCACTTCAGACACTTTTATATTTACAAATATTTAAATTAAAAAGGTACTGAGCCGTGTTCTTTCAAATAGGCACAATCTTATCTGATTCTTGTAGTATTATCGTTATTCCATTTTGCAGATGGAGAAATTTAAGCTAAGAGACTATAAATTACCTGATTGAGGTCAGCTAGCTTTGTGAACCAAATCCTGGTCTTTTGGCTCCAAAATTCTTACTCTTTTATTTTCCACAATTACTCCTGATCCAGGTCACTT
>NW_011888852.1:4142123-4152731 GCF_000151845.1 Pteropus vampyrus | reverse complement strand
GCTGACAAATGAGCCATGCTGGATGCCAGGCATCATTGTCCTTTCGGGCATGCTTACTTTCTCTGAGTGGGAAAACATGATTCCTTTGTGCTAACTTTTCATCAAGTGAGATAAAAATCACTATGAAAGTTGAAAAGGATTATGTTATGAGTCCAAACATAGAAAACAGCACTTCAGACACTTTTATATTTACAAATATTTAAATTAAAAAGGTACTGAGCCGTGTTCTTTCAAATAGGCACAATCTTATCTGATTCTTGTAGTATTATCGTTATTCCATTTTGCAGATGGAGAAATTTAAGCTAAGAGACTATAAATTACCTGATTGAGGTCAGCTAGCTTTGTGAACCAAATCCTGGTCTTTTGGCTCCAAAATTCTTACTCTTTTATTTTCCACAATTACTCCTGATCCAGGTCACTTTAGATAGAAGATTCTTTGCCTATAGAGGTTGCAAGTCGATTTCTCAGACAACACAGTGGAGTAATTTTTTTCTCATATAAAGTGTCTTGATTTCCGGGCGATGGCCTTTCTTTCACCCTCTTCTGAGGATCCCTGCCCTCCAGTGTCCTTTTCAACTGGGAAGCTGCAAAGCGGTTTTTGCACAGCAGGCAAAATTGATTCTACTAGAAGGTCATGAATTGTTAAAATATAAGTGTAGATGTACATACAGATTTGGTAACGTCCTGGTACAGTGTATCGTGCTTCTTTTTCCATTTGATATAGTTTCACATGTAGATGTGGCTTTTGTGGTCTTTCCATTTCCCAGTTTAAACCAGAGGTTCCCATGGCATTTCTCTTAACTGAGTGTCCAGCCACCTTGCCCCCGCCATGCTCTCCACCTACCCACCACCGTCACTGGACTCCCTGCTCCGTGGTCCTGCTCCACGGAATGTGTGCTTGCCTTTGAGCTTCCTTCCTTTTTCTTTTCCCGTGGTTTTTCTAAATTTCCCATGTAATCCAAACTTCCTTTCTCTCCGCCGGCAACCAAAGTGTTGCCGTAGGTCCTTTCTGCTCATTTTTTTTTTTCATCCTTTTATAAGATTTTCAAAAGGTGCCCACAGAGTGTTAGTGGATATCCTTATAAGAGCACTTTGTCATCTTTTTAGAGAGTTTTATTATTGTTTTGGCTTTGACTTTTAAAAAGAAGTTAATAATAATTTGACATATGCTTTTTGTGATGCACGATTATGTATTGAATTTTCCTTTTATGTGATCATCGCGATCTCACAGTTTCCTGGCCTCTGAAATGTGAGGGATAATGTGTAATAACTGCTTTTTGTGATTTTTTTTTTTTGCACATACAATTGTATTTCTTATTCTTTACATTCAGAATAGATCTCCTTTATCAGAATATTCAGTTTCCCCTCTACATGTTTAGTCTTAGCCAGCACTTTTAAATTATAATCTATTAAAATCAGCTAGCATTCAAACTTCTTGCATAAGGTTTTATGACACATATGAAAGTTATTTTATTTGGAGTCTCTAAATAAATGTAGTTTTTGAAATTTATATTCTGTTTTTCTATTGAAAGATCACATATGTTAGTATTTCACTTAAGTGCCTTTGGGCTGACTGGTTTTTTTGTTTTAGTTTTATGCTGGTTTTCAATATTCCCATGCCACGGTTTTCTTTATCTGTAAAGACATTAATACTTAATAGAGTCTTTGTAACTGTCAGATAAAGTAAATCAGCACCTGGCATACAGTAGACAGTAAGTAATAGCTATTATTACTATTTTAATACTTATCAGCGATTTTATTACTCTCCGTATTCTATTTTCTCTTCAAGAAAACATAAAATTTATTGGTTTTCTTGGCATATCTTCTTCTCTTCATCTCCTAATTGTCCTTCCCCCTGCTTTATCCCTTCATTTATTCCACACCTGTTTATTGAGCCCTACTACGTAACTGGTTCTGTTTTAGGCTTTGGAGAGTCAGCAATGAACGATAAAAGCTCCCACTGTCATAGAGCCGGTTTTCTAGAACCAGTGTGTGCAATTTTTTTGCCTTTGTAATTTTTAAAAATTATTTGTGTGATATGCTAGAAGCCATATTGTCTGTGGAAGCCCAAAGATAATGGGGTAATTTTGTGGCCGTATGTTGAATTATTAGAACCAGTTTAGAAAAAGATTGTGCATTTTAAAAGATCAAGTGACACCAATTCACCTGCAGTAATCAAGAAAGGACTTATATTAAGGCAGAACAATGGAGAAATGTATTGTTTTGTCGTTATTGTCAATCGCATGATTTTTTTGTAGTTAAAACTTGTTTCTTTGCTCCTTTTTAGAGCCATTAATATCATTTTTTAAAACTTTATTAAGGAATAATTGGGAGCCAATATTGTTTTTTAGAACAGATAAAACATTCTATAATAAAGTTAACACAAAGACATAAAATTTGATTACTCATTGTTCTTTAATAAGAAAACTTTAATTGCCAAAGCAATATGTGCTCGATTTTAGAAAAAAATAGAAATATAAGAAAATGCAGATAATTAAATTTTTTAAATTCATAACTAATTACAGAAAGCCTCTATTATATCCCGTCCAACTTTTCAGTGCATCATTCTTCTTTAAAAAACGGAATCATAGTGTGCATCTTGTTTTGTAACTTTTTTACTTACCAATGTATTGTGCAGTTTTTCATGCTAACAATCAATATCCTTGAACAATTTTAATAAGCTTTATATTTTTTGTATGGATCTAACTTAATTTAGTTTGTCAATTCCCTGTTGTTACCTATTTAATTTATTTCGTTGTTTGTTTTTTTTTTATTCTTATAAGCAGTCTTGCCGTGAACTCTAGTCTTACAGCAAATATTTTGTATATCTGAAGATATTAACTTCCGGTAAATTATTGGAAATTAAATTGGATAGACTTTTATCATTCTCGTTATCTATTATAAAACTGCTTTCTACAGGGATTTTTAAAATTTACATTTCTCTAGCAATGTAGAGACCATGTTTCTCTAAACTCTTAATCATTTGGGGGATGACAAATACACACACACACACACACACACACACACACACACACACACACACATACACACATACAGAATTGGAAATGCAGTTCTCATTCCCTTTCTAGTCCAGCGAGTCTTTCTTCATAGCTGTTTGTGGCAGAATGAAAGTCTTCAAGGTCATTTTCTCCTCCCTGGCATCCTAGGTGAAACTCCCAGAACATTCAGAGCCTGGGCAATGTAGCTATATAAGTCACCAAAGTCACATAAGATTGATGCGATCGCTTTGGCATCAGAATGTTCTCTTCAAAACTTGGATTGTTTAGAGAATGTGGGCAGATAGTTGAGAAGAGCACGCAGGGCTCCCTGGACCACACTCACCAGTGAGGAGAGGTCCAGTTAGCAGGAGCCACAGTGGGGGTCTGTCATGGGGAAGCTTCCTCTACCCCTCCAAATACAGCTAAAGGTTTCTTCAGGGTGGGATTTGCGCCTTTTTTGATTTCTTAAGAACTGCGGATCTTTTAGAATTTATAACTTATTTAGTTAGTTTCTTACAGGATTTAAAACAATAGATAATGAAATCATGTACTTAGTTGCCACTAACTAACATGGTGGATGACAGGATGGTGGATTGATGAGAGAAGCAACAATCCTGGAAGAACACACATGCGTGCACACACACACATGCACACAGCTGTGCACACAAACATACACATGTGTGTATACACACACATTTGCAAACGAGCCATAATATAGCATTTTCCTTCTGGCTTCAACATTTATTTTGTAATTCTTGATTCTCTTGCAAGTATGATTTTCCCTGTGTAAAACTACACCTGAATTTTTCTTATTGTTCAATGCTTTAAATGCTTCATTAGAAAAAAATTTTATTGTAGCATTAGCATCTCAATAACTTTTCAATCTTGAAAAAAAATTGCCATCTCTTCAAAAGAATATGTTGGCACTTTGAAGAATAAGCTTAGCTCTACGGATTATTTGAATGTGTTTCAAACTCATTTTATTCTCTAGCACATGTCATCCTAGCAAATATCTGTGGCTCGATTTTACTAAAGGAATCTATTGACTTAAGTTGGATGATACCAAATTGAAACTCAAAACTACTTAAAAATTTAAAAGTTGTCAATGTGTTTAATCGACTATATTGTACTTGTTTTGGAAAAATATTTGTCACCTCAATTGTCACAGAAAAGAAAAATCTTGAAAAGACCAAAAAGTCTATATTTATATATTTTAGTTCTTGCCTAAACTAAGTCTTGAGTTGGCTATTGCCAAGAATAAAAATTGGTTTTCTTTTTCACACAATATACCCAGTCTTGTGAGTACAAACCTTGTCTTTAAAGAGAATTATTTTTCCTCCAATCTCATCATACTTCTAAAAGGAGATAAGGTGGATAATCAAAGCTAAACTGGTTCTTTGTACAAAAAGGCAAGAGTGTGTCCAAGCTTCATCTAGCTGAAACTGAAAAGAAACCAAGCATAGCTTCCAATTAGCTCGACCCGCACAATGATGTGCTTTCTTTTCCAGTTAATTAAGAAGGATTCGGTAAGATCCAGACCATGATTTCTGACCTTTCATCTTCCAGGAAAAAAAAAATTACACCACCACATCAAAACAAACAAAAAAGAAAGCTTTGTTTAGAGATCTTCCAAAGTGATGAGTCTTATATTTTTTATCTTGTTTTCTCGAAACAGTCCTGTGTCTCATAACTTTGGCATCTATAGACTACAGAGCATATTACATCTTTTCCATTTAAAACCCAGAGTCAATAAGATGTCCTCTAGCACACAAGGAATGTGGCACCAGTGTTCCACGCTGAAGGAGCCGTGTCTTCTTAGGAATGTCGACATGGAGATGACCTGAAAGGTCATCCAGTCCCAGTGCTTTATTTTACAGATGAGGAAACTGAGGCCCAAGCAAGTGAAATGACCTGCACAATATCTCATAAACCAAGAATGTTCTGGAACCTGATCTCTTAATTCATAGAACAGCCAGTTCTTTCCACTAAACTCTATTGCTTCAATGCTGCCGAAAGAATTATTGTGTGTTCAAAAAGGTAGCACAATTCTTTGCTATTAGATATTTCTTTCAACGACTTTTTTTTTTACTGCTACAAAGGCATCAGTTATGTATACCTTTACTTTTATAACAATGCATAGAGTACATACTTAGTGTATTGAAAATATAGGTTATGTGAATAAAATTCAAAATTGCTCATTCAGTTTACTAATGTGTATTGAATATCAGCTGTGTGCTGGCAATATCAAATCAAATAATAGATGACCCTTCAACTTATATATAGGAGAAACACATCAAAGGGTTTTGTTTTGTTTTCTACACATGCACACATACACACACACACACACACACACACACACACAAATAATGTGCTTAACATGATGTCATTATTCTAGATGACTTCCTTTTATTTATGATTTCTAAATTCCTCAATAACATATTTCAAATGACATTTTAAAGATTTTGAAGTTAGGTTACTTCCAATAATTTCACTAATGGTATATGATAACATATAAATGGAATATAACACTAACTTATAATGATATTTAAAAATTAGTTCTTTTTGTGTATTAAAATATGACATCCTACTCTTAATGCAACTTTGCAAATGAGAGTTCGTACAGATCAAACAGCCATGAGGTTCTGGAGCTTTTCCCATCCAATGCCTGGTAGCTGCCGATGTATGGCTCACTCAGACCAAGCCAGCCTGGGGGCCTCGCTTCCTTCATCGTCGCCCTAGGACCACCGTCCACTGGGACATGCGAGAACTGTGCTAGGAGCTTGGTATTTAAAGGAAGATGACTCGTTTCTGCCTTCAAGTTAGGAAACTCTAGGGGTCCCAGGCAAAAAAACAAACAACAACAAACAAACAAACAAACAAAGAGTAAGGGCCCAACGAGGGCTGTCGGAGGAGAAACTCGTCACTGGGTGGGGGTTGAGGGTCTTTAATATGGCTTCCTGGGTGTGCGGTGATTTTAAGATCTGCCTTGAGGATTAAATGGAAGAACCGAGGGAACAGGGTGGGCCAGACCCTTGGAATGGAGGGATGATAGTGAGGTTTGGAGTCCAGTGGGGAAGGGCATTGCTTCAGGTGTGACAATAACAAGGACCTCCTGCATCAGCCACAAGGTACAGCTGACCCTTGAACAGGAGAGTTTGAACTGCGTGGGCCCACTTATACACAGGTGTTTTTTTTTTTTTCCTTTTTCCAATAAATACTGCAAATGTATTTTTCTTATAATTTTCCTAATAACATTTTTTCTCTAGCTTACGTTATTGTAAGAATATAGTATATAATACATATAACATACAAAAATGTGTTAACTGTTTTCAGTGAGGCAGCCTGCCAACAGTAAGCTGTTAGTAGTTAAGGTTTGGGGGAGTAAAAACTTGTACATGGATTTTCAACTGCATGGAGGGGTTGGCATCCCTAACCCCCACGTTGTTTAAGCATCAACTGTAATTAGCCATTCTCCTTAGCATCACTGTCTCAGACACAAAAGCTTTGCTCTTGGGAGCTTAGGAAATCTCGGGATAGATTGGGAGATATCAGCAATTATTATTATTATTTTTGTATTAAAGTCAGTAGTTCTGTCAACAATAGTCCTGGATTAGATCTGACTGGAGACCCCAGGACCCCAACCATCATCATTCCAAACCGCCTCCCAAGGGGTCTTTTTTGTACCAGTTTCCTCACAGAAGAGTCTGCTGTGAGGCCACAATAAGATATTTAGGTATCAGTAACAAGGAGAAAGGAATTTAGTTTATTTTAATACGCTGTTTTTAAATTCCGGCCTCATAATGGCTCTCTGTTCATGATGAGAAAAACAAAGCAGGAGCGAAGGAAAGTCAGAGGCCTGAGGATGAAGGTCCATCTCCCTGACAGCATGAGGGAGGCCTTACTGGGTCAGGTGGAAGCAGGCGGCTTCCTGCTGGGCCTGAGATGAAAAGGGCAGTGTTTCCCTATTTCAAAATGTCCTTCAAAGGACAGAGACAAAGAAGAGAAGGGAAAAAGATCGAGGTCGCCGATAACACCACTGATTTTCACCTCAAGGAACAGCGCTGCCAACTTTGGGGAGACTTCCAAGGTTCGGGTTCAGGCACCACAGCTGCGGGCATCACGTGACTCGTGGTCACGCTCAGCGGATGCAGTGTCCTTGCACAAGTCTAGTTTTGGTAGCAGAGATTTAGTTGGGGAATTTTAAAATCATACCTGAAAATCAAAATCCTTTATCACCAGTAAAGTCAGTACTCATCTTGTTCCCATACATTTTGGATTCGCTCCCTAGAAACTAGTACATGTTCAATACATTTTAGTAGTAAAAACCTTTAGTAAATTATAACCGCAGTCACTGCAGCTCTTCCTGCACTGCATTTCATTCCGTCTGAAACTTTTTGCAGTGTATCTTTAAAAAAGTAAGGACACTTTTTTTTGTGGTTATTGTAAAACCTCAATACCATATCTTATGTAAAATTCAATAGTAATGTCACAATTTACCTTTAATAAAAATATTAAAGATTTTTTGAAATCCTTATGAAAGATTTTCTTCTAAGCAAGCTTGACGTGTGTCATTCATTAAGTGCAGGCCCTGTCAGGCCCTGTTCTGTATAACTGGGTGCCAAGGTGAAGCCCCTCACTGTGTAATCGCCGAATTGTAGGGGAGCACACTGAATTTCTTATACCCTCTCAGATACTATGTTAGCATCATTTTTAATGTTCATAATTTTATAAAAGCCCCACAAGATACTTAACATAATAAAGATACACTGATGTTGGCTTTAGTTCAGCAGATTTCACTCAATGTGTACGATTTGCATGGCACTAAACTAGTTCCTGTAGAGGGGAAATTGATAGCCTAAAGGTTAACGAGAGAGGGAAGAATTTTTTGGTTGCCCAGAAAAGGAAGAGAGGGAAGGAGGTTCAAACAAATGTAATGACCCTTCTTTAGTCCCCAGATAAATCTCTGATTATCACAAAGTGCTTGGTGGGAAACCAGCACTGGAGCAGACACAATCCCCAGCAGGCACCACGAAAGCCGAGAAGAAGCCCAGGAGAAGTCCTGGGAAGATGTGGAGCAGACGGCACTTTAGATCGTTATGTGATGGGGAATTGGGTCCAGGCAAACTCAACTAGATCCTGGGCAGAAAGGCTCCTAGCTGGTGAACAGTGGTACGGAAGGAAGACAGATGTCAGGGGCTGAGAGAGGGACGTGGACGTGTGGAAGCACTGTGTGCTCCTAAGGCTGGATGCTAGAATGGAAGGGAACTTGAAGGGCAAGGCAGGTTGAGAGGAGAGTTCTTTTTTGGGATAAGGGAAGTGTAAGCAAGTTCACTGTCCAAGGAAGAGGGAGAAAAGAGAAAGGACTCCTGATGAGTAGAAAAGGGACGTCTAGAGCACAGATTAAGGATTTCACCTTAGGATGGGAGAGACATGTCATGTTCCAAAAATCTGAAGAAAGGAGAAGATAAAGAATTCAAGAAAATTCTAAAAAGAGGAAAGGCAAATTTGTGAAGATTAAGTCGAGTCTTTACAATGGTGGTGTAGGTAGGTAACAGCAGCTGAAAAGTGATTGGTTGTCACCCAGAAACGAAGACCACGGGGCCCCAGCTGAGATGAGTTTGGTTCGTGGATTTACAGAAGAAAGGATTGATCCAATTTTGGCTTCTTTGGAAAAAAATTTTTCCAACCCCAAATTCATGATGATGGCATTTACCTACAGCGAGATGTTATGAGAAAAGGTTAAGTCGATGAGGGGTTCTCTGGTTGCTATGGCAAATATGATTAAAGTGGCCAATCGTGGGGTCCAGACAACAGCCAGGATGAAGCTATGATGAGGATGAAGAACTAGCGGCAGACCGAAGAAGGACGGTGGATGGAAGCGTGGAAGCCTCAGAGTTTGGTATCTAAAAAGTAGGGTGATTCTGAGTGGTCGAAATGCAGTGAAAAGAAGGGGCCTGGAGAACTAGGACATGAGGCAGAAGAGCGGTGGGCGTGGCCGCGAGGCGGCCTGCCGTCCCATCAGGCCGTGCGTCGAGAGGCGGCCTGCCACTTACTGAACGTTTGTTCGATATCGCTTCCCCTTTAATAATCATTCATCAAAGCGCCTACTATTTTACGATGGTAGAAATATATTGTGTCTTTTTTTCTACTCTATCTTAGGATATTGTTAGCCTATTTTTCTTCTAAGACTACTACAATTCCATACAATTGTAAATTTAAGTTTTATTGTATTTTTTTAACCTTAGGGCACTTGAAAGGATACAAAAACACTCAAAAAGAGGGCCAGTAACTATAAAGTCACTGAGAAAGGTGAGGGAGACAGGACAGTGTGTCAAAAGAAGAATTTATTGAGCGATGCTGCCACAACAATGGTCTAAATCAGCGAGAAATTGTGTCCTATAGTTAGCCGGAAAATAGACTGGTTATATTTTGGATAAATTTTCATTAATAAAGCTTGAAGCAAAAATGCTAACTTTCAGACTGTGCACCAAGCTAACCAGAGCCCCTCAGACCTGTGCTTTCGATTATCTGAGGCGTTTCTGCATGATGCAACCAAGCAGTTGGCAGCAGTTAATCCATGAGAAGTGTACTTGGTTCTGTTTGTTTGGTTTGTTTGGTTTGTCTTTTTAAAAATAAGATTTAAAGTCCTTTTCAATGCAAGCCATATGACTTATAACCTTATTTGGAACTTTCTGGATGAGAAAGAATGTTTTCAACTATAAACCCATCATTTTCAATCTGGTCAAAGAACCTAATCGGGCCAACACTACCTCATGACCATTGGCGTTGAAAACTATTGATAGATGTAAACATGTGATTGGCCGTTGAACTGTCTTCCTTTGTCAGAATGAAATCAGCCCTTGAAATTAGAGCATGTTTGTTCCAACCATTCACAAATGGAAAAAGCCAGGAATGTGAAAATGGCCTTTGCCCCTAAGCGAAGTTTTCAACCTTCTGCTCTACCATGAGTATTCCCCCTTAAAATGGAAGATGAGAAAAAAGATTAGAGATAATCACATCTGTCTAGGTTTGGGTTGGATTGGCGCCTGTCCTTGTTAATAATTTTTCTCATATTTCCTTATCGTTCAAAGAAACTGATCCAGACAATGTGTTTCCTATTCAGTGGAGAGGATCATGAGATCATTTAAAGTGAGATATCCTTGAGTTTACATTTGTATGTGGATGAGTCTGGTCTTGGAATAAATTTCAAATCAGAGATGTGGCCCCGGGAGAGAGAAGCCACTCTAGAAACTGATGAGCATAGTCCATCCTCCCTTTTACTCAAAGCTTCAGTACACTTTTTTCCTAGCTTGAAGAGGACTCTTCTCCCTCATGCAAATGCAGGGAAGTGGTTAAGGGGCTTTAAAGGACTGAACTACATGTAAAATATATAGCACAGAAATCAGAGTGTTTAAAAAAAAAAAAAAGCTCTAAGTGAATAGCATGCTCACTCTCAGAATTAAATGGGCGAAAATAGAATTGTGCTATTCATATAGAAGAAAGTGAGATGTGTTCAGAAGACGAGGTAGAGAGGCTAATAACCCTTCAGATAAGTGTTATATTAGTCAGAGTGCCCCGGAGAAATGGAACCAATAGGATGGGTAAATAT
>NW_011888852.1:4138397-4142073 GCF_000151845.1 Pteropus vampyrus | reverse complement strand
AAAGAAACTGATCCAGACAATGTGTTTCCTATTCAGTGGAGAGGATCATGAGATCATTTAAAGTGAGATATCCTTGAGTTTACATTTGTATGTGGATGAGTCTGGTCTTGGAATAAATTTCAAATCAGAGATGTGGCCCCGGGAGAGAGAAGCCACTCTAGAAACTGATGAGCATAGTCCATCCTCCCTTTTGCTCAAAGCTTCAGTGCACTTTTTTTCCTGGCTTGGAGAGGACTGTTCTCCCTCACGCAAATGCAGGGAAGTGGTTAAGGGGCTTTAAAGGACTGAACTACATGTAAAATATATAGCACAGAAATCAGAGTGTTTAAAAAAAAAAAAAAAGCTCCAAGTGAATAGCATGCTCACTCTCAGAATTAAATGGGCGAAAATAGAATTGTGCTATTCATATAGAAGAAAGTGAGATGTGTTCAGAAGACGAGGTAGAGAGGCTAATAACCCTTCAGATAAGTGTTATATTAGTCAGAGTGCCCCGGAGAAATGGAACCAATAGGATGGGTAAATATATAGATGGAGATTTATTTTGAGGAATCGGCTCATGTGATTACGGAGGCTCACAGGTTCGCAATCTTCAGGAAGAGCCAGCAGGCTGGAGACCCAGGGAGGAGCCAGTGCTGCACTGTGAGTTTGAAGGCCGTCTGCTGGCAAAATTCTCTCTTGCTCAGGGAGAGGTCAGCCTTTTGTTCTCCTGAGGCCTTCAACTAACTGGTCGAGGCCCATTCGCATTATGGAGGGCAGTCTGTTGTACTCAAAGTTACTGATTTAAATGTTAATCTCATCCAAAAATACCTTCACAGAAACATGCAGAATAGCGTATGACCATATATCTGGGCACCATGACCCAGCCAACTCGACACATAAAATTAACCATCACAAGTGGCAGAGAATGGTATTATTGCAAATATGCTATTTGCAGTCCTGGCACAGCTGAGTGAATTCCAGAGAGGAGAAGTCTTCATCTGTTTCTTCTACTTAGAGCATTGACGACTTTATTTAAAATCAAAGTAGATCAAAAATGCTGTTGGACTTAATAAAAGTTTAGGTTAGAAGATATTTTAGACAAACTGTTTTAATCTGGTTGCTCATGTTTGAAACATTTCTGCTAGGTTTGCATTTACAATATCAGCCAGACGAAGACTTATGGAAAATATGATTTCATATACCTGTGTTAATTTACACTCTTTCAGGTTGTCTATCATAGTTTGCCACTCAAAAATAAGCAATCTTCTTCTATTATTTGTTTACCTTGGATTCAGTCAGAAAAACCAATGTAGTCTGTCCAATGATTGAGGAAGAGAGGAAGTTTTCATTCCAAATGATGATTTCCTCTTAATCATTGATGAGCTCGAAGAGCCTTTCAGATTGTTCCTTAACAGTAAAAATAGAGGACGATAAAGGAACATTTATATAAAAGTAAAAATGTTCTTATTCATTCTGGTTTTGCCAATAAAGTTACCAGATTGGTTTTTCCTTGTCTTTGTTCCCTGAATTCTTTTCATTTCTTTTAGTATAATTCGGTGGGCGTCTCATTAAAAAGATTGTCCCATATTAACTAGGCCATTGAAAATGTATAGCATTAGATTTAGCAATAAAATAAATGTATTTCACTCAAACATTAAGCAGTTTCCCCCACTGAATTTTTTTTAGACACAAGCACTTAGATTTTACCTATTTAATATGATACTGGAAAAGGATGGGAATGTTGGCAATATGGTATAAAAAAGAAAACTCTTATAATTGAATGTAGCTCTGTCTATTTTCTTGATCTTATTCTGCTGAAGCAGAGGTTTAAAAAGAAAAGAAAGAAACCCTGTAAATACCAAGCTACCTTGGAAAACACTTGGAAAAAAAATTGCCCAGAGCGTATACTATTTAATGAAAATACACAAATTACTCTTCATAGCGTTCTGGATTTGTGGCAGATCTGTATTTTCAGATT
This sequence comes from Pteropus vampyrus, assembly GCF_000151845.1. Lineage (NCBI taxonomy): Eukaryota > Metazoa > Chordata > Mammalia > Chiroptera > Pteropodidae > Pteropus > Pteropus vampyrus. Next base: position 4,140,116 of record NW_011888852.1, on the reverse strand, counting down.
GAATGCACCACGGTTACAACCTATATGCTTTTGAATGGATCCTAATGATGAGCCATTGCTGACTGCCATCCTCTGTGCCTTTCTCTGCTGATTTATGTCAATTGCTCTTAAATGCATTGTGGTATTTGGGCCGTGGATAAGATAGTAGTGCCATCACATGCTGTTTGCTTAATGATGCAATTGCTTGAAAATTTTAAAGCCCATAATAGCTTCAGGTCAGGGTCAGAAGTTCATGTACAGTGCCAGGCATTTGAAGACTGAATCAGAGCCTGAACTCTGCCAAAATAATGCCACATTTGTCAAGCTGGTATTGGGCAAAAGCTGCTGGAAGCCTCTCATTTATCTAACCCAATCACTGATAATGAAGCTTGAAGGAACATGAAATACCTTTTCTAAAGCAACAGACAACTTCGCCAGTTGGCTGCCTTCTTTTATTTTTAGTATAATTACCAGGGGCAAACTGTCTTGCAAAATTGGTACCTTATATTAGCTTAGAGTCTGCCTCCTTCTGAGCTGATGCAAAGATGTTTTATTAGTTAAGAATGTGTGGCTTGAGGTCAGTTGAGCATTATTCTTTCAAGATTTTTCTTGTGGGCTATAATGTGATTGATGATTCCATGGTGTGGGAAGCTTACAGAAAGCAAAGCCGCTTCATCAACCACTTCCCTCCTTCGCGCGTGCATTATAGCGGACTAATTCACTTGACTCCTGCCACAAACATTCGTCAGTGCACGGATTTCTGCTACATGGAAAGTTCCAGAAGAGCTGCGTAGCTGGAATACCTCAGTCAAGCACGGAGCTGAAATTGTTCAGTGTGGTTCATTCCAAAATCACCATGTCCTCAATCCACCCCCACTGAATGGCCTGGAATTTTATTCGCTTTTGGTGGGGGAGGGGAAGGCTGCATGCTATTTTCTCCCTCTTTCTTTTTTTCAAAAGGTTCATAGTACCGTTTCCAACATCTCAAAAGAATATTTTGCAGATGAGAGAAAAGGACTTGAAAGTAGTGTGAAATGTGAGGACTACACAAGTTAGCTGGTCCCTTCTCCCCATTCTTTCTGCTTTACGTACTCCACAGTCAGCTCTTATAAGACTTCAGCGCTGGGAAGGGAAATGAATTGTAACCTTAAGACCGACACATATCCTAGTGTCTTTTCATATTCAGAGAAAGCAGTGGAATTTGGGTCCTGTGATATCTGCTCAAGATGCAGTCAGCTCAGGTGCTGAGGATGTGTCTCTGAAGCAGGCTGATGAGTTCTGATTAGGCCAGATAGCATTATTATTACCATTATCAGAAATGTCGATTGATCCGGCGTGTGTATAGGGCTTTGTAATTTATAATGGACTCACTTTACCTGCTCCTCACAACAAGCTGGTAACGAAGGCAGAGTATCATCATCATCGTCGTCGTCATCCCAGTTGTACAGACGTGGAAACTGAGGAGGAAAGGCTAAGACCCTTTCCAGAGCTTTTGCAGTTAGAAAGCGACAAATCTAAGACAAACCAGACTAGGACCTGTGCTTATCCTGTATTTCAGGTGCCTCTTGCCTCCTGTGGACAGACTTTGGTAGCTGTTGAAGAAAGAGAAAATTGTTACATAAGGTCCCTGCTCTTGTTGAGTGTAAGGTCTATTGGGAGAGAGAATACAGACGTGAAGGAGACAGAGAAGCATGTTGGGTGGCTTTGCTAACTGCTGAACAAGTGGCTTAGAGCACACAC
>NW_011888852.1:4134816-4137237 GCF_000151845.1 Pteropus vampyrus | reverse complement strand
GCCTTGGGACTTCTCGGAGTGGCAATCAAACCAAAATATAGTCAGGCCAGTATAATGCTAAAACATAATTTTCATGATTGGAAATGTCATTTGGGTTTTTATTTGATATTTTAGGTGATTTATTTGGCACTTTCCAGGCATTTAAAAAAAGCTTTATCAATGCCATGTTTAAGGTCTTCTTAAGCATTCTTTCCAGAAAGATGAGTGGCCTGCTACGTGAAGTCAGACCAAGTGAGGCAGTTTAAAAGCTTACGAATTGTTCTTGAGCCAGACCTGGGTTGGCCAAGGAGAGGGCCTGTCTTCTCGTCCCTTCCGGAACCTAGTTCGTGAAGAGAACTGAAGCACTCACTACACAATGCAGGGATTTGAAAATGTTATTTTTTTAAAATATTCTAGGCCCACTTTGTAGACATTATATATGAGAGAAGGCATCAGATTCAAAAAAACTCAGTTGAAATATTCAGCAATACCTCCTTTAAAAAAATTTCGTGTTATCTGTTTAAAAACCAACAAATGACAATAACACGGAGTCTTATTTGGCGTTCACAATGAGCGTAGAAACCACCCGCCTAACTTAATCAGGACGGGCAGTGAGTGCAGACGGTCCCGCTGCCGGGGAACCCAGAGATCCCCAGGCCTGGCCTAAAATAACACACGCCGTCTTGAGGCCACAGACCTGTGTCTAGCAACCCGCGGGAGAAAAGGCGTCTGCTCCACTGAGAGCCACTGTCTCAGACTGCAAGACAAGTTCTGAGAGGGGACAAAACACGGTCAGGAAAGGCCAGGAAAGGCCTGCTGGGGAGACGGACCTGGCGGCCTAGCAGCAGCAGGTGGACAGAGGGCCCACGAGAGGCCCTCCAGGCGGAGCGGAGGGCCAGTCACGGCCAAGTGCAATCCACTTTCGTCCCCGCCTTTGGCAGGTGTGGAAGGTGCCTCCTCTCTCAGTAAGAAGGAGGCCATTTCCTTTCCCACCTGCTGCAGATTCTTCCTGCCGTCTCATCTCGTCTCGTCTCTCGGTACTTTACGTTGCTGAAGTTCAAACCCCCTGCTATGCAGAGATGGGCCCCGTCCTTGATTCACAGGCAGAGCTTCTGAGCTCCAGGAGGTCCCGGCCCCTCTTTAGAAGCCGCGTGGCCCTTGGCCTGTGCAGGGCAGGGTGCCGGGAGGATGGGGCCTGGCGGCTGTGGGGCTCCAACGTCCCCACATGTAGGTAATGAACAGGTGCCATAAGTTTTAGGTGTAGTGTCTGAAAATACAATGCTCACACACAAATATCAGGTTTTTAAAAATGTGCGATTTGGTGTATAGTGTTAGTATAGATTGTACTCCAATATTAAAAGGATTTTTATGTCCTTGGGGACAATTAGCAAGTGATTTTAAAAGGGAGAGATTGTCGGGAACTAGGACCTAGGACATGGATGTATTTTTTGTGCTTTTTACAGTCTCTTTTCAAGAGTGCTGCCATCAGATATAATTTTCATGTTTTTATTAGACATATGTAAAAGAACGTAATTAAGATTGGCTACCTGAAAGTCCTTCTTTAAGGAAAAAGAGAAAGGTAATTTGTGACCTAGTCATCCCTTTTCCTAGTTCAATGATTATATCTGGTCGCTATCCACTCGTAGTTTATCAAGTATCAGTTATTTTTTAAGATGAAAGGTTATTTTCTTTAAACGTGAAAACTGTGAAAAAGTCTGTCTAAGGGTTATGTTTTGACATTCCAAAGTATATATCGTTTGCAGAAATTGGTCACGTAACCGTTTGTGGTGCCTGTGCGTTGTAAGGGGGTGACTGGAGCAGAGTCCCCTCATCTGAGAGCCTCGCACTGGGCCGATGCGTGTCCCCTGAAGTGTTCTGGGCTGCAGGCATTTCCTTGCTGCAAATGAATAATGAATGAGCTGTGGGCAAAAGCTAATGGCTCAAGATAAAATCAGAAGCTCACTGCAATGGGGTAACAGTCCTTTGTCATCTCCATGGAAACTGCTATTTATCAAGAGACACTAGTATTTCAGAAGACAGTGAGGAGCAACCAGTTTCTGTAATTTTGGGGTCAGCTGTTGAAAAATAGGCTGACGAACCACAGATTGAGACAGAATGAGTGAAGAAAAAGCCATCTGCCTGCGACAGGGGAAGGTCTGTTGGGCCGTTCTTTTGGATTTTCGTAAATAGTGAAATAAATATTAAGCTATAAGATGTGACTCAAACAATGAGCTAATACTTTTCCCCGAAAAAGCTATGACTTGCGTCCGAGTGGCCACCTAGTGAACGAGTATGCGGACACCCTCCAGGTGGCTTTGCCGGGATGCCAGGGAGGGCTGGCAGCGGTGACGGGAATGCTGAGAGCAGCTGGCTTCATAGCACTGGTACAGAACAAGCCCCCAGCCCCATGCAGGAGTGACACGCATTGCCTACAGCTTGGGC
>NW_011888852.1:4130985-4134766 GCF_000151845.1 Pteropus vampyrus | reverse complement strand
GGGGAAGGTCTGTTGGGCCGTTCTTTTGGATTTTCGTAAATAGTGAAATAAATATTAAGCTATAAGATGTGACTCAAACAATGAGCTAATACTTTTCCCCGAAAAAGCTATGACTTGCGTCCGAGTGGCCACCTAGTGAACGAGTATGCGGACACCCTCCAGGTGGCTTTGCCGGGATGCCAGGGAGGGCTGGCAGCGGTGACGGGAATGCTGAGAGCAGCTGGCTTCATAGCACTGGTACAGAACAAGCCCCCAGCCCCATGCAGGAGTGACACGCATTGCCTACAGCTTGGGCGAGTTGTCCCCACTGCGGGCGCTGCTGTCAGCTTGCGACTCTCACACTCGGGTGCCAGCCCTACGCGGTGGCTCAGCCAGCATGTGGGCGGCTGGTTTCCCAGAGTTCTGAGGACAGTGGCGCCCCAGTCCCTGACAGATGGAGGGAGGAAATGGAGGAGCTGGCTGGGCTGGGAGGTGCCAGGAGAAAGAGAAGTGAGGAGAAGGGCCAGGAAAGCCCAGAAGCGGGGCGCAGAAGATGCAGTGGAAGGCCAGCCGGCCGCACTGGCACAGCATGCGGTCAGCCGCGGGGGCAGGAACCCTGAGGACCGGGCTCCGTGGCCCTCGTGGAGAAGAACTGGGAAAAGTGAGGAGACCAAACAAGAAAAGCTCTAGAAATGTTCAGACATGAGTAACATTATTAGAAAAATAATATTATTCTTCTAGAGAAATATTATTAGAAAAGTAACTTTCACACTGTAAGCTTTTGGCCCATGAAGCATATAGCATTATTGCATTGCTTAAGATCCGAGGCCGGGGAAAGGTCGTTTTACAGACGTGGGTTCCAACCTGGCTCCCACTTACGGCCTCTCCCCGCTTCACCTGTGAGATGTCTGGGCAGCGGTTCTCCTCGGGGTTATTTTCAGTATGAAATGAGACCAGATGTGAGAAAAGACGAGCCCCGTGTTGAGCACCTCGCTGCCAGGAGCAGAAGCAAGAGCCTTTCTCTGGGCTGACAGTGCTCACGTGCACGCTGCCCACTAGGGCGGCGGGGGCGCAGGCCGCTGCGGGAGGAGGTGGCCAGCCCTGCACAGCCCGCCGTGTCACTGGGCGCCGGGGCGGCTGCTCGGCCTGCTGGCCCTGGCATCCGGTGACCCGCCCGAGTCCTCCTGGGGGTCTGGGCCGAGCTGCCTGCACTGCAGGCACGTGGGGACGGTGTCTTCTGTGGGCGTGTGAGGGATCGCTGGTCGGCCGTCTGCATGTGTGCCACCACCTTTACGGAGAAGTCCCCGTCACCGTCAGTGTTCACGCTGAGCCAGTGTCCAGCCCCAGCCTGGTGTGTTTCCCACCTTTTCTCCGCTTGGTTATTGAGAGCACAGGGAAGGGGGAGCAATTTTAAGATTTTTCCACATAAAATGCCAATAGAAAAATGGAGCTTTCATAAAAACATTAAACCTTGTCAATGAAAACGTAAATGACTTTGTAAAATTTATTATCTTGACTTTCTTGAGGCAACAGAACTTGCCGACTCCCCGTGTCCCCCTTGACTTTGTGACCCCTCCCCGACCACGTGTTCTGTGCTGGGCACCCGTCAGCTGCTCGCGACAGGCTAGTTCATTCACACGCTGACAAATGGAGAGGAGGTCTACTTACAGATGCAGCCTGTGGCTTAGAAAAGGGTCTTGGGTCTCTGCCTGTTAAGATTGGGGGGTCCCATCAATGTCTGTGTTTCTCCACACACCACCCCCACCCCTGTCATTTACTTAGGGGACAGTAGATGCCGAAAGCTGTCAGTGATCTTCACAAGAAACTATTCCAAGAAGCCGGTTTCAGCCAGATTATGAAAACTGCTGTTTTGCGAAAGAGGTGATCAATTCTACATCCTCAGGACGTGCTTTTAATTTTGGCTGGCTACTCAGATCTGATTAAAAGTATGCCTACAAACCACCTAGGGTAGTGAAAGCCAGACTTCAGCCACAAGGCGTAATGGGTGTAAACTGAGCTGGGATTTAAGGGGTCCCTTGCCGGGCTGAGTTCAGCAGTGAACTCCCAACTTCTTGGCCCTCCTCGCTTCTTATTCTCCAGAGATAAAGGGCTTCGTCCCTCTCCAACATGCAGCTGGACCATAGGAACTCCCGATGATCTTCTCCAGCTCTCTTATGAGTATTTGGATGTTTTACTTCTGAAATTTGAGTATGAGCAAGAAGAGTGATACTTCTGTGCTGAGGATGTGAATTTCTTCCTGACAAAATAGCTTCCTTCCACCGTAATAAATTTCTTTGGGGGGAGGGGGGCAAGTATAAATTTTAGAATGAACTCTTACTGTTCTGCTAGCTGTCCTTACCAGCACATGGCAGAGGGGAGGAAGATTCTGGAGAGGACGTGTAGGGACCCTGGAGAGGCAGCATGGGCTGGCTGGGCCATCACGGCCTCTCCCTGGGCCCACAGACGTCGTGGGCCTCAGCCACAGGCCCCCAGCCTGCCAGGGCCTCTCCCTGCAGTCACCGGAAATGCCAGGAAACCACCTACTGGTGCCAGGAGAGCTGACAATTACCTTTGAGTCACTAACCGAAAATAAACCCCTCTGCAGCCAGCCTTGTTTCACAGCCTCCTCTGCTTCCTTGGTTATTTATGTTTTAGTTTCTTTCGAATTGCATTTCAGTTTTTATTTCCTAAACCGTGTCTCTTCTCCTGTTTTACATTCTAAGTGTCCCAATTTTTTGTTTGTTCATTTGTTTGTTTGTTTGAAGCAGAGAACAGAGATCAGTGTCAGGTTTTCTAAAGGGACTGCGGGTGCCACACCCGCTATTGTTGATCCTCAATCCCTAAAAACCCCGAGGACTAGGACGCCTAATCTCACTTGCAGGAGGCCTTGTTCGAGGCGGAGCGGGCTCCTTGGCTTCCACACCTGCCTTAGGAAAGCAGAGGAGAACGGGCGTGAACGGGAAGTCAGCTGGCAGCAGGACCAAAGGGATCCGTATTCAGAAAGATCTCCAGATCCCCCTAATTGTTGTTTTTATTCGCAGAACTTCTATTTTAAGCACACACGCTCACATGTGGATTGACAGGCACTAGCCCCAGAAATGGCTGTGTCTGTCTGTAGTGCCTGCAAATGCTCGTTTCCATGGTGATGGAAGGCACTGCGGAGACAAGATTATGGTGCTGCTGGGACTAGGGCACTGGCACTCTGGGAGGCTTATTGCATGCGCGTGCGTGTGCGCGTGCGTGTGTGCATTTGTGTGTGCGTCTGTGCATGCATGTGTGCGCGTGTGTGTGTGGTGTGTGCATGCGGGTGCATTAGCTGGTAGAGAAGCCTGGGGGAAGATGAAGAAAGGTTACACCTCGATCAGGGAAATTCTGGAAAATGAAGGAGAAAGCGAGAGCAATTGGGAAAAGGAAGAGGGCAAACGTAGATGTGTCTGCAGAGCACCTCGCTTCCCCTGAAAGGTTTAGGGCGGCAGAATCATCCCACATAAAGGTGGGAGAGAGACTGAGTGAGGCGGCGGAGGCAGACGGTGTGGCAGCTCGAGTGTGTGTTCGCGGAACTCCGTGTTGTGGGTTTGCTGCCCGAGCCTCAGCCCCAGCCCCACAGCCCAGCAGAGAGAGGAGAGGAACTGCCCTTCCCCACGGCAGGGTCTGTGGGACACACGACAGATGCCACTACGTCCCCACCCGGCACAGTGGGAGAAACAGAGCTGTCTCACCAGGTCTGAGTGAGTGACGTGAGGCAGGTGGTGGCTTCATCTGGCTGCACAGATAGCACAGCTGTTAGGAGAGACCTTGAAGG
>NW_011888852.1:4126545-4129620 GCF_000151845.1 Pteropus vampyrus | reverse complement strand
AATTAGGGCTTTATCATAGAATTTCAACCTTGGAGAGAGTTTTAAAAATGCACAGAGGGATCCACCTCATACGTGGATGGCTACTACCCCCCCCCCAAAAAAAAACCCACAAAACTAACAAATAACAAGTATTGGTGAGAATATAGAGAAATCAGAACACTTCTACATAGGTAAAATGACGCAGCTGTTACGGAAAACAGTATATCAATTACTCAAAAAATTAAATATAGATTTACTATGTGATCCAGCAATTCCACTTCTGGGTATCTACCCAAGAGAATTGAAAGCAGGGTCTCAAGGAGATATTTGCTCATCCATGTTTGTAGCAGCATTGGTCACAAGAGCCAAAACGCGGAAGCGACCCAGTGTCCATCAGTGACTAAATGGATAAGGAGAATGTGACACATACATACAGTGGAATATTATTTGGCCCTAAAAAGGAAGGAAACTCTGACATATGCCACAACTTGGAACCTTGCGGACATTATGCTAAGTGAAATAAGCCAGTCACAAAAGGATGAACACTGTTTTTTCACCCATAAGTGGGACCTAGGAAAGGAGAAGGGTGGTGGCCGGGCCGTGGGGAGCGGGAGGGGGAGTCACTGTTTAAGGGGCACAGTTCAGTTTCACAGATGAAAAGAGCTTTGAGGATGGTGGTGGTGGTGGGTGCACGTCGGTGTGAATGCATTCGACAGTGCTGAAGTGTACACTTGAAAAAACTTAAGATGGTAAATTTCATCTGTATTTTACCAGAATTAAAAAAAAAAGTACATGAAGGGGTTTCTCCTATTTGTCTCAAGTATATGAGCTCTCATTCTGTTTCCAAGAGCAAACCGTAGATCGCGCGATGCGGTTTAGCCAGCAAGACAAACGGTCCAGTGTGCTCGGGTCCAGCTGACGGCCGCCAGAGTGGCTCGGACAACCCTCCGCGTCTCTTGGGAGAGGAGCCGGGCGCCTGCGTGTGGCTGCCTCGGTGGAGACGGAGGTCACTCAGCCTTGCTGCAGGGTAGTGCGGTGCAGAAACTCAGCTCTCCAGCTGTTACGATTTGAATGAGGAGAATGAGCACGCTGGCCTCCTCCACTGGGATTTGTTCCCAATGAATCATCACCGTTTGACCGAGGAGCCAACTCAGCATCTTTGGAAAAGAAAAACAAAATCAGTCCACTTCCTTGCAGCCCAAAGTGCTGTGAGTCAGTACTTTGGCACTAGGAGCGGAAAGCCGCGGGGAGCGGGTGGGCCCCGGCCCCTAACGCGAAGGAAAGCTGGACCAACACCACTGAGGAGCCGGCTCTCGTCTGCCAGGCAGGGCATTTACCAGCTTTTTCCCCTCTGGCTGTTCGCACGTTGTTCCCTTTCATGTCCTCTTTCTGGCTGTCTTAGTTCTGAAGCCCCTGCTGTCCCTTGTCACTCAGGAAGCCCCAGCGTTTAGCCCCAGGTCTGCTAGATCACAAGCTGTATTATCTGACGTTCAACAGTCACTGGACAGTGCTTGGCAAGTCGTTCGCAGCCCCTGGACTGCTGCCGTGCGTGCGCGGGTGCGGCCTGCCTCTCAGCTGGACTGTGGTCCTGCAGGACAGACTTGCCCCCTCCACCCCACCCTCTGTGGCCTCATTGCTTAGCAGGGACTGGGCACACTGGGGGCAGCTTAGTAAATGATGAAACCCCGGAGGGCTGAGCGTCCTCATTTTAAAAACAAACAGGTATAACTACCGTTCAGAGAAGACAATGTTATAAGGCTTAGATTAGAAAATGTATGTAAAGCATTTAGCACTGTGTCTTGCACTCAATAAAGAGTGGTTATTACTCTTACTAGTATTAAACGGTATAGGTGTTTGGAAGTTAACCTGAGTTTACAGACCTTTGAGAAGATAATTTTATTTTCCTGCTAATTCATATCATCTTCATTTTGTGATATTTTTGCATGAAATGGGGGCATTTAAAGAAAAAAAAAGGTATAGAAGTCTGATGTAATCTCAGGCTGAGCGTGTTGGATTTTCCTGGAGTTCTAGTGACATCATGTGGAGAAGTTTATTATTACATGTCAGTTTTTCTTTTTGAGTTTTTAAATTCTATTGCATTGTTAAAATGACAAATTATTCTGCTATGTCTCATTTCTGAGTCTCACCGACTCCCCGCTAATTACAATCTTGTTTTAAAAATTAAGGTTAAGTAAAAGAAAGCCGATTATAACGGTAGAGCATGTGGAATTATTGAATAGAGAAAGGGAATGTTGAATTATGCAAAACGGGAAATCGATCATCCTGAAACGGTCAAGTGTTTTCTTCACGTATTCTTTACACCATGTCACTACAGTGACACATTTGAAATTGACACCAGCTTATAATGAGTCATTAGTCACAAGCCGTTAAGATTTCATTCAGGGCCAATGTCGTTCTGCTATTTGTGATCTACCCCAGTCTGTGACGGGCTGGCGTTTGAACACTCACGGAATTGTTTTCAGTGCCACCGGCGGCTGTGTGGGGTAGGTTAGTCCTATTACCAGGGCTGTTTGCAAGCTCCTTCCGCCTTCCTTCACTTTCCTCCTGGGACAGGAACACCTGGGCCCTTTCCGACACTGCCGGGCGACGTAGGGCGTGGCGTCGCTCCTTGAGCATGGAACTGTATCCGTGGGTTTACTGTCACCTTAGTTACGGACGAGCAGAGTGAGGGTCAGTGGGACCACGCATCGGTTCTTCTCGGCCTCCCTGTCCGGGTCACCGCCAACACCCGTCTCCCGCTCTGCTCTGTTCCCACCTCGTGGGCGTTTCCTCGCCCTTGTTGTTTGTGGTATTCTGGGGAGAAAGAGACTAATCATCAGAACACACCTGGTGATCGGTACTAAATACTTCAGGCAGCAAATGTTTAAATTGGGGCGATTTCGAAAAACATGCTCAAGTCCTGAGTGCTTGCAACACTTACCCGTCCAAGTGTAGTTTGTCAGAAAGACGTTCTCCGTGAAAACTCTGCTTGCTCTCAGGTAACTTATTTGGGGTCAGCTGTGCATGGCTCACATACTTTTCTCCCTGCTAGTCCCCAAAAGGACCACAGAAGCTGTGTGGCGGAAATGACCGATC
>NW_011888852.1:4120907-4124990 GCF_000151845.1 Pteropus vampyrus | reverse complement strand
TGTTTGGCAATGTACAGTGACTCCGCCCTATCAAGGCAGAAAGCCGCTCCTGGCCTTTCAAGAACCTCTGTAACCTGGCCTCATCCTAATTATGTATTTGTAAATTCATTAGGAAATATTTATTGAGCTACTATGTGCGTAGCTCTGAGGATGGGGAGTTTGTCTCCCTCTCTCTATCCTGCTACACACACACACACACACACACACACACACACACACACACACACACACATTTGTCTCCCTCTCTCTATCCTGCTACACACACACACACACACACACACACACACACACACACACACACACACACACACACACACACACACACACACACGTGAGCTGAGCACTTAGGAGGCAGCCTGAGCCGCGTGTCCAATGGTTGATCGATTTGCATCATCGAGAATCTACATGGGAGAAGAATTTGCAGAGAGGTGTGTGGGAAGCTATAACGGTCGCAGGGACAGAGAAAGGAAGGGGACGTGGCAGGTGGTGGGCAGGGCCGGGTTAGGGGTGTGCGCGCTGGGCCCAGCGGAGCGGAGGGCGAGGATGTGGAGCTACCCGAGCGGCGGCAGGAGATGGGCGCCCGCGTCTGTGGCCAGCGGTCCATGGCCGAGAACTTCAGTGCTGCGGTCGGACAAGGACAGGCCTCGGGAACGCCTTTCCTGAAGAACGGAAGGGTCAGGTCTAGGCGTAGTTTACGCCTTCATCTCTGTCCTGGCGCCCAGCAAAAGGAAAGCGCAAGGACGGGGCTCCATTCCGGGGTTGCCTTGCCAGCCCCGGAGCCAGGGGGGCGCTGGGAGGGCGCCCCCTCGCGGTCGTCTCGGAGCACTGTCTTCTCATGTCCCACTGGCTCTCACCGCAGCTCCCTCGGCTCAGGGCCTCTGCCTGGGCGGCATGGCATCCAGCCTAAAATCAGAGCAGGTGTTCCTGACGGTGGCGCTCCCACCTCAAGGCCAGGAGCCCCTCCGTGTCCTTCTCTCTCAGCCCTCATTCCCTGCCCACCTCACTGCCAAAAGTATTCACGAGACGGTGGACACGCTGATCTAGCACAAGCGGAAATCTCAGCCCTTCAGTCGGTTGTTTGAGCTAGTAATGCTGAACACCTGGATTTTAACTTGCTGTTTGCGCTTCTTTATCAAGTATGCTACCTTAGTAAGAATGTAGCTTGTTCCTCCATTGCCTGAGAGTCCTTTCCTGTAGTGACATGTCTGTGGGCTCCGAAGTTCCTGTGTGTCAGGGTCTCATCTTTGCCTTGAGTGTAGACTGAGACCCGTCAGCCAGTAACATGCAGGGTACTGTGCGAGGCCACCCTTTCTGTGTCCCTACTCCACCAATTCTCCCGGAGCCAAAATATCTATGAAATTAACTATTTTCTTTTGGCAAAATATTAGAGGCCGGATTGTCTAGGAAAATTCTATCTTCCAGACAAATGCAAATTCTATTAGGTGTGATACATTAAAGCAAAGTGAACGGTCTCGAATATGGGGGAGCAGGTTAATATTGCTTTCAACAACTAATTTCTGGCTCAGGCCATGGGTGAAGAAAGTTAATTACTAAGAAGATTAGCAAAACCTAGGAAAGCAAAGCAGTTTTTAAAAAATGAAGGCTTGGGCCCCTGAAGGCAAGGGGCAGGGGTCTCTCAATGATGACTAAGGCCTCAGACGGCTATGTCCCCACCAGTTTTGCTCATTTTACAACTAAACGGGGAGGCGGGGTGCATGCTGGTTGAAGACAGGCACTGTACAGCAGAGAGTAGCCCTGGGGGGGGGACACGTGCATTTCTGGGGAGCATGCTGTGCTAGCTACCCAGGGCTGCCACGATGAATGACCACAGACCTGGCTTAATACGACAGAAATGTGTCCTCTCACACATCTGGTGGCCAGAAGCCGGAAATCAGGGTGTCGGCAGGCCCACACTTTCTCCAAAGGCTCTGGGAGAAAATCCTTATTGCTTCATCCAGCGTCTGGTGACTGCAGGCACTCCTTGGCTTATGGCCTCATCACTCCAATCTCTGCCTCCATCTTCAGTGGCCTTCTCCTCTCTGTCTGCACCTCTGTCTCTTCCAAGGACTCTTGTCTCTGGACTTAGGGTCCCCCAGTCAACCCGGGATGATCTCATTTCGAAAGCCTTAATGTTTTCTACATAGTGTCACACTCCCAATTCCAGGGCTAGGACTTGCCCATGTCTTTTGGGGGCCACTATTCAAGCCACTGCACATGCAGGTAGAATCATGACTCAGACACTCAGATACGTGTCCTGGCTGTTGATTCTCGTAGGTACAGGAGAAGTGGAAATTCTTTGAGGCACTGCTCCCCTGTTGTATTGTGTGGTGACTTCCTCAATATTACTTTCCTCTAACTTATGGTATTTCACTCTAGAGCCAGAAAGAGTTAAACTAGAGGTTTTGCTTTGTTTTGAACAGTTTATTTTCTTGTTAGTTGGCTGGTTCGTTCGTTAGGTTCGTAGGTGGGAGAATATTGGGGGTTTGAAGGACCTGTACTGTCCTGAGGAAAGACTCTTTTTCTGCACTGTACCTGAAAAGGCCACTTATAGAGATGTCCTATGTGCTCATTCTGGGTAAGGTGAGTCTATTTTTCCTTCTTGTTTTGCTCTTTGGTTTTTGTTTTTTCTTAGAAAGAAAGACTGAGAATCTCTAATCTACTGTAAGAATACTTTGTGAATTAGAAAATTGTTGTGTCAGTACCCAAGTTGCAACATACCTTTTGAGAGAAGAATTTCAACTGTCCCCTTACAATTGGGTTTCAAAGATATTCCAGTAGGTTGACAGCCATGCGGGCCATAATAAGATGCTATCATTTTATTTTCAGTTTGGCAAGCTGCCAGTGCTGATTTGACTGCCTACCAAATACTGTAGATAGTCGTGAGTGCAAATAGGTGCAGCCTCAGGTGTTCAGGAGTGGGGAACAAAGGGACATTCTGCCATGGAGAACGAGCCCCTCTGCATAGGGCTCAGGGCCGCAAGCCCCCTGCTGGACACCGCTGCTCCTGCTCAGTTGAGCTTGTCCCCACTTTCCCTTGAAACTGACTCTTTCCAGACCAGTGGGGCACCTCCTTGGGAACTGTGGGACATGTTCATCAAATTTATTGCCTGATTTTTTTTTAAAGGTGTTTTCGATTTTGAGATGTAAGCAGAAATGTTTCATTCCCCCAATATATTTTTTTAAAATCCCACAAAACTTTAACAGTTATGTCATGTGCTTTGCTTATTAAGGATGTATTCCTCAGCTTTGACTATGTTCCAGAATTGCTTTTGAGGTCAGAATTGCTTTTGAAGTCGTATTGTCCATATCTTCCAACATGTTTTGTTATTGCCCAAATTTCATTTGGTTTGGTATTTGTTCCAATTATATAATTTAGACCTGTAGCGGCCATCAGCATGTTTTCCTTGTTTTTCAGACTTTAATGTAAGACGACTGTCATCTCTCGGGGGACCATCAGGGTGCCTGAGGGGAGCCTTGATGTTGGCCAAGTGCCACTTAGTCCCAGGCCTGGACCAGAGGTCGTGCGAGTTAGCAAACTTCCAAGGCAGTGTGTGAGCACCCAGACTTCTGGTTCTGTTTACTAGCGATCATACTTGAAAAACTACTCACTCTATTAGCTATGTCTTAATGATTTTGAAATAAAAGTATAGATTATAGATTCAAGATTGTGCACACTAAATTTCACCTTTTGTGGGTCTCTGATAGCGGGACTGAAATATGGTGTGGCTGAAAATGAAACAAAACCGTATGTGAGAGAGAGAATAGTGAGTGCAGAAAAGGGGCAGGGGATGGGAAGGACTTTCTCAAAGTGGGTCCGAAGATTACATCCAATATTCAAGCAGCTCCTGGTCGGCCTTCAGTGGCCCACTTCACATATAACCCCGAGGAGAACATCCCGAGTCCACCCCAGGGCCAGTGGCTTTGCCCTCCAGGCCCCTTACCTCAGAGCCCTGGTTGGTGTTCTCTGTGCCCGAGAGCCTCCTGGACAGCTGGTCCACCAGCTAGTGCCCAGGCCCTTCCCAGCAGGGTGACTTGGTAGCACAGCGCACAGGAAACTGACATTGTCCAGGAGTCTACAGAAGA
>NW_011888852.1:4115890-4120857 GCF_000151845.1 Pteropus vampyrus | reverse complement strand
GGAAATTCTTTGAGGCACTGCTCCCCTGTTGTATTGTGTGGTGACTTCCTCAATATTACTTTCCTCTAACTTATGGTATTTCACTCTAGAGCCAGAAAGAGTTAAACTAGAGGTTTTGCTTTGTTTTGAACAGTTTATTTTCTTGTTAGTTGGCCGGTTTGTTCGTTAGGTTCGTAGATGGGAGAATATTGGGGGTTTGAAGGACCTGTACTGTCCTGAGAAAAACTCTTTTTCTGCACTGTACCTGAAAAAGCCACTTATAGAGATGTCCTATGTGCTCATTCTGGGTAAGGTGAGTCTATTTTTCCTTCTTGTTCTGCTCTTTGGTTTTTGTTTTTTCTTAGAAAGAAAGACTGAGAATCTCTAATCTACTGTAAGAATACTTTGTGAATTAGAAAATTGATGTGTCAGTACCCAAGTTGCAACATACCTTTTGAGAGAAGAATTTCAGCTGTCCCCTTACAATTGGGTTTCAGAGATATTCCAGTAGGTTGACAGCTATGTGGGCCATAATAAGATGCTATCATTTTATTTTCAGTTTGGCAAGCTGCCAGTGCTGATTTGACTGCCTACCAAATACTGTAGACAGTCGTGAGTGCAAATAGGTGCAGCCTCAGGTGTTCAGGAGTGGGGAACAAAGGGACATTCTGCGGTGGAGGACGAGCCCCTCTGCATAGGGCTCAGGGCCGCAAGCCCCCTGCTGGATGCCACTGCTCCTGCTCAGTCGAGCTTGTCCCCACTTCCTTCCCTTGAAACTGACTCTTTCCAGCCCAGTGGGGCACCTCCTTGGGAACTGTGGGACATGTTCATCAAATTTATTGCCTGATTTTTTTTTAAAGGTGTTTTCGATTTTGAGATGTAAACAGAAATGTTTCATTCCCCCAATATATTTTTTTAAAATCCCACAAAACTTTAACAGTTATGTCATGCGCTTTGCTTATTAAGGACGTATTCCTCAGCTTTGACTATGTTCCAGAATTGCTTTTGAGGTCAAAGTTTTCCATTCTTTGAAGTCGTATTGTCCATATCTTCCAACATGTTATGTTATTGCCCAAATTTCATTTGGTTTGGTATTTGTTCCAGTTATATAATTTAGACCTGTAGCGGCCATCAGCATGTTTTCCTTGTTTTTCAGACTTTAATGTAAGATGACTGTCATCTCTCGGGGGACCATCAGGGTGCCTGAGGGGAGCCTTGGTGTTGGCCAAGTGCCACTTAGTCCCAGGCCTGGACCAGAGGTCGTGCGAGTTAGCAAACTTCCAAGGCAGTGTGTGAGCACCCAGACTTCTGGTTCTGTTTACTAGCGATCATACTTGAAAAACTACTCACTCTATTAGCTATGTCTTAATGATTTTGAAATAAAAGTATAGATTCTAGATTCAAGATTGTGCACACTAAATTTCACCTTTTGTGGGTCTCTGATAGCGGGACTGAAATATGGTGTGGCTGAAAATGAAACAAAACCGTATGTGAGAGAGAGAATAGTGAGTGCAGAAAAGGGGCAGGGGATGGGAAGGACTTTCTCAAAGTGGGTCCGAAGATTACATCCAATATTCAAGCAGCTCCTGGTCGGCCTTCAGTGGCCCACTTCACATATAACCCCGAGGAGAACATCCCGAGTCCACCCCAGGGCCAGTGGCTTTGCCCTCCAGGCCCCTTACCTCAGAGCCCTGGTTGGTGTTCTCTGTGCCCGAGAGCCTCCTGGACAGCTGGTCCACCAGCTAGTGCCCAGGCCCTTCCCAGCAGGGTGACTTGGTAGCACAGCGCACAGGAAACTGACATTGTCCAGGAGTCTACAGAAGACTGTGATACTTACGTTAGAGACTCTGTGGCAGGAAGAAGCTGTGGAACTCTGTGGCCCTGGAGAACGGGTCTGGAGCGGACTCACGGACAGCCACAGCTGGCCCCAGAGCTGGCCCCTGATGAAGGACTGTCTTCTCACCTCCTTCCAGGCATCCTCACTTCACCTTGTTGCCTGGGAGGATTTCACAGTGAAGTATGTGCTTAGTTTAACAAGCTTCCTCTTGCAAAAATGCTGACACCTGAGGGTATGGGGTGAGGAGCACAGGGCAAGGGGAGGGGTGCGCAAGCGGCAGGCACTGCAGGTGAGGAAGGGGTGTCAGGTTGCCAGAAGCTTACCGTATTTTCAGGACAAACGTCAAAGCTTCGTAAGCCCCCGTTCCAGGAAATGTGGAAGATTCTGTGGGCTTCTGCCTTCCTGTCATACGGGACTGCTTTTCTGTCCCCAGAACACATAGCAGCACTTGGGGTGTGTTCACAGATCTGGAGTCTACAAGGCTTTGAGGTGACCCTGATGCCTCCATGAAAATGTGACATGTTGGTGAGCTGGGCGGCACATCTACCGACGGTCATCACAGCGTGCCTGGTGTTGACGAAATTGTCCAGTATCGCAGGGGGCCCGGAGCAGGCACAATAGCTCAGCAACATGGAGCTTATCAAAACACAGAGAACACTCTCAGAACTGCAATGTAGGAGGTGTGGGCTGGCGTCAAAGGGACTGGTGCTGGGAACTAGTCACAACAGTCACACTCCATGTTTTCTTTCTGCTCCCCTCCCCTCCCCCGTCCTGCACACTTTATCCCCAACACACACACACACACACACACCCTGGTCTCACCCCCCCCTTCTCCTCCCCTCACTGCCGCCATTGTCTCCTTCTCCCATCCCACTCCCTGCACCCCAGTTACTTCGCTCTTCCCACACTTGTCCTCACTCTCCTCCTGCCACCCTCACCCTTCTATCAGCTCTGCCTTTCGTTCGTCAGCTGGGATGCAGCATGTCGGAGCCTCCGCTGTCTCGCTCTCTGATAAGAAGATGCTGACACCTGGGTTGGGAAGTCGTGAGAATTAGACGAAACAACACAGTGCCCCTGATCACGCTGGATGCTCAGCCAGTGCTGCTTCCTTTCCTTAGACCTTCAGGAGAAGAAAGCCCAATAATGGTTAAAAGCATTTTGTTAATTATGTTTATTTTAAAATTCGCTTCCTGGTGACAAGTCATCCAGGTTTGCCGATGATGCAGGAGTTTCCTGGAATATGGGGCTTTCAGTGCTTAAATCGGTGACATCCTGCTCTCCCAGGCAAACTAGGACAAGTAGGTCACTCTTACATGTATATGCCATCTTAACAAACATAACTTTCCAACTTTTTGTATGCTTTTATTAATATACAAATAAATCAAATGAAACTTTTTCCTTATTTATATACTGCTGCTGGACATAACCACTATTTTATCTGACAGGTGGGTGTATACCAGTGCTTTCTTTGAGATCAATTTTAGTTGGTTTTTTTTGTTGTTTTTGTTGTGGTAAAATATAAATAACATAAAATGTTCTATTTTAATCATTTTTAAGTCTACAGTTCAGTGACATTAGTACATTCCCATCATTGTGCACCATCACCACCGTGCATCTCGGGAACTTTTTCATCTTCAACTGAAACTCTGTCCCCGTTAAACACTAGCTCTTCGTTTCCCCTTCCTGCAGCCCCTGGCGACCACCGTTCTACTTCCTGTCATTGGGAATTTGACAATTCTAGGTACCTCATAAAAGTGGAATCATAAAATATATATATATATATATAAAATATATCATAAAATATATATATATTTATAATTGGCTTATTTCATTTAGCATAATGTCTTCAGGGTTCATCCATATCGGAACATATGTCAGAATTTCCTTCCTTTTTAAGGCTGAATAATATTCCATTAGATGGCCACACCACATTTGTTCATCCAGTTTTCTGATCATTGGCACTTGCGTTGCTTCCACCTTCAGCTATCGCGAATAATGCTTCTATTAACACAGGTGTGCAAATATCTTTTAAAGTCCCTGCTTTCATTTTATTTGAGTATATAACCAGAAGTAGAATTGCTGGATCAAACGATAATTCTGCTTCCTTTCTGAGGAACTTCCATACTGATTTCCACAGTTTTTTGGTGCACCATTTTACATTGCACCAGCTTTACAGAATGGTTTCGATTTCCCTACTTCCTTACCAACATTTGGTATTTTCTGTTGTTTTTTCAATAATAGCCACCCTAATAAGTGTGAACCAATTTCAGTTTTTAAATCTATTTTCAGAAAGTTTTTATGTTTGTTATTAAACTGTCCCTTCACTTTGATCTCTCTATTTCACACATATGTATTCAGGAAAGAAAGTTTTCCTTAAATTTTATGATATCATTTTAAACCTCTATTAATTCACCCTAGGACCCTCCTCTCTTTGGGATGAGAGATTCAAATCTCTTACAGTTTCTTTTTTTTTTAATATTTTTTTACTTTTCATTACAATTGGCGTACAACATTATGTTAGTTTCAGGTGTACAATATTGTGATTAGACATTTATATAACTTACGGAGTGATCTCCCTGATAAATCTAGTACCCATCTGACACCATACATAGTTAATAAAATATTATCGATTATATTCTTTATACTATACTTTAAATCCCCATGACTGTTTTGTAACTACCAATTTGTATTCCTTAATCCTTTCCCTTTTTCACCCACTCCCTTAACCCTCCTTTCATCTGACAACTATCAAAATGTTCTCTGTATCAAGGAGTTTGTTTCTATCTTGTGTGTTTATTTTGTTCTTTAAATTCTGCATGTAAGTGAAATCATATGGCAATTGTTTTTAGAGAAGAACAATCTGACTTACTCCACTCAGCACTATACTCTCTAGGTCCATCCATGTTGTTCCAGATGGCAAGATTCCATTCTATTTTTATGACCGAGTAATATTCCATTGTATGTATGTACCACCTCTTCTTTACTCATTTAGCTATTGATGGACACCCAGGTTGCCTCCATATCTTGGCCATTGTAAATAATGCTGCGATGAACAGATGGATGCACATGTCCCTTGGAAGTAGTGTTTTAGGTTTGTTCAGATAAATACCCAGAAATGGGATTACTGACTCCTGTGTCTCTTGTTTTAAAG
>NW_011888852.1:4115474-4115840 GCF_000151845.1 Pteropus vampyrus | reverse complement strand
ATGGATGCACATGTCCCTTGGAAGTAGTGTTTTAGGTTTGTTCAGATAAATACCCAGAAATGGGATTACTGACTCCTGTGTCTCTTGTTTTAAAGTCTTTGTTTTAAAGTCTATTTTGTCTTGTATAAGTATTACTAGCCCATTTCCATTTTCATGAAGTATCTTTTTCGATCTCTCTATGTTCAGTCTGTGTGTGTCTTTCGATTTGAAGTGAGTCTCTTGTAGGCAGCATATGTAAGGGCCTTGTTTCTTATCCATTTAGCCACCCTATCTTTTGATTAGAGCATTTAATTTATGTACACTTAAGTAATTGTTAATAGATATGTAGTTATTGCCATTTTATTCATATTTTTTATCTTTTTTTTT
>NW_011888852.1:4103307-4115424 GCF_000151845.1 Pteropus vampyrus | reverse complement strand
TTTTTTTTTCCTCCTCTTAAAGAAGTTCCTCTAATATTTCTTGTAATATTGGTTTGGTGGTGGTGAGCTCCTTCAGCTTTTTCTTGTCTGGGAAGCTCTTTATCTGTCCTTCGATTCTAAAAGATAGCTTTGCTGGGTAGAATAATCTTGGTTATAGGTATCTTTACTTTCATTGCTTTGAATATTTTATTCCAACCCCTTCTGGGCTGCAAAGTTTCTGTGGAGAAATTAGCTGACAGTCTTATGGGAGCTCTCTTGTAGGTAACTAATTCCTTTTTTCTTGATGCTTTTAAGATTCCTTCTTTGTGGACGTGGTTCCATAGTGTAGCGGTTAGCACTTCTGCTTTACATGCAGAAGGTCCTGGGTTCGCTCCAGTGGAGCCACGGTCCATGGTCTATGTCCGTGGTCATTGTCCGTGCCACCCTGAACAAGCCCGATGGCTGATCTCAGAAGCAAAGCAAGATCGGGCCTGGTTAGTACTTGGATGGGAGATTACCTAGGAAGACCAGGTACTATAGACATAAATAATAATAATAAATCATAAAAATTATAAAAAAGATTCCTTCGTTGTCTTTAAACTTTGCCATTTTAATTGTTATGTGTCTTGGTGTGAGCCTGTTTGGGTTCTTCTTGTTAGGACTCTCTGCACTTCTTGGGCTTGTGTGCTTATTTCTTTCATCAGGCTAGGGAAGTTTTCAGTCATTATTTCTTGAAATAGGTTTTCAATTCCTTGCTTTCTTTTCTCCTTCTGGTACCACTATGATGCAAATGTTGGTACGGTTGATGTTGTCCCAGAGTCTTGTTAAACTATCCTCATTTTTTTGGATTCTCTTTTCTTATTACTGTTCTGATTGGGTGATTTTTGCTACCTTATCTTCAAAATTGCTGATTCGATCTTTTGCTTCATCTAATCTACCATTGATTCCTTCTAATATATTTTTTATTTCAGTTATTGTAGTCTTCATTTCTGACTTTTTTAATGTTTTCTATCTTTAGTTTTATATTTCCTATTTTTTCGTTGAAGTCTCATTGAGATCATCGAGCATCTTTATAAGCAACATTTCGAACTCTGCCTCTGGTAGATTGCTCGTCTCCATTTTGTTTAGTTTTATTTCCAGAGCTTTGTTCTGTTCTTTCTTTAGGACATGTTTCTTTGTCTCCCCATTTTAGCTGCTTCAGGTGTACAACATAGTGATTAGACATTTATATAACTTCAGAGTGATCACCCTGATAAATCTAGTACCCATCCAACACCATACATAGTTAATAAAATATTGTTGATTGTATTCCTTAGACTATATTTTACATCCCCATGACTATTTTGTAATATGTACTTCTGTGTTTGTTTCTATGTATTAGTTAGGGCTACTACGTCTCCCTGTCTTAGTAGAGTGGCCTTATGTAGTAGAGGTGTTTTGGGTCCCAGTAGCGCAGTCTCCCAGGTCACCTAAGCCGGGCGCTCCAAGTGTGTTCCTTGTATGTGTTGGGTGTGCCCTTCTGTTACAGTTGAGCCATGCTCGTTGTTTGTATGTCAACGGGAGGGACTTGCCGTAAGGCTGATTGGTCTTAAAGACTGTCCAGTGGCTACAGTGGAGGAGTTGTTATGCAGGTGCTGACCCTACGGAGCAAGATTCACTTTAGCAGGGTGCTGGTGCCTGCCGAGTCTACTTTTTGGGTGTGTTGTACTTGGATGTGGCCTCAGGTGTTGCTCAGGCTCAGTCTAAAGCTGGCCCCTGGGTGTATTGGTTCCAGGACCTCCTGGGAGGGGCTCTGCTGCAGGCCTGTGCCCTGCCCAGGGCCACCTGGCATGAGCTGTCAAGCAATCTTCAGATCACTACCTCTCATGCTGGGCTTGGAGTTGCCTCAAGAGGCCAAGCTATGAACCGAGGCCATCTGCCACTAGTGCTGGGCTTGGGGCTGCTCTCCAAGAGGTATGGGTCATGCCAAGGCCTGATGCTGTTTATTTGTGAACCTTTGAGAGATTTTAGGAAAGTTTGCAGCATGAGCCAGGACAGGTCATTTGTATGGAAAATCCACTGGAAACGGCTTGGGTGGGCCTGCACAGTGGGAGGGACAGGGTCTCAGGGAGTCAACAGGGCAGGGCAACCAGGGTTAGCCAGGTTGATGGAGACTCAGATGTGGCATCTGCTTGCATGTGCATGTCATTAGATGGGAGGATGCAACAAGAAAACAATGACTTCTACTATCACTTCTGTCTGGATAAATGCTGCCCCTTCATCTCTCTTTGAAGCCAGACAATTTAGCTCCTCCCCATATTTCTCTGGCACCTTTTAGGATACTTCTCCAGTGCTGGAGCTGAGAGCAAGGGAGTCTATTAACAAGGGAGTCCCTCAAAGAGTAGATCTGTGCACAGACCTTTGAAAAGGGGCGCCTGTTACTCCAGCCGCCCTTCACCCAAACTTTCACAGCCAGAAGTTGTGGGGACTTCTCTTCCTGTACAGGTACCTTAGGCTGGGGAATCTCGTGTGAGGCTGGGACCCCTCGCTCCTCTGAGGGGTCCTCCACAGTGGAAATATCCCTCCCAATTTTTAACTGCCACTTGCAGATGTGGGACCAATTCGTTCCACATCTCTACTCCTCCTACCAGTCTCAAGGTGGCTCCTTCTCTGTGTCCTTAGTTGTAGGAGTCTGTTCCGCTAGACTTCAGGCAATTCTCAATGATGGTTGTTCCGTAGTTAAGTTGTAATTTTGATGTGGTCACAAGAGGAGGCAAGCACAGCATTTATCTACCTCGCTGCCTTCTTTTACAATTTCTTATTGTTCTTGTTTTTTAATCTGTTGGTCATTCTTATTTCTGTATGGCCCTAAGCAGTATTTCTAAGGTCAGCCACAGCACAGAAAAAAATCAGTTTTTAAAGAAGAGAGAGAAAGAAAGAAAAGAAAAAGCAAGTGCCCTTCCCTACCCTGTATGAGTGGGTAGGAAATCAGAGGCCGGAGTAGGAGTGGATTGATTCTCAGTGGCTTTCGGTCAGTCCTTCTGGAAAAGGAGAGAGAACAGTGTGGTTTCTTAACTGATCCTTAGCTCCTTTCGAATGAATTTTCCTTCATGGGAGGACATTTCAGGGTTTCATTTAACAGGAATTTTCCCTTTCTATGCTTTGCAGAGCAACTGGTGAGCTGAAATCCCTGAAAGTAAACACAGATGATCCTTGAACAGTGAAGGTGTGAACTGCACGGGTCTATGTATAAACGATTTTTCAATTGAACCCGAGTTGTTCAAGGGTCAACTGTATTTTTAAATGTGGAAACATCAATTACAACCAAAGGGATAAAATCTGGCTGAAAAGAGAATGTTGGTATCAGATGGAATTAGGGCCATGTGCACCCAGTACAAGAGCTCCAGATGTTAATACAATTAAATTAGAGTCAGAGCAAGGACTCGGTAGAGATGCTCCTTTGGTCTGACTAGTCATATGGATACAAATGGTCAGTGCACGCCTAGCCCGGGTCATTGATCTGAACAGAACAGCAAGGCATTGGCATATGCAGGAATATTCTTATACTGCTCACTGAAAGACAGTTGTGTGTACTTGTTTTTTAAAATTATTAGCATTTTGAACAACACATGTATAAAGTAACTACCTACCCTGTGTTAGGAGACTGCTGGGTTTAGAAGGGCTGACAAAATGCACTGGTAATCTAAGTAAGAGTGGTGACTTCTAGTGCGTGAAGTAAAGGAAGTTGTCAGTTTCAGGTCAAAGCGGCAGAAGCTATGACTTAAGTCAGGAATTGGCAAGATTTTACTGAAAAGGATCAGATAGAAAATAGTTTAGGCTTTGTGAGCCATACGGTCTCTGTAGCACAAAAGCCACCACAGACAATACGGAAACAAATGAGCATGGCTGTGTTCCAATAAAACTTTACTCCTGGAAACTGAATCTGAATTTCATATCTGTTTCACCTGGCACAAAATGTTATTCTTTTTGATTTTTTCAATCGTTATAAAATGTAAAAAACATTTTTTTAACTCACAGGCTGTACAAAAACTGGCAGCAAGGCCAGATTTGGCCCATGAGTCTTAGTTTACCAACCCTGTGGAAGTCGTAGCTTCCGAGAATGTTTATTTTTGATGCTGAGATTTTCATATGCATGGAAAAACTTGGGTGCAAGCAAATTGAAAGTATGTTCTAGTAAGTCATTTATGAATATTTGAATTTATGAGATGAGAATAAATATTTGCGGCCATGTGCCTCAGTGTAAATTTGATTAGCTTCATTTAGTGCCTTCAAGAGGGCAGAGATTTAGGTAATAAAGTAAGCCTGCCAACAGGAGAGGATGATGGAGGCTTTTTAAAGCCTGGCCCTGTCAATGACTTCTTAAATCACGCATTCATACAATTTGCATGTTCATTTCCTCTTCTACAAACTGTTTGCTCCTGGAATTCTTATAGTGTCGTTGTCAGTGAAAAAAAATTTTTTCTTAGAAACTTATATTATAAATTCTCAAAACCTTGTACTTCTCTCCACATTTCTTTTGAATGTCTTTAATTCTGCACCCCTTTATCTCCTCAGATATACACCCTTTATCTTCTAAATTTAATTCGTTTCTAGAAGTTCTGCACAGAAGTCCTAATTCTTGATTATTCTCAATTTTCTTCTTGTAACTTAATACAAGAAGATTTTACTGCATTTTAAAAAGTATTTTTAATCTCAAAATGGCCATTTTCTCCAAATTTATTATAATACAGTAGGAATAATTTAACTATTGTCCTTGTTCTAGAAGTATTTTTCTATCTAAAATAAATGTTTTCCACCAAGTTTTTATAATACTACAGTAATAATTTAACTATTTTATGGGTCTAGAAACACCTAGAACATTTTGAAGTTTTATAGTTACCATTGACAAGAACACGCCAAAAAATTAGTAATAACCTTTAATCTCTCAGCATTAACTCAATTCTTGAGAATTCCAGTCTCCATATTCACAAAACATAACAAAAGCAAAGCTTCCTATTGGTGTCTCGCCTTACCAAAACATTCAATAAGAGCAACTGATAACTTGTAGAATCTACATTTTCATTGTTATCCACCATCCTAACCATCTTTATGGTGATAAAGATGCATTTTATATTAGAACTCTGGGCATAGTAGGCTTGCAATAAACCTGTGCCTCCTTGGTTTGTCTATTGCATGTGTTCCTTTGTAAATCATAAAAACAAAGAGCTAGAAGAGCCCACTCTCTATTTGCTATAATCTCTCATTTGAGAGAAGACGAAACTGGCACTCAGAGACATTAGGATCTCACTGAGAGCGAGTTACAGTCAAGATGACAATAATCCAGTTTTACTGGTTCAGCGTCCAGGGTCCTGTCCAGAACCCACTTGTTCTGGACTCATGGTCATGGCCAGTTCTCTCCCTGTTTCTACCTTAGATGTCAAGGAGATGTCCCTAAAAGGCAATGCTGTTTTGAATAATTTCTCCCATCTATATAATGTAAAACAACTGGTGAACAATGAACAAAGCAGAAAAAATAAGGAGAAAAAAAGAATCTAGATCTGTACAAACAACTCTTATACAATTAAAAATTGGTCTTTGTGGAATAGGTGATAACTCTCATAAATGAAAAATGAATAAAACCATGTGTTTGCCTCTCTGTCCGCTTAGCACAACATCTGTATAGTTTAAATAGAATATCCTAGGCTTTAGAGTTTGTCTCTAAAACCCTCTAAACTTAATTGAAGTCGATGGAAAAATGAAGCCATTAATAGTTAAGGTTACTAAAATTAAAAAAAAAAAAAAACTCCAGGTTTAACAATAATTTGTTATGTCTTGAGCCTTCTTATCCTATTAGTCAAAGTGAGATGAGTGTATTCTGTGAGAAATTTTTATGTTATTCTATATTTTGTATGCATGAAAGATAAACGCCTGTATTAGTTCGTTAGGCCTGACATAACAAAGTACCACGAATGGGCAGCTTAAACAACGGAAATCTATTGCCTCACAGTCCCGGAGGCTAGAAGTTTGAGATCGAGGTGTCAGCAGGTTGGTTCCTTCTGAAGGCTGTGAAGGAGAATCTGCTCCATACCCCTCTCCCACCTTCCGGGGCTTTGCTCGCCATGTTTGGCATCCTTGGTTTGCAGAAGCTTCATCCTGATCTCTGCATTCATTTTCGCCTGGCAATCTTCCCATGGACATGTCCGTGTCCATATTTCCCCTTCTTATGTGGCCAACTGCCATATTGGAGTAGGGTCCCACTCTATACCAGCATGGTTTCATCTTAATTAATTGAATATATACAACAACCCTGTTTTCTAATAAGGTCACATTTGGAGGCCCTGGGAATTAGAATTTCAATGTATGAATTTTGGGGAACACAGTTCAAACCATAGCAACACTGTTCACTGAGATATTGTAAAAAAAATGATAACTATTTTATTTACTGTAAAAGTTCATACAAAGACATTTCTTGACCTCAAAAATTTTGTTAACAGTTCATGTGTTTGGACACTGAAGGGCAGTCCAGCACTACAAATTAATGCAGAAAGAAGTTTATACCTCATTTACTTTAGACATCGAGTTACGATGATTTTATTTAAATGCATTTAATAAGCCTAGTTATCGTGTATGGTGATTTTAAGTTTATTTGTATCTGATAAGACCTAATATTGGAGGCAGACTTAAAATTTGAAGTTGTCTAAATGACAGACAAGGAGAAAGCTCAGTGTTGAGATTGACGTTGAACGATTATGCCTTTTATATGGTTTTAAAGCTTTAAGTGGCTGCTCATTGTGGCAGTTCATGGTTAGATTTCATTTTCTTTAACTTCAAGGAAGCTATGATTGGCGTGGACAAATGTTTCAGCATGGAGGGAATGTTCAGTCATCTGCCTGTCAGGTATTTGAAAAGAATATGATTTTCAGGGACCGTGAGGAGATAGCTTATAGTATTGCACTGTATTCGTCACCAATGAAAGAAAAAATGAGTACTATCCAGAAGGACAGAAAATATTATTGTTATGTACTGTGGTTGGTTCTGATCGTCGTTCAAATGCCTTACAGTGTCTGAAGTCTGACAGCCATTGGAGGGGATACTTCACAGTGTAAAAACAGTGCCAGGGAAAGACAAACTAGAAACTGCTGATTTATATTGCCTTCTATTCCATGATCACTGACTTTTCTGAGAGCAATCTGGGAAGTTTATGCTTCACTAACATTAACTGAAGGGCTATACTGTTATTTACTGAACTCTTCCTCTGTGCCTAACACATGTCTTACGGAATTATTTCTGCAACCCTGGGAGGTATTCTCTCTCTGAAGAAAAGATTTCTAAATGTCGAATCTTTGGCCCAAGTCACCCAGCTAATAATTAATGGATTGAGTTTTAAACCCGATTTTCTCTGATCCAGAGCTATTTAAACTACTCTACTCATTCGAAGCTACTATTGAATGCTGTTCCATGTTGGTGCATTGTGGCATGAGAATCAGAACATAAAAATGTGCCAACACGACCATGTTTCCATCTAAACGTCGAGAGCCTCTCCCTGTGCTGGGTAGATGTTTCCTCCCTGTGCTGGGTAGATGTTCCCTACATAAACGGACCTTTACAAGCCATTAGGGACATCCAGAGCTAATCAAAACATTTCTAGAGATGGTCATCAATAAAGTAAGACAAGTTTGTGAATGAAAAGAAGAATCATGTCAACTTACTCTCGAACTGTGAGAAACTTAATACATAAAAATCAACCACTAAAAATTATTTGTAAAAAGCTTTGATTTTTAACCTCTCACTCTGATGTCTTAGGCCCCAAATCTATTTTCCCAGATGGCTGAGTTTTATTTACTCTGCTTCCTTCCAACTAGAGTTAACATTTCTAATAGTTTTCAATGGCTCTGGTGATTTTTCACATTTGGGCAAAGCAGATGTGACCAAAAGGAAAATTACCACATACGATCGATTTTTATTTTTTAAGAGAGACATTTCACTTTTAAGATAAAACTGATAGCTTTTCAAATTATGATTAGCCCTTAGCCAGGGAATGACTTAGCGGGTGGGAGAGAGAAGCCGGAAATGTGTCTGGTCTTTGTTTTGTTCCATCTCTGCTGAGCTGGTAACATTTGCTCTGAAATTGTTACAGATTCTTCACATGATCCGGTTTCTCTCCTCTTCCCTCCCAGGAAGGGGGAAGGGAGAGTTATTCGCAGGCACGAGGGAATAGAGGGAGAACACGAAAGACAATCTTGGTTGAGAAATCCACCCCTTTCCCAAGGGTACCAATGTGAGCACACATGGACACACACACACATGTGCTCACCCACATGCATGCTCGAGCGCGCGCACACACACACACACACACACACACACACACACACACACGACTAGCTGCACTGGTTTTCTCATGGGCTCTAATTTCTAGAAGTGGCAGGTACTGACTACATCTTACCCTACCTTTGGAAATTACAGGACTCGGAGGCTGTTAGGAAACCTGGCAGCCGCCCTTGGGACTTTTGGCACAGCCACAGGGACCGGCCCGGCTCATATTAGCCGTGGTTAAGGGCCACTTAGTGTGGAATTCTCCCCCAGAGACTGCAAACTGTCTGCCCGCGGGTTGAATCCAGGACACAGGTGTGTTTTATTTGGAGTGCACGATGTTTTTTGTAAAAAATGAATTTATTGCCAACTTTTCAAAATCAGGGGTTTTCAAATGAAAATCTAATTTCTTTTTCTCTTAGGAAATCAGTATTGAACAACTGTTGCTCTGGTTAGATGAGGGGAGAGCTCCAGTTTGGTACATTTCTCCCCCAGTTTCCCATGATCTACCTGTGTTAATTGCCATTTATCGCCCCGGTCGTACTGTGTTTACTTTTTATGTTACCTGCTAGGCCTCTGTAGGCATTTGAAGTCATAATGCTCTACACCTGTAACAGCCAGCCCCCTGTTACTCACTCATCTCTATATTTAGATAAAAGAGAATTAGAGAAGCTATAATATACATAGTTTAGGATGAAAACAAAGAAGTATCTGCCTAGAGTGTTTTGATCACCATATACATTTTTTAAAAGGCCATTGAGAGGAAGGAATATCACCATTTATGTATTCACAGCTGTATCCCCATATTAGCATTTATTTATAAAAATAATGGTTTGAAGCCAAGCCTTTCGTTTTGGACTGTAAAACTTTTTATTTTACGATTGCCATCTCTCTCACCGTTTTATCAACTGTGTTTAGATCTAATTCAGTTATGCAAAAGTAATGTTATTATTCAAACAATTCCAGAGAATGTTTTCATCAGTAATATTAAAAGCTAAACTTGCTCCCAAATATATTTTTAGAATATTTTTCTCCAATAATATTTTCAATGCTATAGAATAAATGTTTTCATTAACTGCATTTGAGTTTGGGTAAAATAATTTTTTCATATAATAATTTTAGAATGTAATTTTAAGTTGCATTTGGACTTTACTGGATCATTATTCTCAATGAGAAGTGGTTAAACATCCAATGAAATGACCAATATGCTACACAGAACACATAAGAGACAAAAGGCTCTGTTCTCAGCTCATTTTTAAAAAAACTCCGAAGTTTTATGAGGGTTCCCAAGGTGGTGATGATGATGGTGGTGGTGGTTATAGTGATGGTGATGGTGGTGGTGGTGGTGATGGTAGTCATGGTGATGGTGATGATGGTGGTAGTGATGATAGTCATGGTGATGGTAGTCATGATAGTGGTGATGGTGGTCATAGTGATGGTGATGATGGTGGTAGTGATGATAGTCATGGTGATGGTAGTCATGGTAGTGGAGATGGTGGTCATAGTGATGGTGATGGTGGTGGTGATGGTGGTGGTGATGGTAGTCATGGTGGGGGTGGTGATAGTGGTAACAATCACTATGGGATTGTCATTGTTTGAAAAACGTCATTCACTTGAGAAGATTAATTTGAATTGTATAAAAAAAATCCCTTTTAATGTCAAGCTATAAATTCAGACAAGTAGATTAGAAATAGAAATAGTAATATTTGAAGTGAACAACTTCATACTTTAATGTCAAGCCACATTCACAAATATTCCTGGCAGAAGCATACTTCCATGGCTTTTGGCATATCATGAGTTTACGTGCAACCTCAAGTGACAAACCAGTGCATGAGAACATAAAAGGCGAAGTATTTTCTTTTTGTTTTTATCCCTCGAATAGATATCATTTCCTTGGACTGTGAGTTTCTTGCAAAACTTTTTTAAAATCAGGTTTCCCAAAGGATTCTTGGGAGGAATGAAAGCAATAATCAATTCCTCAGGGCCTGGCACATGCCCCCAGCTGCATGAACACATCAGGGGGGATTCAGAGCACTGTGATGTCCTGTGGTACGTGTTGAGTAAGAGTTACCAGAGCTGCACAAGAGCAATTAGTGGCTTGAAAACATTTTTAACTCCTGACCCCAAGAAACTACATCTGTGGGTGCTTCCTCTCACAGGTTTGTGGGCTGGGTTTGGTTCTCTGGGTTGAAGCCCAGCCTTTGAGATGCATGTTTCGTAGCTCTACCTGCATGCCAGGAGCCCCTCCGCAGCACCACATGCTGGCTTGTCGGTGGCTCCTTTCTTGTATCTCAGTTTACTTTGCTCCAAACCTGTCCTGTTCGTGGTGTCTCTCAGACTGAGGAAATTTTAGTAGGAGCCTCTCAGAGCATCACTTCTTTGTCCTTCATCTGGGCATTCATGAGTGGTGACCCTTGACACAAGAACGCAGAATAGACATTTATAAATGAATAAACTTTTATAAATCTTTTTTGCAGGTGTAGTTATTTTCAGGGAGCTTTCCATGGATGTTTCTAGATCAAAAGTTGTATGGATTTAATCCAGGCCAGAGAGGCCTTTTGCCTGGGTTTACATGGTGTTACTGATGGTTTTTTTTTTTTAATTTGGAGATATTTAATTTGATAATTCTTATTTTAAAAAATAAAATAATAAAGTAGCAGGAGGGGCACTGTGCCTGGTACCGCTCGCTTTAGACATGACGTTTATTGTCTAGTTTGCCTTGGTCACCATTAATGTTTTTTTGCCCGTCTATATTTCTGCCTGGCCCCAGCTTGGTCCTGTGTTTGTGACCCCCACTGTGGACAGCCAGAATACCCCTTGGCATTAGCAACAAGGGTTTGAAGCGTTTCTCAGAGTTGTGTGAGGGCAGCATTACGCCCAATATCACTGTTCGAGGATGGAGATTGTCTTTCCTTGTCTTCTCTTAAAGGCTCTGTATTCAGTGGCTTCATGTGTCTTGTAATAGTTTTATTTCTTATTTTTTTCAATGATCATAGTTCTGCCTAATTAGAAACCAAGCCAAATCTCAGCTACCTATTTACATGAGTTTCCTAGAAGATCTCCTTAACAATAGCATAAGTTTAACTCTTTCTCTGCCTGAAAATAATGACTCGAATCAAACTAGACAAATATGCCAATTCTTGAGCTTGGCCACCTTTAATCTTGAATACCCACCGTGTGTCTTATTCTGTTCTGGCTGCTTTAACAAAACACTGTACACTGGGTGGATTATCACAGTTCTGAGAAGTCCAAGATCAAGGCACGTGCAGATCAGTGTCCGGCTAGAGCCTGCGACCTAGATGGCTATTCTTTTACTGTAACCTCGCATAGTAGAAGGACGAAGAAACTTTCTCAGTCTTCTTTTATAAGAACATGAATTCCATGACCTAATCGCCTCCCAAAGGCCCTACTTCCTAATTCTATGACATTGGGGGTTAAGATTTCAACATATAAGGCTGGGGGACACAACCATTCAGCCCCCATGTTGAGATAACCGCTATGGGTTTGCTTCTGAGCTCAGATCAGCTGGATTATGATTACGCTCTC
This sequence comes from Pteropus vampyrus, assembly GCF_000151845.1. Lineage (NCBI taxonomy): Eukaryota > Metazoa > Chordata > Mammalia > Chiroptera > Pteropodidae > Pteropus > Pteropus vampyrus. The sequence goes on along the minus strand of NW_011888852.1, from coordinate 4,103,610 downwards.
TGAAGAGATGGCTATGTGACATCCACTTTCTTGGACTATGATTTCATTCCGTAAGTGAGTAGAGTAAGCTCTTCTCAAGAGGTTGTAGGCAGCAGCAGCAATGTCTTAGTAGGTAAAACCAAGCACAGTAATGGGATTGAGGTTGCATCAGCCTGGCAAGACCATTGTTGGAAGCCTCTGATGTAAACCCTATCCTTCACACCCCGCTTTCCCAGATATTCTAAGTGTTTTTAATATTCTATTCTTATGTGATAGCCCCAGATTCCTCAGAGCAAAGCCTGCCACAGTGACCTACTATGCCTC
>NW_011888852.1:4098829-4101822 GCF_000151845.1 Pteropus vampyrus | reverse complement strand
GTTGTTTATAATATCACTTAAAATGTATTAAATAAGTGACGGTAAAATATTTTACAGTCTATTACCCTGAGAGATACCTGATAAAGACACAATGACTCGCATGGCTTCAAACAAATGAGGCCTTGGCTGCAGAGCTATCCTCTGCTTTGTTGGTAGAGGGCGCTCCTGTAAAGAAAATATTGTCCTGTGAGTGCTGCTGAGCGCTGCGGAGAATCTCGCCCAGCTCTGTGATGTCAGCGTCACCATGGAGATCTCATTCCACTGAGGGGGAATGGATTCCACAGGCCTGCTTTAGAAATGTGTAAATAGCAGATGCTTTTATTGCCTTTGTTTGAATCTCTGCCCTGGCAGCGCACCTCAAACTGGAAGCTCGGAGGAAAGGAAGTCCATATTTGTCTGCTGTATTTTTTCCCCACTCTGTGAGCAGCTTAAGTGTCCTGGGAGGAGTGTGTGATGACAAGTTAATGGAAAAGATATGAATTCAGATTTCCCATAAAGAGAGTCAGGAAACTGAATTTTTTTTGAGTCAAAGAAATAATTAAACTTCCTTTTAAAAATTATTAGACACTTTTTATTATAAACTGTCAATGTACGATGTACGTGATGGCTGTTATTATAATGCATTTTATCAACTGAAATTTATAATCCACAAACATAAGAGTATACGTTACTATGCATTTGAATAGGCTTGTTTTCCCGCAGCTTGGTAGTTAAGAGCCTGCATTTGAATTCTAACTGACCTGATTTCAAATTCCTACTGAACTTCGGTTCAATCTGGCTACTTTTTTAAACCTGTAAAATAGGGATACTAGTAACATCTAACTATTGTCAAATAGAGTCTGTCTCCATTGCCGAGAGGATCGAATGTAATAATGTATATAGAACTATTTTTGTTGCTATATCACACCAGAAGAATTTTTCTCTTCATCGTATAATTACTGTGATGAAACATATTAGAACTAATACAGAAACTGATAACTAAGAGGAATTAAGTAACTGGTCCAAGTCTATACAATAATTAGGGCAAATCTAAGCTCAGAATCCAGGTTCCCGATCCACTTTCAAGGGCTTTTCTAGCATATCTGGCAATTACAACCACCCATGTTTTTTGAGATACAGTGGATATGGCACTATGCTAAGCACCATTAGAGATAAACTCTGATGTAATAAATGGAATGCTTTTATATAGGGTTAGATTCATATAATAACCATAGTACTAGTTTGGAATTGGAAATTAATGGAATATTAAGCATTGTGTGCCATATACTGATTACCTCCTTTATGGATCGCACATATTACATATACAGTTCATTTTATAGTATAGGGATGTTTTGAAGGAGGACAGTTTTCTCAGAGGAATATAAATCTCTCGTTCGCACAAAACTAAAAGTTGCTGACAGATCCCAAGAGGCCCTGAGTTAAGACAACGATTCATAAAACTCTATATACATGGGGTAGCAGGTGAACCTATTTGCAAATGACTTTCACAGCATCATTTCAGCGAAGCCTGATGGAAATCAGAGGCATGACCACATCCCAGCTTCATGTTAGCAGCTTGTGCCAGTATTGCACCCACTCCCTGACTCAAAGTATGCTTTTCAGCAAAATAATTATACTAGTAAAATCTCTATTCCTGAAGTGAGAAGGGACGCTCACATACTACATCTTAACCAAATCCACTTAGGAAGGAAGCCTGTTGGTGTAGTGTTCAGGAGCTGTATACTATGTTGTTCTTTTTAAAATTTTATTTGTGTATACAGACCTCACTTTATTGATCTTGTGCTTTTTGCAAATTGAAGGCAAGACTCCCACCAGCAAAAGGATTATGACTCGCTTTATTGTGGTGGCATGGAACAGAGCACACAATACCTCCGAAGTCTGCCTGTATTAGGTATACATTTGATTTGTATTTATTTGGAAGTAAAAAATGCATTTGGGCTAATAAAAATAGCTAAAATTTATCAAGGACTCATTCTGTTCCTGTTCACAGTCTTAACTTATCTAATCCTTAAAACAATCGTTATGATAAACTGAGGCACAAAGAGATGAACATCTAAGTGGCTTAATTCAGATTCCAGGCTTTGACAAGGAGCCTGTGCTCTTGCAAAATTATGCCAGAGCGTGTCTCCATTGTGCCAAAGAACCGCGCCCAACGGGAGACACTGCCTCTGCCTTTACTAAATTTAGGATCTTTTTTGAAACAAAACACATTTCAAGACAGCTGACTGGAGTTTCCTGACTTGCCCAAGTAAGTGGCGGTGGCAGGCTCGAGACAAACCCACAGAAAGAGACTAAACCCACAGCTTAGTCTCTGCAGAATTACTAATTCATGGCAGTATGACAAGAATTCTTTGGAGTGTAAGTCTGTACGCATAGGTACTGGAAAAGAAGAGGTAAAGGCTGAGGGCAGTCATATTCTTAATAATAATAGATGTTCAATAAACACATTGAATGATGAGTAGGGGTTCAGAGCAGGGGTGAGTCACTTCGGATAGGAGTGGATAGAGAAGGTGAGGATTGAATCTTCAACTGAATCTTGAGTCATAGGAAGGATCTGAATAGAAAGAGTTAGGTAGGATGGGATACCTAATAGAGAAAAATTAGATACCAAAAACCACACGAGTGGGAAAGAAAAAGCCGTTTTCTGAGAAGAATAAGTAAAGCAGATAAATTGGAGAGTGTTTCAGATTAGAGCAGTTCTTCAGTCAGTCCATCCATCCATCCATCTATCCATCCATTCATCCATCCAACAAATTCTTATAAAGTATCAGGCTCCATATCATGGCTAAAACTACTATAAACTATAGGATGGAACCAGATTTCAAAGAGTTTGAAAAGCCATGATCAGAAGATGAACTTCAACTTGACGATGGTAAGCTAGTGATGATTTTCTGAGCCATAGAAAGAGATTTTGAAAGTTAGATAAGAAAGAGTAGATTGACGGAATTAAAAAGGATGGATTAGAGAGAGAGAAGGCGGGGTGAGAAAATCCA
>NW_011888852.1:4087076-4098164 GCF_000151845.1 Pteropus vampyrus | reverse complement strand
AGATAGATAGATAGATAGATAGATAATGTGTAAAACAGACCATAAGGCAAAACATTGGTTTTACAGTTCTCTACCCTTTCTAATCCTTTGATACGAGAATGTACAGTAATGCATAAAGGACAATTCTCAAAGTATATTGGCCTAGAACAAAGGGTTATAAATGCTCCTCTGTGATTCTTTTTTGTTGGATGGAATACACTACAGTTACCTCTAGATCCATGATAGGGTATGAGAGTATGGATAATTAAAGCACACAGATTATCCTAAATCCATCTTTTTTGTAAACTTGTGTTGAAGGCTCCTTTGCTATCAAATCTTTTACCAAGGCTTCTAACGAGGAACAGTTTTATAAGTTTGAATTTCATCTACTGACCACACCCACCTTCTCTGGTGGGAGGTTGTGAACAGGGAAATGGTTAAATGACGCCAGAGCAGAGAGCACAGAAAACGTCACGGTTTCTCAGAGTTCAACCCATTCTTTGATTTCAGCCTCTGAAGTCTGCGAGGTAAATGAATACATGTTGCCTGACACTGAATGACCTTCCCCTGTCTCTTTGCGCTGGGCGAAGACAGTGACTTTTCCTGAACTATCGCTGCTTTGCTTTCATGTTCTTGGAATCCCGGGTTTGGAAACAACATCAAAAGTTCATCATGTTTCATCTCCTACTTTCCAACAGAATTATACCTAAACCATCCAAGCTGGATCGTTGTCTGTTGTGTTCTTTTGTGCCTCAGGCTTGGGGGATGGTCATTGGCATGTGATGGAAACCAGTTGGCTGGCAACCTGCTTATGTGTGTTACGATAATAGTTATTTGTCCACACACGCACACGTAGATGAATGTGATCTGGTTAGCAATCTGATGTTCTAAAATGCAAATGATGGGAACATGTGGAAAGAAAGGACAATTTTCTTTGGGAAAAAAATACTTTTCATCTATCAGAGATTTGTCATCAGATGCTTGGCACAGAGCCTGGCGCAGAGTAGGCCCATCATAAATGTTCGCATGAGTTAAAAATTAGCAAATAAGCATTAATCAGCTAGAGAAATATGGGTGCCCAGGAGGAGAGTAGGCGATTTGTCTTCCCTCTTTGTGTTTCCAGAGTGCTTTTCACCTGCGGCAGCCAGCACAGTACCTGTAGGGAACCCCGTCAAACACTGGTCCATACGGTGCAGCGGGAGAAAAGTTCCAGAATCAAATAAGTTTGGGAAGTACTGGCCCTTTCTGCCTCCTTCTTGGAGTCGTGAAGTACATTAGCACATTAAGTGTTTTGAGAAGACCGGTTTATAAATAAACCTGTTTATACTGGATTAAACTCAGTATTTCCCAAGTCTGTTTTTTAGGGTTCATTGTTCACATTTTTGCCTAATGGAGAGACCATGTCTTACTCATTTTTATATGTATATATTTTATGCTAATTGACATAGGCACCGTATAGACTTATGCACATAAAATGAAAATGGCCTGTATGGGGTGGGTTAAGAGGACGCCATGAAAGCCGCTGGGGGGAGGCGGGGAGACAGTGTCCTGTATGTAAAGATAATCAAGGTCATAGCTGGAATCAGAAGAAAGAGAGGGTGAAATGGAGCATGAGTTCTGAATGCAAAGGGCTTATTTCTAACCTAAGTAGAAGGTTGGAGCTTCTGCTCCGTTCTTGGAGACCTTCGGTCTGTCTTCCTTGGTGACTGCAGTGTCCCTCTGAAATCGCCTGCGACTTCGAGCCTTCACAGACAGAATAAGCACGGAAAACTGCGGATGTGCCTCACACATACTTAATGCTTATCATCAAACTATATCGAAATGGCATTCTTAAAAACTTCAGCCAAGTGATTATTTGGAAAAACTATTTGCAGTCTACACATCATTGTATTGGGGGACTTTAAATAATGCTGAGTTCTCCCAACTTACGACTTTAAGTCTCATAGCACCTTTGATGTGTCCAGGTAGTGCCACCAAGGACTGACAAAGAGCAGAGCCCCGGAGAGAGCTTGCAGATGAAACTATAAATAAATAAGGGAGGAGCTTTTATTAAACTCAGGCCAAAGGAACCTAACACCCCAGGACGGTTAGACTCTGGTCCTCAGCTATCCAAGGGAAATGCTATTTCGAGAGTCTGTTTCCTGCAGATCTAAACAGGAGCCTTCCATCGACTGCTGTAGGATTTGCTCCACACGGCGAAGGAAATTGAAACGCCATAGAAATCAGCAGTGTTCCTGGTGCCTCGTGTTGGCATCATACACACTGTGAATTGAATGTTACGCCACCCGTCCAAAGACAGAGAGCAAGATGCTTGACATTATCCATTCTGACCACATTTACCTGAAAAACAGCATTTAGCCCTACAAGTTCTTATTGGAGAATAATAAGTTGAATAAATATCAAAAGGTTGTTTTAAAACTTTCCTTTTACATGACTACAAGAAGTTTTAAAGTTTAGCATAGCTTGAGCGGTGGGCGTGCAGTTGCCATAGTCTGCATATCTAAATCTCAGCAATAATTTACTTTTTCTGTTATTCTTCTTACGAAGGGTTTCATTTCTGTTCCAACTAGAGGTAGGAGGGGTTTAAGGAAGGTCATTATATTCATATTACGATACAACAATTTTTCTTCTGTAGTTACCCCAAACAGTGATCATCGTGTACATATTACGGCATCAGTTACCAAAAAATATATTTGTTGCTAAAATCATATGCTGACTTTTATTGCCATCAAGGAATATTATGTTCAGAAGAATAAAGGGGCATTCCTTTTCCACATGTTGTTGCATCCACTCTATGATAAGGATAAAGAGCTCTTACCTCGAGCCTATTGATATATCAAGTAATAAACGTGACAGTTACCAGTTCTATTTTCCTTATCCCGTCTTCCTGCACCACGGCAACGTAACATGTTTCTTACTAGTACCAGATGCTGGAGACCTTCCTTTGAAATTCCCCTCGAGAAGCCGCCCTGTTGATTGCATTAGACAGGAAGTGGCTTCATGCAGATGTCGACTTGCTGGTGCATTGTTGTAATTGCTGTTCTGCTGACCCCTTGCTGAGTGCCATGCTTTTCTCTTGTAGGTGATGTGCCTTCAGGACTTTTTTGGTGACGATGACATTTTTATTGCATGTGGACCGGAGAAGTTCCGTTACCAGGATGATTTCTTGCTAGATGAAAGTGGTAAGGAAAAAAAGTTCAAAACCAGGGGAAATCTGAGGCAGCTTTCCAAAGTGAGCTACACCAGGCCAAGAATATGTCAACTCTAAAGCTACCAAATCGGTTTCAGATCCTCACCCAGCATGTCTTTTCCATAGCTCTCATATCTTTGATTTTTTACTATAAAAAACAGATGAAATGATCATTGAAAAGGTTAAATCATTTAGAAGAGTAAATTTTCCATGGCTAATTTAAAACCATTTAATAACTAACTTATTAAATGGTGTGGATTTCTCCATTTTTTATTGTGTATTTTCCTCAAAATGTATACTTGAGAGATTTGTAATCGTAAAATTATTGAGAATGCTTCTGGGCCCAGCTTTCACATGGCCTCTAGTTGCTAACTGGGAATGTGGCTTGGCGGCCCTTTTCTTTTAAATACTTCAAAATTTGATGTCATTAGCCCCTGTGAGGGATCAAAAAAGAGGAGGATAGCTTCCTGCCATTAAAAATGAAATGTAAACAAGGAACAAGCTCGTTAAGAGGGAAAGATGCGACCTAGGGAATGAGTATCAAAGGTCGTGACTTCAGAAATGTGGGGTGTTTTTTTCTGTTTGTTTGTTTGATGCTCTGAGTCAGGATCTTAACAGCATCACAGGAAAGGTTCTCGCACTGAACAAAGAGGCCTTTCCTTGATAGTATTACTTCTGATTCCATTAGGGAAATATCACGTATTCATTGACAATTCAAATTCTCCCTAGTTGGAAATGGATTTTGAATTGATAGCGAATTTTTTTCTGAGATGAACACAGATAAAAGAAATCGGCGAGCTCTTGACAAAGCGATGGGAAGTCCTTGCACACTAACGATCGTGTTAGGGTAGAGCAGTGTAGTGTGGTGGCCCCCGCTGGCACTGCCGGTAGACGTTCACAAGGAAGCTATGTTACGTGCACATATACCAGCCATTACATGCGTTTAAATGTAGTGCAATTATTTCATCATTTAAAAATGTCTGAGGGGTGTGGGGAAGGACAAGAAGAAGAAAGATTACCCCTTTATTGTGAAAACATCAAATGCAAGTGCATATAGATGTGTCATTTGAAGGGATTGAAGTTATTTTGGTTCAAAGTTTCTGACAGGAAGACTGATTTGATACCTCTTGCCCTAGAAATAAATTTTCTCTAAATATGTCCCATCTTTATTTTTGATAGACACGCCCTTTGGGGGCAAAGATTTATAAACATATATCACACAAACAGTGTCCCCAGGGAGGGCCTCTGTCCATCCCATCCCCTCTTCAGGACGAGGCAGCTACAAATGGGTGCCAGGAGTCAGGCAGAAGAGCTGACAGCACAGTTTTGAGAAAAAGAAATTGCCTTGACTTTCAATTTAAAGAAGTAGCTGCTGCTGGTAGAATGGTCTGAGAGACCAGATGCGTTCTGAAGTGACAGTTTCATTTGTTGCTTTGATATAAAAAACAGCCTGTCACCCTGGAACTGCAATATAGTTCAGGTTCACGTCAGCAGAGTTGGCCTAGGGTTCCCAAACCCTCGATCTCTGTCCAGGCCCCAGGTCCCCACCTGCCCGGCCTGGTGAGGCCTGACGCTGGCCTTTCCCTCCTGACAATGTGCTCTGAACCCAGGATACTGCAGCCAGCTTCTCTTCACCTGTGATGATGGGCAGGCAGGCTGTCTGAGAAGTACAACAGCAAAATCCCAGAAAATCCCTTGTGATTTCCCGTTACCACCCTTTCTCATTAAAAAGGATGCACACAGAGCTCTATCATCTGTCTACCTACCTATCACCTAACTATCCTTGTCTGTCTGTCTGTCTGTCTATCTATCTATATGTATATATCTATTTATCTATGTATCTATCATCTATCTACCTATCATCTACCTATCATCTATATCTATCTATCCAACTATCTATCTATCTATCTATCTATCTATCTATCTATCTATCTATCTACCTACCTACTTACCTACCTGTCATCTACCTATCATCTATCTCTATGTATCTATGTATCTATGTATCTATCTATCTATCATCTATCTATCTTCTATCATCTATCTATCATCTATCTACCTATCATCTACCTATCATCTACCTATCTATATCTATCTGTCATCTACCTATCAATCATCTATCATCTATCTACACAGCTGTGCATGCACACTTATACATCAGAACATCTTGCCCATCATTTATGGTCTGGCCCTTTGCAGGCCCACTTCTGACTATTTTAGAGAGGAAGTGAGAACTTCACGTTTTTTTCCCCTGATGAAGATACCCTAACCATTTCTTGACGTGAGATATATTTGCTGAGCAACGGTGTCCTCCCCCATCCTAAAAGAAACACGTGGATTGGGGGAGGGGGAGAAAAAATCTAAAGTGAGCTTTTACTTCCTTGGACGAACTTACCCTGAGACTAAATTCACACGTTGACAACTGCAATTTCCTTGTTACTTGTACAACATGTTCTAGTGCTAATGTAAGAAAATCTGAATCTTTTTAAAAGTGCTCTGAGCGTGATTTAGCCCAGCTTATCTGTACTTGCTAAATGATATTTGCACATTGAGGCTTCATTTGGCCTGTTCCGTAGCAGCTTCTTAAAAGGAGTATCAGCAGCGGGTACAGACATCTTCAGAATTAATACTCACACCGGGCTGTGCTTGATTTAATGGTGCCAAGAAGTGGCCTTTTGCCACAAGGCAGCACTTTTATTTTATCTTTCAAAATTAAGCCAGCTCCCAGTGTGTTTAGGACTCGCAATAACACGTCCCCCTAATTACTGCCGAGGAAGTTCCCGGAGACAGCTCGTAAGGTCTTCCCAGAGAGGCATTTGGCCGTTATAGACTTGTGTTTCATGGGGCTACATTGGAGCCAGATCAGTATTAGAAACTGTGAGGAGTCTCCTTCCCCACCCACTTGTTTTCACAAGGGGGCGGGCGGGGGGGGGTGCTTTCCTGTTTCCAGCTCAAAATGTAACCATTTTAGCGATACCGTCGTCATCAATGAGTGGAATCTTAGCACCTTCGAAGATGGTGGAAGCGGCACTATATATAGAGGCAGCCCGGCCAACAGATCCTTCTCTAGCAGGGCTCGCTGTCTAATTTAGGATGATGAAACACAGTCAAGGAAAATGCCAAACTGGAGACAGGAAGCTTAACATGGGTTTGTTTGTATATCGATGAAAAACTGACAAATTCGTGACTTGTTGCCATTAAAAAGTGGTAGAATTTTGTTGAGAAATGCCTACCTCACATCTGGGAGGGACAGTTAACTCCTTGGTGATGAGCCTGTCACAGGACATCACTGATGTCCACTCCATAGCCTCAAAGCCAACACTTCCAAACTTGCTTGGCCAGTTTCTTGAGCCACTCACCTCTCCCCCGCCAGGTCTGCCACCTGCTCAGGAGCCTGAATATCTGTCACCCTCCTTTTCTTTTCTTTTGTTTTTTTTTTTTTTTTACCTATTTCTGAGTGTTCTTGATTCTGATTAAGAACAATATGTAAGTTTAAAGTGAAGTAAGTTAATAGGCATTACTTTAAACTTACATATTTTTGCTTAAATGTATTAGTTTCTTTGCGCTGCTGTAACAAACTTCCACAAACTGGGAGCTCGAAACAACAGGAATTGATTCTCTAACAGTTCTGGAGGCCGGAAGTCCAAAATCAAGGTGTGGGGAGGGCCGTGGTCCCTCCGAAGGCTCTGGGAAGCATCCTTGCGCACCCCCTCCTGGCTCCTGGTGGTTACGGGCAGTCCTTGGTGTCCCTGGGCTGGCGGCAGCATCACTCTGATCTCTGTCTCCGTCTTCACGTGGCCTTCTCTGTGTGTCTAATTTTTCCTCTTCTTATAAGGACATCAGTTATTGAATTAGGGCCCACCCTAATCCAGTACGACCTCATCTTAACACGATTACATCTGCAAAGACCGTTTTTCTAAATGAGGCCACATTTCACAGGGACCTGGGTTAGGACCTCTACATATCTTTTGAGAAGACAGTTCATTGCACAACAGATGTTGTCTGAATTTGTCCACATTTTATTTGAACCTGAGTTACAAGTAAACTCATTTCTATTTGTTTGTTTTGACCTGTCTTTAGATCTGCACAGCTATAGCTGTATATTAATTAGAGAATACATAAACAACAGAGCTGCGACAAGGTTGCCCCTCATCTGACCTTTCGTAGATAGGGTCACTCACCTGGTAGATCAGAGGAATGTGTGGGATGGCCTGAGGATTTTAGCAATGCATTTGACAGAGGCCCTCTTGAAATTCCTCCAAGATGAAAATATACAGTCTGAATGCCATAGGTGGTTGTATTTTTAATTGATTGAACTGCCCTGTCAAAAAGGTACTGATTTGTAGGTGGATGTCAAATGTGCTGGAGGAGATCTCTGTTAGAACTGGCCCATAATGTCCCTGAGGGAGGGGCTGTTTGTCTGACGAGAGTCAACCACAGGGCTCTCTGCCTTGGGTTTTGTATCACGTAGCGTCGTTAGAAATGCCCATTTGAGAAGTCGATGGGGTGGAATGAAATCGTCTGGGAGGGAAGCTTATATGGCAGAAGACAGAATGAGGAGCCACAAGGATTTTAACAGGGTAGATCGTATCTAAGAAGATAAAATTGAGTTGGTTTTAACAAAAAGTAGTGTTCCAAAGATTTTTATTTAAAAAAAAAAAAAAAAGCCAGCTCTAAAGACAATGTAGTTTTCACGGTAGCACATGTGAGAATTACTTTTAGTCGACTGCAGGCTTCTTGTGAGATGTGGCTCATTTGCTTTCTGTGTCATAGGTATAGCATATATTATAAAACCCTTCAGCCCCTCTGATTGAAGATGGCAGATGTTGGCTGAAGCAAAGAATTAAAAATGTTATTCAGATTTCACAAAACTGATATAGAAGTATAGTATAGAAATATAGAAGAAATTTAAACAATTGAGCTTTCATGTGATTTTTTTGATAAGTTTCTAGTATTTATACTTCTGAAGTTGTGAAAGTTTAAAACCGCACCAAGCCTTTCGGGATACTGTGTGTGTGTCCACATGTGTGCCTGGCGCATCGTGTCCTGTCTCTGTGGAATTCCAGTCTAGCTTATCTCTGTCCCAGACCCATCTGAGTAGAGGTTCTTCTTGGATGTGTGATTCTAGAAGCTTCTCTGATGGACCCCCATGGTGCTGGGTTCCCATGATCCGCTTGGTAAGTGTTTCTGGAAATGTTTCCTTCTGACCGCTTTCCAGCGACTCGTGTCCTGAATGACATGAGACAGAAACTATGTCAGGCACCATTCACCATGGGATGCTGACTGCTTTCCCCAGCCTTGAGACGAGGAAACAAGGTCAGAGCTAGAACAGTAGAACTGGCATTGGATGAAGGTCGGCAGACCCAGGTCTGGGCCAAGCTCCATGTCCCGCTTGCTGTGTGGTCTCTCCATCTCCATGCCTGCTTCCTATTCTGTAAAACACCTTTTTTTCCTGGGTTGTAATGGATCTCAAATGAGATAATAAATGTCAAAGCACGTTCAAAACTGTGTTCCTTATTACTCACTGACTGATGTTAGTGAGTGACACCTCAGCTGAAATATACCTCCTCGCGGATTGCAGCTGGACTCAGTCACATAGATTCATTTGCAGGGCTTAATTGGAGGCAGATGTCACCAAGATTTGCTTTTGGTGCTCTTGAGAACCGAAAAGCGATTATCTATTGCTTTCTTCTCACCCTCAACTTTTATTCCTTTGGTGGAGTGAAGAGGGAGTTAGGGGCCCTTTGAAGATATTCGCCCTGTTCTGGAGGGAATCTCTGGAAGATTGAACCAAGCCCCATTTAGAACCAGTCAGACTTCTACAGCTGACAACGCTCAGGAGACCCAGCCCTTGTGTCCACATCGATTTGGGTCAAAGGGATTTTTGACGGCTCCCTGTGCTGCCCTGGGCTAGTGATGCTGGGGAACTGCAAGGTCACTGTGAACACTGGGAAGATGCTCAGAGTCTGGACAAAGACCGGGCCTCCTCACTAAGCGGTTTGTGAGCTACTGCCAACAAGGTTCATTCTTTCATGCGTCCATTTATTTATTCAATAAGCTAAGCTACCTTACCATGTGCCAGGCAGTGTGTTGGGCACAAATAACTGTAGACGGTAACACTTACATGAAATATGACCCTTCGTATGATTTTTAATATTATTTATGTCTAAAAGATGTCAGAGGATCTTAGGTTCTGACCTTTAACTCACAATACTAAATATTGCTTATCGCTCTTGAGAATTTTCCCTCTTCGGAAAAATGTTGTGGTAAAATGATAAATGGGTCACAGAGTTAGATTTTAATTGGATTATATGTTTAAATTTAAATTCAATTTAAATTGAATCTGTGGGCATATTTCTTTGAGATATGTGGTTCTTTATGCTAAAATATTTTGCTGTTTCAATAGATGTTAATTATAGGAATGTCCAGTTCTTATTTTAAGAAGAATCATTAGAGCTATGCTATCGAAAAATTGCCAAGTTTCTGTGACATTTCATTGTCATATAGAAAATCAGGCGTGGTCAATCCCGATTGCATCGATTTATAGAACGCAGCCTGATGTTTGAAATAGAGGGTTTGGGGGCTTTTGCTTGTTGTTTTGAGTCTCATGCAGAGAGCACACTGGCTAATGTGCTTTGCTCTTGTTAGCAAGTTTCCATTTGCCTCTTAGCAGGGAAAAACCACAGGGGTTCTGGAGACTTTTTCTACCATAGCTACATTTTAGCTTATGCATAAATATAAAGTTTCCAAGAATATAGTGATATTTTCTATTTTAATCCACTGCCAAGCTATAGAGACATATAGAGTATCGTACTTTGAAGATAGAATCTACTCAAGCACAAGCTCTAATTCCTTTGCTACAAATAGATGACTTTCTACCTAAGAAATTAAGACATTGTATAACTCATGCAAACTTTTCTTTACGCCTTCTCTCCTGGTCTTCTTGGGCTTCTTTGTATTATATTCAATAACAGTGACCCCTGAATTGTCACTATGGAGAAACCCTACAAAATATAATGTTGAAAATGAACCTGGTGCACCAAGAGACTTGGAGACCATTAGCCCCTCTCCCTCCCGATGCACAAGTCCTCCCATAGCGCCTCAGTGGCTGTTCGTCTGGCCCCACCTGGACCCCTCTGCTCCACAGCTTACAACTGTATGAGAAAGCCAATTCCACTGTCCACCAGGGCTGATTTTTAACAAGTTCTTTCTTATACTGAGCCCAAATGAATCTTTCTGTAGCTCATACGCGGTGGTCCTAATTCTCCCGTCCAGAGTAATAAGTACCCGCTCTGCCTTCATTCTTAGAGGACGAGCTCTCCTTCTAGACCATCAGGATAATCAAAGTCATTCACTGTCAACAATTTTATTTTTCTTTCCTTCTAGACCAAAATGCCCCTGCATCTTCACTCATCTTCTACCCTCCTTTTCTCTCTCATCTTTCAATGAAAGAAGGGCCTTCTCCTTTTCTAAAAGCGGTGGCAGCGTTCTTGATTCATTTTCCCACTTCTTGTTTGTCGCTTTGCCTCACCAGCGTCCCCTTCCTGTGGTTCTTGAGGATTTGTTGTTTTCTCCTATTTTTATTTCCTCTTCCTCCTCAACCCATGGCCACGCCTAAATTTCTCCTGTCCTAAAAGAACCTTAGATCATCTCTGTCCTATTATCAAATTATAATACCCTTTCTGTCTCTGCCAAACAGCTTTAAAAAAAATACTGTCCACGAGGCCTCCATCTCCTCATCCTGACTCACTTTTTATACCTTTTTGTAAATGACATATTGAAAACACAAGAATTATGTTGGAATTTTTTTGTGTGTGTGTATAAAAAATTGTCTTCCACTATCCTTTTAAATTCGAATAGTGGCAGAAGTTCTTTTTCTACTAGATGATACAGAAACAGTCTTAAGACTTTTCTGCTCCTGC
>NW_011888852.1:4073127-4086228 GCF_000151845.1 Pteropus vampyrus | reverse complement strand
TTTTTTTTTTTTTTAAATATCTACTTTGAAATTTCTAGAAGCTGATCCATCTCACAATTCACTTTGATATTTGATCACATCCCCTTGGAGTCTGGGTGAAAATATCATTTTGAATCATCATGTTTGTAACTGCCTTCCACTTCTAGTACATATGGAATAGTTCTGCCAAGCAAAGGTAACCTTCGAATCACTATATCCAACAATCTCCTCCTCCATTTTTTTCTTTTTCCACCTCAACTTTTTTGTAGCATTTGACTTTTTTGATGATTCCCTTTTTGAAATTCTCTCCCTGTGTCTTTAATGGTGTTCTGCCTCTCTTGACTACTCCTGAGCTTTTTATCAGGTTTGTTCTTCTGCCATTTATCCTTTAATAATTGTTCCCTAAGATCCATTCCTCAACCCCCTTTTTCTACTTAATTACTCTGTTCCTAGCCAAGTTCATCTACCTTAATGGTTTCAGCAATGATGGTATGGGTAGACAGTGACGGTGACAAATGGCAACCAGATGGTATGCAATAAGCAAAGCCTTTGAAGTATGTATAATTTTCCCAATTTTACAATTAAGGAAATTAAGGCTTTGATGATAAATAATTTGTCCAAGGCCACACAGCTAGTTAGTGTTGAAGGCAAAGTTCAAATCCAAGTTTGTTTATATTCTACAGCACACTCGGTCTCTAAGTATACCTCTTCTCGAGTCTGCATCTCTAACGCTGACTCCTCTCATGAGCTCTGGAACCACATTTCCAACTTTCTGTTATGTGCTTTTGTATGATTATTCCACAGCCACCTGAAATTCAGCACATCCCACAGCTGAGCTCATTATCTTCATGGCCGGCTTTGTCTCTCCTCTGTGTGACCTGGGTTAGTCCATAGTATCGGCATTCTCCCTAAAACCAAGTTTACAAAACATGGAGTTGCCTTTTACCTGCCCTTCACCTTCGCTTCTCACGTGCAACATTTTTTTTTCCCCTGCTTTTCGGTGCCACTGCCCTCATCTTAGGTCAGTTCCTCATGATCTCTTGCTTAGACTTTTCTAATGACTGCTTCACTTGCTTTCCTGGTGGCAGACTTGAATCTCTTCCACTCCGTGTCTGCACACAGATCGATGATGCTCCCGAGTTCCTTTGACCAGCGACTCTGGCGAGCCATTCCAGGGCAGTCGCAGCTTTCCAGCTGTTACATTGTTGCACTTTTCCAGCTGTTACATTGCTTTGTTCCTCCTTTGCACTCCAGCCACAGTGCTGTTTGCTGGTCTCTCTCCCCAAAGCCATTTATTTTCAGTATCTCCGTCTCTGCTCACACTGACCCGTCAACCTAGAGTGCTCTTTCTTTGCCCCTTCGCCACCCACCAAACTCTCTCTTGCCCTCTGAGGTTTAATTCAAAAGTTGCCTTCTTGGTAATGTCTTCTCCCTCTACTCAGTTTCAATCAATTACCGATCTCTCATTCTTTTTATAAATATTTGTCCCATTTAATTCTCAGAGAAGCTCTGCGATGATGCTTTACAAATAAAGTTAACTTATCCACAGTTAACTTAACACCAAGTTAAGAGAAGTTAAGGAACTGGTTAAGGTCACACACCCAGGGGGAACAGAGCTGAGATGAAAACCAGAGATCCTAGACTCCTCGTTCTCATCCTACTTAGTTGTAAGTGCCTTGAGGTTGGTCCTGTGTATTATTAACCTCTACATCCACAGCACCTATCACAGTGAGGGCCCTGGAATCGTAGCTGAATGGGTGGTGCAGAAGGAATCGAGCTCACCTGTCAACCCTTCAGATGCTTGAGGACTGAGACCTGATACTTCCCAGAAGCTGGTTTTTCCAGGTTTCTTAGGCAAACTTCCTTCAACTGTTTCTCTTAAGACTACCCCACTATCCTTGTTACATTTCTCTAGATACTTTGTGGTCAGCAATATCCTCCTCAAAATAAACCCATAAGTGAACACAGTACTCCTTGGGGGATTCAAATAGCTTAGAGAATATAAACTTATTTAATAGAGATGTCATATTTGTTCAGATGCAGCCTAAGTGTGATTGTGGTTTCTTTAAGCAGTTGCCAAGCAGTGCAGGCTCATGGTTAACTTGTGGCCAGCTGAACACTCTGGGGCTTTCTGATGTGATGTCAAGCCAGGCTCTATTTCTTTAATTGCATATTCGAACCTCCATCCAGTACTTTAATTGTATTCATCCCAGATAGCATCTTATTAATTTTAGCTATTAATTCTGGCCATGTAAGTGTCTTAAGCATTCCAAATTCTGCCTGTAGATAAATAATGACAGAGGACAAAGTTGAAATAAGGTCTGTCTGATTTCCAGGCCCTTGCGCTTCCTAAGTTTTGCTGCTAGGGACCTGTCTAGCCAAAGACCGGTATCATAGCTGCCTGGAAGCTCTCGAGGGGAAAAACGGGAATGAGAAGCTACAGTAACCTTCACACGCTTTCTCACGGGCAGCGATGGCCAGGCAGCCTCAGGCCTGACGTCTGCTTTTGGCTCGGCCATTCTCATCCTGCAGCTGGGTAACAGTCCCACAGAGGAGGAGAGAGGGCGCCAGGTTCTTTTGTCCTCTGGACTGACGTGCACATGCCCCTGGGTCTGAGAGGGCACAAGCAAGACTTTCCTCTTAATGCGGGTCTACAGGGAGTATGCACTTAGGCTTCTGTCCCTGTGTGAAATCTGCCAGTTCATCTCCCCACAACATACATTTGTTTAGAGCCTGCTATGTGCCGAGCATTCTTGGGGGTTAAACAAAGGGGGTTCTAGAAAGTTAACTATCTACTTACTGGAAAGCAGACGAAGTGGTAATTACTGTGGAAAAACACTTGCTCTGAAGGTAATTCTAAAATCTGTTTTGTTTTGTTTTTTAAAATTGGGCAATACTTTGATATGCGTGTGGATATAGGTTGCCTTTATGGACTTGCATTATTGTAAGTGTTCTGAAGAGCTGAAAAATAATAAGATACTGATATTATATGACTCTTTGCTGCCTAAAGCTAGATTTTCTCTCTCAGCGGCTCTAGAAAATGAACAAATGTATAAGGCTCTTAGTAAAAAAGAAATTGATTGTGTGGGTGAGTTATCTTCATGTTTCAATAGGCAGAATCACTGTGAAATCATGGGTCCCACTTTTCTTGGAGACCTAAGGCAGATCTGAAAAAGAGTTTCTCTAAATTCATGGGCATTTTAATCAAATAATCAGAATGAAGCCAAAGAAAAGCAGCAGCCTTGTTGAGCAGGGCCAGCAGTGGAACTGGACAAAGCCGTACCTGCCCATGCGGGGGAGGGGTGTGAGGCAAGGCCGGCCACTGTCAGAAGGGCAGGGAAACCAACATCGTTTCAGTCAAAGACAAAACCAGTCTCTACATCTAGTTTAGTTATTAAGGTGTCTCAGAGCCAACTGACTCTGTGATTGCCTTTTGTTCAATTGTGGGGTGTCCCACTGGTATGACAGCTGGGATATGTCACTGATATGACCACTGAGCCAAATACTGAGTATTGAGGCTGTAAAGCTTTTGAGTTTCTTAGCTTTGGAGAAAACAAAACGTCTTTTTCTATATGTTTGCCCCTCAACCTTAGTGTCAGCTTAGTTAAATTTATGTTTTAATATCTTTTTTTGTTGTTGCTCAATTCACAATTGACAGCCTTTCAACAGAATTACCCTGAGGATGCCATTGGACATTGGAGGATTAGTCTGCACCATGATTGACTTAAAAAACCTACGGAAAAATCATTGCTGATGTTCTTTCTTCCTCAAGTGAGATATAAAATGTTACCATGTACAGCAGATTTTTCAAACTGGAAAATTAGGGAAGCTTAAAATACTAAGTAGGAGTGTTCACAGGCAATTAACATGAATTCGAATTATCGTATCACAGGAGCTTGATCTTATAATATATGTGTATATGTGCATATATAGGTTCTATTCAACTTTACTCATATTTAGTGAACTTCTACTATGTGCCAGGCACTGTTCTGAACACGAGGTATATAACAGTGAACTAAGGAGTGAAAAACTCTTGCCTACATGAAGCTTATATTCTAGAAGAAAAAGATATTTACTAAGCAACGTCATAATAAAACTACATAGTGTATCAGAAGGGAAGTGCTCTGAAGAGTAAAGGAAAGAAAGAAAGGAGGGAAGACAGGGTAGGGTGTGTGGGAGTACGGTTATAACTGATGTCATCGGAGAAGGCTTCAGTAAGAAGGTGACATTTGAGCAAAGACTTGCAGGAGGTGATGGAGCCAGCCATGCAGATCCCAGAGGAAGAATGCTCCAGGCTAAGGAAGCAGTCAGTGCAAGAGCCTGAGGTGGGCCTATGTCTGGCATGTCCCCATGCAGAGCTCTGTGGTGGCGGGGGGCTGCAATGCCGACACTAACTACCCAGAGTTAGCACGGACCTCACGGGCTAAGTGCATAGTCCCCGGCAAGACCACCCTCATTTCAGATACCAGCCACCAGTTCAGGGATCCTCAGGCCACCCACACTCCTGACAACTGGTTGCAGATTCAGGGGTTCCCACGCACACACATCCCGCCCGCCCCAGGTTCAATGGTTTGGTAGGACAACTCACAGAACTCAGGAAAGTGCAATATTCATGAGTCAACTTTATTATAAAAGATACAAATTAGGACCAGCCCCACGAAGAGGCACACAGGCAAGGTCTGGGGGCGCCTAGAGGTAGAGCCCCCGTGACCTCTCCCTGCGGAATCAGGACACCTCACACCCCCCAGACACGTTGACATGTTCACCGACCAGGAAGTTCCACTTAGCTCTACATACAGAGTTTTTACTGGGGTTTCATCACATAGGCCCGGTTGATTGCATCATTGGCCGCACAGCAGAACTCAGTCTGTAGCTCCACTACTCCCGAGAGTCCCGGCAGGTATCACAGACTGAAAGGCCACCCTCCTGTCACACAGTTGGCCCCCATCTTGAATCATCTCATGAGCATAAACTTAGCTGTGATTAAAGTCACCTGGGAAAGTCTAAGGGTTTAGAAGCTCCATCCTAGTAACCCAGGAAGGGGACCAGACGCATTTTTTAATTATACGGCATAAGCCCTATCAAGAGCTGGAGAAATAGTCATGCCAGTTCTATAACAATAATGATGCCACCCACTTACAATAAGGAGAAAACAAGCAGAGTAACAAAAACAATGATTTCATCAAAGATTGGATCTTGCAAACAGAGAAAGGCAAAATGACTAGCTCTCAACTCAGGTGAGGCAGGCTGACCCCTCTCATTGGACACTCCCATCTTAAAAGTTTGATTTCTGCATAAGGGACATAGGAATGTTTAGTCATAACTGCGTAAACAGTCAGCTCTTAATGAACATGCCGATCGAGGGAAACCTGCAGCATGAATGATCTAAAAATGTGTAAATTCAAAATCCCTTTAGTCTTCTCGTTGAGTGTACTTTATATTCCGCACTATATTTATTTCCTCCTGATAGATCATTTCAGAACTCGATGACTTTTGCCCAGTAAAATTTCTGGTGGCGTTGAAAGAACCTTAGGGAATTTCTGGTTCGATTCTTCCATCTCCTATGTGAGGCAGCCGAAGCGCCGGGGGTGGAGGCTACGTAGGTCGACTGGCCGGGACCACCCCGCGGGCTGGCGTTAGAGCTGAGGCTTGAAGCTAGAATGCTGGTGTGCAGTCCGGGGCCTGGCCCATCGTATGAGGTCGCCTGCATCAGTCACCAGCCTAACACGCACCCTCAGAGGAGCCAACCCCGGAGGCCAGAGGCATAGATCCCACCATTTCCTGCCCTGATCACCTGTGCAACCCTGGACAAAGAACTTCACCTCTCTGAGCCAGTGTCTTCTGGTAAGATGGAGACAAAAGTAATGTCAATCACAAAACGTTGCCATGAGGATTAAATGAGATGATGTGGGTGCAAATCATGTTACATGTACCAGACAAATGTTAAGATTTGACATTATTCCTGTTATTTGGGTGCTTAGAATCCCTTATCTCTTGATTAAAGTGGAACAGATCTTAGATCTTTATTTTGAACCATTCAACATTTATCTGAACGTTATGTGAGTGAATATGGGAGATGCTAATTTATGATGAAAAATTTCACCACAACCTACTCCCAGAAAGAGGCCATGCCTGGAAGGCAGCAACACTTAATAAACTTAGATGGGAAGATGGTACAAGGGCTGCATGGCAACCAGAGGGGAAGGCTCAGAAGCTCCAGCCTGTGACATTGCACTGTCGTGTGGGTCAGGACTCCTGAGGTCCCCGACATTAACATCAGATCTGCAGGTATCACTTCCCCTCTGGCCAAGAAACTTATTTCGTGCTGCTCTCTCTCCTAGCTTTATATGCAAGTTTAGGTGAGCATACAGTTCTTGAAGTTACGAGCATGGAGACAGTAACATAGAATAATGTGGCACAGCCCGAGGTTCAGGTATGGTATCTGTTTACTTTGTTCTCTGCTCATGGATAATTAAAGTCCGTGCATAAACCAATCTGCCAGCAAATAGATCAGAATGATGAGAGCTATCTAAAACAACAACAACAAACACCCAGAAAGAAATCATTCTTGGCTTAAAGATAAAATTAATATATTGTTAATCAAAAAATGCATTAAAATGGAAATATGCAATTTAAAACACATTAAAATAGAATAAGAGTTTTTCCTAACCTATTTTGTAGCCCAAGAAAAGTATTCTATCAAACTGACTGATATCATCATTTTTAAAACACCCTCAGGATGTTTCCCTTTATTTGGACTGATCCTATAGGCCAGTTAATAGACGGCATTGTTTCTGCAGCTCTGCCTTAATGTGGTGAGAGCATTAGCATATTTTATATGGTCTTTTAAATGTGTTGCAGCTAATTATATAATTTCTCATCTTTTGTTTGTAGCCAGCAGCAGGACTCTGTGTTTGAATTATTTAGAGTGATGACAATTCTCTTGCTTAACTATCTCTTCTCTAGCAATTTGCAAAAGAAACTTGGCCCAGGACGCCTATGACAGAGTCACCTTGGAAGAATTATAGCTAGTCTCCCTCTTGGCCACTCCTCTGTCCAGTAGCTCTCCAAAGAGGACATGAGGAGGGCCAGTCTATAGCACATTAATCTGTGAAGTTTCCAATTAGAGCAGGAAAACTTTGATTCTAAAATTATTTGCTCACCTTTGTGAATTATTAGCAAGGAACTGCTCAGGCGTAGTGGATGGTTCTAAAAAATATTGTCTGAGTTGGGGTCAGCAACTTTTCTGTAAAGAGCCAGTTTGTAAATATTTTAGGTTTAACAAACCATAGAGTTTTTGTCGCAACTCCTCAGCTCTACTGCTGTAGTGTGAAGGCAGACACAGACAATGTGTAACGTGAACACGGCTGAGTTCTAATAAAACTTTGAGTATAAGAACAGGCAGTGGTCCGAATTCGGCATGCAGGCTGTAGTTTGCTGAACCCCAGTCTGAATCACTGATGTTTAGTTTTTTGAGGAATATGCTCCTTCATGAGAATTGAATGAGAGGTATGGACACTTCTCCATAAAAATAAACATTTTCATGCGTAGGTGTGTAAATGCTCACACACACACACACACACACACACACACACACACACACACACACACAATTCATACATATAAGCCTTCATGGATCCTGGTCAAGAAGTCTGGGTCTAGGTGGTGTTTTCCTTAATGAAAGCCTTTGTAGTGACTAACTGGATATTCTGAAATGGCCATTCTTTAAAAATGATTTTTCTCCTACAAAGCTCACCTCAGAAACTCCAGACTTTGATCAGACTCTGCAGTTTATGTGGAGACACAGAAGTCTTGTACTGAGGGCAGTGCCACACATCAAGGGGCTTTGAATGGATGATGCCATGGACATTTTGGAAAGATAGAGGGGAAACGTGTACTTGGGGACGAGATGGGGGTTGGAGACAGTTCACATGGGACGCTTAAATAAGCAGTGGGTGACTTGGGTACAGGCCGGTTATTTTAAACATAGCCGTAACACGTGGCCACTTTCTTATGACCCCTCTTGGACTGTCTTGGTCACAGTATCCACTCTTTTAGGCGAGAACAGAGTCTAGCCTAACATCCACATTTGTTCTGCTTTTTATTTTTCTCTCATTGTCTCTTGGATGTCAGTGTCAAGGGTCCCTGAATTTACTGTGATGTTCTTGAAGGCAAGAGGCTAGTATTTTACGCTCTCTGTTAGCTCCCCAGTGCCCCTCACTGCTAGCTTCGCCTCCCCTGCCTCAGGCCCCCTTGTCCACCCCACTTCCCAGAGGACCAGAGCCTCACACCCCAGGGCAGTCCTGCACGCTCACCCGCCCGCGTCACCCGGTCCTTCCCATCCTCTTAAGAGCCAGGGCAATGTCCCCTCTTCTGAAGAATCCCCAGGAACCTCCCCAATCCCAAGGTGGAACTCAAGGTTGTCTCTTGCGTTCCTGCGGCACTTTATGTGTCAGGTGTGTGACCTGAGCACACTGGATTGGAATCACTCGCATCCCTACCGGGCCACCTGAGGAGGCCACAAGCAATAGCGCAGCCCAGGCTCTGAGTAAATGGCCGGACGGACTGATGGAGGGTGTTCAGTAAGCAAGTGCTTATTATGGGTTGACTGTAACTACAAGGGATGGGGGAAGGGAAATAAAAAATAACTTTAAGGGAGAAGGGAATCGTCCCATCGGCATTTCTTTCTTGACTTGGCGGTAATTCTAAACGACAGTGTATGAACTGAGAGCGGCCAGCAGGGGAGGCTGTGCTGCCGAGTAGGCGCCGCTGGGCAAGATCTGCCCTCCTCTCCACAGGCACTGCCCACCAGGGCCCCCGTCCTGACCGCCCGGTGACGCTGTCCACTGTGGACCACACTGGCGCTGCTCCCTGACAGGGCTGAGGTTTGGGAGTCGGTATTCCAGAAGTCACGTCGAGAGGGTGGTGCTGTGCGCGTTTCCTGTGGCCCGTGGTGGAAGCACTGGCAGGGTGGCCGCTGGGTGGCCTCTGGTTGGCCATATGGGTCTCCCTGCTCGCATCTGCTTGGCTTTGAAGGAACTGGACCCAGGACCAGCTAGAACCCCATTCTAGCATCAAAGTTTTCTGACTACCACCAGGATCCTATAGTTTCCAAGTCCTGAGAGCTTATTGGCCCTCTGTTCGTATCAGTGTTGCAAACAGGTAGGCTCGAGTGTGTATCTTCACAATGCCAGCTTTCTCTCTGGTCAAAAGCCAATGGTAGAAGAGTGCCAGGAGCGAAGTGCGTGGGGTCTGGGTTGCCTGGTTTCAATGCCAGCTCCAACCCATTCTAGCTTTGAGACTTAAGTGTCTTGCGGCTTCACTCCCCCCCACCCCAGAAGTTGCAGCTAACAATAGTCTGTACCTCATAAGTTTATTGTAGACTTAAATAAGTAGATTGTATAGAGAGTAGTGCTAAGTCAAAGTAACTCTCAATAAATGTTTCATTATTATTATTAAGGCTGTGGAAATTTGCATTTAGTATCTCTAGATTTCTGCTTCTTCACAGAACGCAATAATAGCACATGGAGTGGGCAGAGGGTGTGCTGCACCTGTAATCACCTGGCTACTTAGTCTAGGAGTTGAACTGAAGACACTTTGTGCTTTAGGAACATCATGAAGCAGAAGTAGACCCCCAGGGTCTCTTCTCCCCGTAAAGGGCACTTTTCACAGTATTTATTGCATCCCTAATGGGACGGGAATGGGAGAGACTTATATCTTGTATATTATATCTAAGACATGATGCCTGTAATTGATCAAGCAATTGCAACGTATAGAAATGTGTAACACTGAAATATCATTGCTGCTGCTTCTATCACTACTACTACTAGTAATAATAATGATAATAAAAGAACTGCTGTCCTTTATTGGCTGAAAATTTGCTAAGCAGTTTGTATTCATTTATCTAGGGTGGTTCTTATTTTCTCAAGAAGAATAGGAAAGAGGAAGTCGAGAGTCAGAGACACAATAAAACCTCCCCAAGATTGCACAGTTAGTACATGGCGGAACTGGAATACGAACCCAGATCTGCCTGCCCCCACCCTCCTACACATTATCCTTGCTTTGAAGCCATCTTTTATTGGGACCAATTTAAAAATTGGCCGAGATATATATTGCATGGCTTTTAATTAATATAAAAGTTTAGCCTCCATTTAATTATCACCGGTGGTGATTGTTCTTTTTGCTTCTGATGATAAAAGAGAACACAGAGACCTTCTGAAAGCAAACTCACTGTCCTTTCCAAAACACAATTCAAGGCTGTGCTTCCTGCTCACAGACTATGACTCACTGGTGAATCAGGGGCTGAGCCAGCCTGTGTCCTTTATGTTCAGTGCCACTAGCTTTATCACTCCTCCTGTAGCCTCTCTGCCCCCCACTGCTCCCTCATAAGCCTCCCAACACCCACAGAATCGATTGTCTCTCCTTCATGATGTTTCTTGGGCCCAGGGCAGCCCACCAAATCCTGGCTGTCTTCCTGGTGACTCAGATGCCCTTTAAACAGCCCAGGGGAGGGAAAGGTGGTGAAATAGTGAAGCTGGGGGCATCTTGGATTCAGCGACAAAGCTGGGTCCGGAGTCTGGGGTTTTTTCTGAATCAGACTAGAGTGTGAGCTCCCGTCAGTCACTTGAGAACCTGGCTTCTAAGGTCCTTGTTGGCTCATCGGGTCGCTTTTTTTTTTTTTTTTTTATCTGGGTTCAGGACCTTGGGAGATCATCCAAGTGCCTTCTTTTCTTGAGCTCTTTTCCAGTTGTTCACTGGTTAATTTACTGGCCGATCAACCTAGTCACTTTCCTGAAGTTCCTGATTCACACACACCAGTTACGTCAGTCCTTCCAGGTGCCAGTGCAGAAGCCAAGTCATTTTCAGGAGCAAGGGAAAGGTCACCGGGCTTTCCATATCTAGAGTTAAGGTCAAGCCCTGCTTCCAGGTATCGATTGGCCCCGTGGGGCCTCTGCTCCTTCAGGTCTAAAGCAAGCCATGCGCTGAGACAAGCCTAAAGGTGCCCTGAGATGGCAGTGGGCTTGGAGGTCTGACATCTGTGTCAGTCCCAGCTGGGCCACTTGAGTCTGTGTGACTTCGGAAAAGTATCCAATGGCCCAAAGCCTGTTTCTTCGTAGGGTTTTGGGGAGCGTTAAGAAAAAGATAACACGTGCAAGGTGTTTGGCATCACCTTTGATCTGGATGGATGCTCAATGAATGTCGGTTTCCTTCCCTCTCCCTCCATTGTCTTCCAGTGATAAAATTCCAAGCTCTATAAATAATAGTGGAAAGAGTGCAGTTTTATCTTCTTCAGAGCTTGCAAAGCGCTTCTGTGTGTGTGTTTCCTACAGTCCTCGCAACAAACTTGTGTCAAGATAGAGGTGTTTAGTTACATTGTACAGTGGAAAAAATAGATTCGGAACCCAGATCTGCCTCTGAGTCAATGCTCTCCACTCTGTGTCGAATAGCAAATCAGTGAATATTTATTCATCATCTACTATGTGCTCACCTCTGAGCTCGGTGTCATGCAGCAGGTAGGAGGATGTGGTCTCTCTCTCCGAGGAGCTCACAGGTGGGTGATGGGGGTCGGGGAGGTGACAGGAAGAAGATACCTGACACAGGCTGCCATCACGCCAAGAAATAGTTATTGGGCACCAACTGTGTGCAAGACTGTGAGATTACAGTACCTACTATTTACTTTTTAAAATGTGATTTATTTTTTCAGTCACCTTTTCACAATGATCTTAAGAGAGACAGAGTTTGAAAGTGAGGCTTGATTCAGTGCAAGTCATAATTGGGAAAAACAAACCAACAAATCCAATCTGTGTGTTTCAAGGTCAGGGCATGGTTTCTCACCTTGATTTTTTTTGTTGTTGTTGGGCAGAGTTTATCTTCATCAGTAAGGACATATGGCACATGCAGGGTTGTGGGTACGATATTCCTCTACTCATTTTTACCTCTGACCCAGCATAGTAAATTCCAAAAACTCAGTTTCTAGTCCAGATGTCTGGCTCTATCATTGATATCATTTTCTCCCAGCTCCTGAAATGAAAACTTGATGCCTGCTTCGTCATCTGGTCTTCCTTCTACTTCGTTAGCCCCATCCATGTATCTTCCCAAATGTCTCCAAATCTTTCTTTTATTCGCTGAAATACTGCAGAAACCTCTTAACTGATTTTCAGTTCTCTCTTCATTCATTCGGCAAATATTTATTGAGCACTCATTTTGGCAGGCACTGTTCTAGGTACTGCTACCATATTACCAAAATAGACATAGTCTTGGTAGAACTTGAAGTCTAGTGTGAAGTACAGACATTAAACGAGTAATTATGGGAATGATCCATATTATAATAGAGGAAGTAGAAGGGGCTATGAGACCGTGGACCTCATACTTGGGTTTCTCTGAGGATGAGGAGTTAAAGCTGAAAGGATCAGTTGGTGTCCTCCAGGCCACTGAGGTATGGTCGGATGAGTCAGTGGGTGTTTGGGTGTGGGTGTGGTGTGTTGTTTGGGATGGGTGTGGGTGGGGCAACAGAAGAGTGATGTCTGGTACAGAGAAAGCATGCTTCAATACAAGAATTGAAAAACTAGAAGAAATCCAATGTGGATGGAGTGGAGAGAAGGAGAGAAAAAGCATCAGAACATGAGATTGGGGCCAGGCTGTGGTGAATCTTCTAAAACTATTTTAAGGATTTGGGGCATCCTGGGAACAATAGGAACAAGGGCACGACATGATCCAATTTACATTTTTAAAAGATCTCTCTGGAAGCAGAGTTGAGAGTGGATGACGGGCCCAGGAGTGAACACAGAATGACCATGGCAGCTAGGGTTGTCATTGTAGAGATGTTGGTGACCTGTCTTGAGTTGTTGGCAGTGGGGATGGAGGTCAGTGTACAGAATAAAGAAACATGTAGAAGCACACCTGAGCGTAAGGGGTGATGGAGAGATGGGGTCAAAGATGACTGGCAGTTTCTTTGCTTGAGGGCCTCATTGGATGGTGGTGCTGTTGACGGATAGGTTCTCGTCTCATTCCACGAGAAAGAATTCAAGGGCAAGGCGATCAGCAAGCAGGAAAGCGCAAAATTCATTAAAGCAAAAGTACACGCTCAAGCGGCTGGGGTGGAATGCAGGCTTACTCAAGAGG
>NW_011888852.1:4063499-4073046 GCF_000151845.1 Pteropus vampyrus | reverse complement strand
GAGAGAGAGAGAGAGAGAGAGAGAGAGAGAGAGACATCTGCACAGAGCCCAGGAAACAAGGTGCTGACATAGCCTTGTTGTTTCCGGAACTGTCATGGCATCAGGTGCATGATGGGAGCTGCAGTGTTTGCAGTGAGGATGAGATTATAATGACATTATAATTAGCCAAAGGTCATGCCTTAGCCAAAGATGGCGTCTAGGCTGGAAAAGGCCAGTTTCGGCTTATGCCCCTTGTGTTGCTGCAGATTCGAGGTTCCGAGGTAAGGGGTAAGAGGCTCAGGCAGTTGGAAAAAAACGCAGGGAGCTGTAGGCAACTGTGACATAGCTCTTTACTTCTGCTCAGAAGTTAGCTAAGGGTGTCGGGAGGGAGCCTGACTACGGCCATCTTTCTTCGCACACCCCTGCTGGGCCTAGAACAGGGGGAGGTCTGAGGGAAGGAAGAATTTCTGGAGCCCTGTCCTGGGGGGAGGCTGTTCCTGCGGTACCTGTCCTGCCTCAGTGCTGTTCACTGCTCCCGGCGGTGTAGGAGGAGCAGGTAGGAAGAAGATACGGTCAGCTCTGCATGTGTGGGAGACATCGGGAAGAGATGCCCCAGAGCAGGTGTCCCTCCTCTTATCACTGCCCACCCCAGTTTCCTCTGCACACAGCCTATGGATGGATCAGTGGCTCTGAGGCTCCGTTTTGATCACATCACCCTTCTTTTAGGAAGCTTTCAGTTAACCACTGTGTGTAGAACCACGGCCATTGTACCTGCCCTCCAGGGTCTCAGCCTTGTCTCTCATTAGCCCCGCTCTATAAAATTCACAGGGTTCCTCTACAACCCTCATGCATTTTCGTCAATGTGCTCATATTTTTTCCAATTCCTAATTCAACCTCCTCAAGAATACTCTTACCAACTCCCCCAGCCTGTTTACTTTAAACTTTAGTCCTTGCTATTCACTTTGGAACACACTACCAAACACTCCTGTTATTTTCTCCTTTTATGTGTCCTCTGGAAATCGAAATCAGATATTCTCATTTACTTCACAGCTAGATCTTTCCATAGTGCTCTGCATAGTCGTCTTTCCACATGGGGCGATGTAAAATCCAACGTCATCCCAGAGGCAAGGAGGGGTCCTCGGTTCTTCCCAGCTGACACAGTGAAGAATTACAGGTTTACGAGATTTATAAAATATAAGATTTATTTAGAGTACATTTTAGAAGGAGAAGGGCCATGCCAAGGAAGGCAGCAGCCCCCTGGAATTCGGGAAGGGAGAAGACAAAAGAGAGAGTATGCTCCGAGGAAGGAGTGGGTTACCAGCAAAGAGGTGTAACCCCACAGAAGCGGGAAGGTCTGTTTATATTTGGGCCATGATGGGAGGTCCTAGATGATCACCTTGACTGACAGTTGGCTGTTATATAACCCTTTGCCTACTGTACATGCGCTTACCCAGAATTCAAACTGTTGTAATTAGATTCATGAACTTCCAGGCATAGGCAAGATATTATAATGATGGTATAATGAAATTGAGGTTATGTGCAGGTTGGGGTAGTACTTTCTGAGCACATGTTTGTGGCTGGTTTAAGCCAGCAGTTTTTATGGCCTTTGTGCCTTGGGATGTAAGGGTAATTCATAACCATAAAATGGGAGGTGTTTCTTGGAGGTCCTTAAGGAAGGTCTTCAAGGGAGGTATCTAGGTTACAGAGCTGAGCCTTTGCTCTTGTCGCTCATGTTTGCCTAACTACCTAACAGTTATACTCCAAATATTTCATGGCATGAACAGATGAAGGGCAGGTCTGTGGAGTCAAAGATGAGGCAGCTGAGGTTAGAGTGGTTGCTAGAAGATATATAGATATGGATATAGCTATAGATTTGTACATATCTGTATACACAGATACACACACATATATACCATGATAAGGGGTTTATCATTTATTTGGTGTACAGTAGCAGAGGCCGAAAGCATTGTGAGGTTTGAAAGAGAGAGATCACACGTGGAATGCAGTAATTTATAAAAATTAATCTGGCTGTGCCATATAGGTGGATTTGAAGGAGACTACAATTGCTAGTGATTTACGAGTTTACCTCATCTGCCAGGCTATGTGCCGAGCACTTTACATGGATGAATTTATGTAATTCTCACCCTACGAGAGTGGTACTGTCAGCATTCCCATTTTACAGAGCAGAAGTATGAGGTCAGAGAAAATAAACTATTCATTGGTAGAACCAAGATGCAAGTCCGGCCTACCTAACTTAAGAGCCCACCATCTAATGCTGTAGTGTCTTCTGGAAGAAGAAGTACATGGGATGAGTCCAGGAGAGTACCAGGAATAGAGAGTGATTTTCAAATGGATCCAGGGACCCCCTAGGGTTCCAGGAAGGGTCTCGGAGCCCACAGCCAAGAAGACAAGCCCTCCTCTGCAGCCAGAGCAGCCCCTCTGTCAGCATCCTGCCAAATATTCTGGCTCTCGGGAAGATTAGAAGAAAGAATCCTCTCCTAAAAACAAACAAATAAACAAAATGAAACAAACAAACAAAAACACTTTGAAACCACTAGATCCCAGGATTTCAGCCGTTTGGCTTGTCGACAGTGCCATACAAGCTTTAAACCCAGAGAAATACCCTTCCTGAGACAAAGAAAAGGTATTTATATTTCCCAAAGAAATGAATTTTGCTAGCTCTAGATAGGAAAAAACAAACATTTTTAAAACTTAAATCAGCAACAAACCTTGTTTACTTGTTTTTGAAACTCTTGGGAAGGTAATTTGGCTCTTTTGACAAATTATAAGTCAACTAAGTAATTAGGAGAACTTGCATTGTGGAATGCTTTCATAAATTTATTTATTTATTATTGGCATGGTAAAATGGACACTGTTGTCTGGCCTTACAACTACTTGCGAGATGGGTAAGGCCAGACATTAGTGTCCATTTTACCATGCCAATAAGGTTAAGTGATTTGCTCAGGGTTGCTGCCTGCCTTATTCACTGTCCTATCTCCAGCACATACCACACAGTAGCTACTAACAATGTTTGTCGGACGAATTGAATGACTGAACATAGATGTGCTAGAATTAGTAGAGTTAGAATTCAAGCTTTCAAAATCAGGGCTAATTTTATTATCTCACTCTGCCTAAAATATGGGAAGTCACCACAGCAACCCAGTACAAATAAAACTTTGGAAATCAATTAACTTTTTGTGTTTCCCATCTATCATTTTAATGTTTGGAATATTCTGTTCTGTCGCATAAGCTTGAAAATCTCCTCCACACAGTTCCTCACTCTCCCACATCTCAGGTTTGCTTCTAGGTGATCTCCTAGACAATGTGTCCGCCAAGTATTCACTATTATCGCAGCCACCCATAATAATTATATGTTCCTTTGTTGACAAGCCTTGATGCAATTTATAGAGCAAATTGTATCTTGATTATTTTGTGGAAGAGTGTATTTATTCCAAATCTATTCAATGCATTTTTAGAAAGAAAAATAAAAATGTTGTATATGAGTTATGTGAGGATATAGAATGAGGTTTTGCTTGTCATTTGAAATGATCACATCTTAGTATGCCTATTAAGAATCAGCATAGCATTTGCCCATTAGAATGTTTATAGAGTCAAATACAGCTCTTTGGCAGGGTCTGGACACGGTCTCTATTTGTTTTCTCGTCTGTCTGGCTTTAAGGGGCATGAGCTGGCAGGCTTTCTGCACTGGTCATGGTTGCTTCACCTTCCGGAAATTGCCTCGAATTCTGAAATGTGTTTCAGCCCAATTTTGCAGTCTCCAGCCAGCTAGAGAACAGCCCCGAACTGGTGACTCCCCACAGGAAATGCTATGCTAATCTCTGCTGAAAATATTCTCAGGAAAACTAATTACTCTAAAAGTGCCATGTTACCATGGTGCTTGAAACATGTAGGTGGAAGGTCATGCGGTTGGGATTCGAATTAAGTCTCCAGGTTATAAACTTTCATTTTCTTGTTGCTTTCTGTTTGTGTTTAATTTGAAACATGGGAAAATATCAAACCGGGCTTGGCTTGCTTTCTCTTTTGCTTTCCTCCTGGCAGCTTAATGAGCCCTCCCTCTCCTAAATCCCTGCAGGTGTCTGGTTAGTGATGTGACAGGTTGTTTGAAAGCTTTCACGTGGCAGGGCACTGGGTGTGAAGCACCTCCCTGTGAAGCACTACTGATCTCAGCAAACGTGAACCAAGGGCCACAAGCACACACACACACACACACAACCCTGCTTCAACCCAGTGTCGCTGTTTTAGTTAGATGCAGTCCAATGATCATGTTATAAAGGTAGGGATAAATAAATGTTCCCTATCGTTCATATGCACACATAAAATTTAATTTTATATTTTGGCCTGTTAGGGAAGGGACATCTAGAAGGAGGAGGAAGAGGGAAGCATACTGAAGAAGAGATGAAAGAGATCAAAGGCAAGAAGAGCAGGATTAGAGGATGAAGGCTAAAATTTATTGAGCACCTACTGCATCTCATGAGAGCCCTTTCAAATGCTCATTAGCTCTTTCCATGCTGGGAAAAAGCTGATCAATTTCTGTGTTCAAACGAACATTATTTATGATGTGTTCGTTATGAACGTTTGGAGTTATTTTGCCCATGGCATTCCTAGGGGGGGTGCTCCCTGGTGTTCTGGCAGTTTAGTGTGGGCTGCCCTATACGGTGTCACTCAGTTTACTAACTGGGACCTAAAAGTCTTTTTGGCAAGCGATCGATCACGCCTCACCCCCAGAGCCAGAAGGTCAGATTGGAGCACAGAGCACAATGACCTGCGACTCCCTGTGACTTCATCCTTAAAATCAAATCCCCTTGATTTGCTTGCTCGTTTCTTTGTTTTAAAACACTTAGTCTTCCTTGCAAATGTGTGTCACACATAGGCCTTTGTGAATAACAGCTGTCCTCGCCGTTCATTTGGTTGTGGCCTAGGTAGGTTAGTGATAAATCAAAACGTCAGTGAAACAATAACTAAACATTTCCGTGAATGTATAGCTGCTTTCTTTTGAATAGCTCTGCTTTTCTTTTTTTAAAACCAAACTTTCACAATTTAGCTTTAAATGGCTAACCCTCGAAGTCCAAAGAAGGGAATATTGATTGAGATGTGCAGCCTTTGTGGCTGATAAAATTAAAGATGCTGTGGTTTAAAGGAACCTCCATGTTACAGCACTTACTATACAAGTTATTTCCTTCAGCGTGGTTTTTATTGTTGACATAGAACCACTGAATTTCTGTAACTTTGGGGGGTGGAAAACCTTCCATTTCTTCTATCTATAAAATAGTGATATGTCCTTAGCCTTAATGAATTAATTGCTTTAAATGCTTAATGTGATATTATTATACTTAGGCTTAACTTATTTTTATGTTTCCTCATTCACTGGATAGAGCACTTAACTTCCTCATGGGAAATTTGGGGTACAATTAGTAGAGATTCCAAAGCATAATGCCACAATAAATGTTTCTTTTAAATATTTATTTGCTACTTAGTGCCTCATAAAACAATTCCTACCATCATTAGCTGTCTCCAGTGATCTTCTTTTCGTCTTTCAAGTAATCTCCCTCCTGTTCATATTTGACTG
Organism: Pteropus vampyrus; assembly: GCF_000151845.1. Taxonomy (NCBI): domain Eukaryota; kingdom Metazoa; phylum Chordata; class Mammalia; order Chiroptera; family Pteropodidae; genus Pteropus; species Pteropus vampyrus. The sequence continues at coordinate 4,067,480 of NW_011888852.1, read as the reverse complement.
AATTATGAGATTTTACTATTTGCCAGGCACTAAACTGGATGCTGGGATATAATGATGAGTAAGTTATGATCCTTGCCCTCAGAGAATTCTGTGTGTTTGTGTGTGTGTGTGTGCGCGCACACGTGTGGGAGAGAACTCATAATTAGCTCAATATTTGGCAGCCTCAGAAAATATTAGGTTAATACTTTCATTAACAATAATTTTGCTAATATATCTTTTCATTCCCTAAAATTTCCTTTCTCTCGCCTGCACTGACATCACCAACATGGAATACATATAATCCAGGTTAGCACTGAAGGAGAATTAATCATTTTCTCAGGTCCGTGTTATGATCAGCTGCCAATTGAAGTTTGGTTCTGAGTTACAAAGTTCCTTCAGACTTGATTTTCCGGCTAAGCCTAAACTTTTTCAACATTCCTGAAATTCTCACAGGTTTTTCCAGGTAAAACCACTTAGCAACAATTTATAACAAGAATTACATTTATCCTGTTTCTGCTTTTTGTTGAGAGTAGGGTCTGGGCAGCCAGAGTTTTAAGATAAGAAAAAAAATGATTTAGCGGGCAAATTAAAACTTTCATAGCCCAGAGGATATGCATATAACCTTATTCTGTGTGTATTTCCATTAAAAACAATTTGAGAAAAAGCTCAGGAAGAAAAAACGAAACGAAAGTTTTAAAATTTCTTACCAAACACAGGTATAAAAGAAGTGCCAGGTGATAAGGTGTTGGACACAGTTTTAGGAAAGCATTCATTAAAATGCAAAGTCACAAGGAAATAATTTAACACACGAGTACTGTATGCTAAGGGGAAATACATTTTCTATAAGCTCTGATGAAAGAACATAGTCTTCTTTTTCCTTGTCTTCTTTCCTTCTACCTTTTTCCCTTCTCAGTAACTGGGCAAATATCACAGAAACTTGCTTTGATGGTTTTGGGGTTCGCATGAGTTATATTTTCAGCCGAATCCAACAGCACAGGCCCTGTGGGTAGTTAGTGAAAGCCACATGGCGGTGGTCCAGGACAGTTTTGGGGAGCTCCCCTGGTGCAGCTCCCACAATCAGCCAGCCCGGCACTTCCTGAGAACCCTGCCTGCCAGCTCGGTCTGTGCCCAGGACTGCGGGGAGGACGCAACGAGGGGAGGAAGGCTTTAGGAAAGGGGATCAGACTGATAGAGGTTTGTTGGGAGACAGACATCGCGCAAAAAACACTTCCTGAATTCCCACAGCTGCCCTGGGGGCAGGTCACGACACTTAGTGCCCACATGGAGCGTGGTTGGCCGCCTCTCTGGGGCCCCCACAGCCTTGGGTTGTGGCACCCGGGTGTCCTGTGGGAGTGGCAGACACCCCCAGATGGGCAGGGCCACCATCTCCTTTTCCTAAGTACAGGCAGCCATTGCTGGCAGCATTTAGCGGTCTTCATAGACCTGTGTTCTGAGGTTTGAAATCACTGAGGATTTTTCAAGAAGTTAGATTTGAAAAATTCCATCTATTCTCACATCCCTCTGTTAGCAGATATTATGAATCAGTGTCTTCTTTTATTAATTCTGAAAATGACGATTGCATGTTGGTGTGACAGTACCCTTCTCTTTTTCTGCCACCTCCCACACTCCCTCCGCCCGCACACCAGCGACTTCAGGCCTGTTCCCCAGAGGTCTGCTCATTGCCGCCTTAAGGTCCTCACTGCTCCTGCCCCAGGAGGGGGCGACCCTGGTGGCCCCCAGAGGGTCAGCACAAGGCTGGGTTCTCTGAACCTCTGTCCAAGAGAGACCTGAGAGAGGAACAGGGCCTGGTCCTCCCAAGAAACGGTCTGTTTTAAGGAAGAGTTGTCAACGTTCCTATTTCCAGTATGGAAGGAAAAGGGAGGGGGGAAGGAAGGAAAACCCCAAATTACTTTAGGGACACTGTCTCATTTCTATTAGTCACCAAATTGAAAGTTCCCTTTTAAATGGTTACTGCCTAGACAAAAAAAAAAAAAAATTGTATACACTCAGGCGGAGTGCTATCTGTGTTTGTTTGTTTTTCAAATTCTTTTTCCTTCTGCTCTCTTTACCTCCTGTTAAGCGGCAGATCGCAGATTGATTTTAAAAGATGTAACGGTGTCTTAATCTTTGCAGAGTCATATTATATTTTATCATCGTATTGGCTATCGGTGTGTTTCTGTTTACTGTTGCTGGTTTCCATAGCATGTAATTTTCATCTGAAAGTAGGTTGTAGACAGAGAAGGGAGCTGCAGGTAGCCTGTCCTGTTTCGTCACCATGGTAAACCAACCTGTCGGAGGAGTTTGAGAAAGGGGACCGTGTGCTGGGGTCCTTTCTTTTTCTGCACATTTAAACAGCCAGTACTATATGATATTGAAAATGTGTGTTCCGTGGTGCTGACACAATACAAACACAGGTATTAAGAGGGCTCATCACAACTCAGGAGCTCACTGGAATATGCAAACTTCTGGAAGCAGGTTTTCTTGTTCTTATTGCTTTGTAGAGATAGTTATTGCAAAAGCTTTATAGTTTCTTATTCAAGAGAATCCGTGCATCTGAGTAACTGTCTTCCAGCATTAACTCGTAAGGGAAAAACAACCTCTTTTTGCCAAATCGACAATAGAAGTTGATTACCCACATCATGCCCCCAGAAATTATACCACTGTGAGAAAGAGCAAATTGAGGAGTCTCATTTTCTTATCTAGTTTAGAATTGGCACAATCCATGTTCTTTTTCTTTGTTCTTAACACAAGACTTTTTCTCCTACTTGATCTGGATAACAAAATGGCCTGTCCTCTTTGGATGATAAGAAATTTTCATCTTCTACTGAGAAATGATAGATAGTATTGGCAGAGATTTCCTAATTTCTATGCCTTATTCAAAATGTCTTAGCTCTTTTATACTAATACTTATAAAACCTTTTATTTCCTTCCATAATCTATCTGTTCTGTACTAGCTGTCTCCTACCAATTCAAACCTCATCAGGAAAGAAAAAACAAGCTTACCCAACCATTATTCCTTCTTGGGTTGTATCATAATGTCAGCACAATTCTATTTTAAGAGCCTAAGCTCAATGCTAATTTTTAAGAGCGTGAATCTGTCTAGACCAAAATTTCAAAGCAGCCCTGGAATACAGAGAAAAAATTTAATGTTCTTAGAAATGATATTTTTAAACTTAAAAAGATAATTTATATAACATACCGGTTATTAATTCTGATAGCTCTAGCCTGTAAATAGTTAATCTCTAAAATGCTGGTTTTAGTCTATTCTTTTGAAAGTAAAAAAGATTGTTTTTCCATAGAATTGACATTAAAGAGACCTGGGCTAGCTCATAAAAAACTGTTGGACCCACACTGAGTCTGAGTCTCAGTCTTCTCTGATGTTGGCCTGGGGTGTGCACGGGGTGTGGGTAGGAGGTGGGACAGAGGCCTCGTTGGTGTCCACAAAGCCTCTCACCTGCCCTAGTTCAGGCCTCTGTGACTTCTCCCCTTGACCACTCTTCAGGCCACCGCCAAAACAGCCGGGTTACATCACTGTCTTAGGACGAATCCTTCAATGAGTTCCCAGAGACGACTGAATTGAGACAAGACTTCAGAGTCCTGCGCAGTCTGCCCTCAGCCCGCATTTCTAGACTGTATCAACAGTTTCTCCCCCGGCCAGCATGTGCCCTGTGTTCGTGTCCACCCGGGCCTCTCCCGGCTTACCAGGCATAACTAAGGCTTCATTCCCTTCAGCTCTGCCTGTTGTTTATTTCTGTCCTTCAAAATCCAGCACAAAGGCAACATCTGTGAAATCTTTCCAAACCTTCAAGTCGGAAGGAATCATTCTCTACTCAGAACTCTCATAGCACTTTAAATATATTTTTAACGCATTGTTTTCTTTCCGTTTTTATTCGTTCAACAAATAGCACAAGACTTTGCTATAGTTCTGTTATTCCTTGATTTTAACCAATTAACATTTAACCAACTACTTCCTAAATTTATTCCAGTCTCTTTTTTTTTTTT
>NW_011888852.1:4050732-4063449 GCF_000151845.1 Pteropus vampyrus | reverse complement strand
GCTAATTTTTAAGAGCGTGAATCTGTCTAGACCAAAATTTCAAAGCAGCCCTGGAATACAGAGAAAAAATTTAATGTTCTTAGAAATGATATTTTTAAACTTAAAAAGATAATTTATATAACATACCGGTTATTAATTCTGATAGCTCTAGCCTGTAAATAGTTAATCTCTAAAATGCTGGTTTTAGTCTATTCTTTTGAAAGTAAAAAAGATTGTTTTTCCATAGAATTGACATTAAAGAGACCTGGGCTAGCTCATAAAAAAACTGTTGGACCCACACTGAGTCTGAGTCTCAGTCTTCTCTGATGTTGGCCTGGGGTGTGCACGGGGTGTGGGTAGGAGGTGGGACAGAGGCCTCGTTGGTGTCCACAAAGCCTCTCACCTGCCCTAGTTCAGGCCTCTGTGACTTCTCCCCTTGACCACTCTTCAGGCCACCGCCAAAACAGCCGGGTTACATCACTGTCTTAGGACGAATCCTTCAATGAGTTCCCAGAGACGACTGAATTGAGACAAGACTTCAGAGTCCTGCGCAGTCTGCCCTCAGCCCGCATTTCTAGACTGTATCAACAGTTTCTCCCCCGGCCAGCATGTGCCCTGTGTTCGTGTCCACCCGGGCCTCTCCCGGCTTACCAGGCATAACTAAGGCTTCATTCCCTTCAGCTCTGCCTGTTGTTTATTTCTGTCCTTCAAAATCCAGCACAAAGGCAACATCTGTGAAATCTTTCCAAACCTTCAAGTCGGAAGGAATCATTCTCTACTCAGAACTCTCATAGCACTTTAAATATATTTTTAACGCATTGTTTTCTTTCCGTTTTTATTCGTTCAACAAATAGCACAAGACTTTGCTATAGTTCTGTTATTCCTTGATTTTAACCAATTAACATTTAACCAACTACTTCCTAAATTTATTCCAGTCTCTTTTTTTTTTTTTATGAACCCCACTTACGAAGATGAAGAAAGGGGAATGAACGCTGTGTGGCTGCAATGCTGAATCTGTTTTCCTCCCTGGCCCGTTGGGTGACTGGGATGGGGTACTGTGGGCCTGGAGGCTCACAGCCCTGGCAGGAAGAAACAATGATACAGTTTGTATTAGCTTGTTTCAGTTTTTGTATTAGTGTGTTTGGGTTTGCTTCGATTTTTAAGTAAAAAATATTCTCTGGGAAAGTCAAACCTCATTTATATTGTACTTTATTCAGTGAATAAGTGATTCCTTGCTGGGATCTGTAATGAGAAATGGCACTTCTGACCGGGATAGGTATCGATTAGGAAATCCTTCCGGTGACAAGCTTTAAAGTCAGAGGACGACTGAGCTCAGCCCAGCAGGAAACCCAGAGATGGCCTCAGAGTGGATTTGAGCCAGAGGTTTATGAGGACTCAAGGTTGCGACTTGATGTCTTTGAAAAGCTCTTCACTTAGTCATCTTCTGCATGTCCGCTTTGACCTCCTGGGAGTGAGCCGGCCTGGAGGTCTGCCAGGGTGGGTGTTTCCCAGAGCCTGTGGAGGGAGGGAGAGGGGACACCTCCTCTTTCCCCAGCCATTGAACAAAATTCTAAATTCATGAACTTTGCTCTCATTGCTCCAAATTATATCACCTGTCCGCCTCTAACCACCAGGAGGAAGCTGCGCTTGGCTTCTGCCGCTGGAGGCCTGCCCCTGGCGTTCAGGGAGGTTTCAGTCCCACCCAAACACCATGGACACTGATGTGGCAAGCCCGGGTCGGAGGGTGGGACTTAGGGGGAGATCTGGAGTAACCGGGGGCAACACGAGATCATTGGAGAGAAGAGGCAGGGAGCACTTTACAGCGAGTACTGCTGCATGCCAGGCATTAGTCCAGGTGTTGCAAGGTGAGCGACACAGACCAGGGCCCCGCCCCCCAGGACCTTAAAACCTGTTGAGGAAGGAAACAATAAGCTAACAAAAAAGTAAACACGATAATTTGGGGTTGTGATAAGCGCCATAAAGGAAATGACAGGGTGACTTGCAGAGACGGTGGTTAGTTAAGTTCCTTTAGAAAAGATAGACTAGCTCTCAGAAAGAAAAAGAGGACGACAAAAACTATACCTCGCACTTTTGCGGTTTTGCCGAGGGCCTGACTTGCTGCCCACGGGAGGCTGTCAGCGCTTGAGCAGAGGTGTCCCGACCAGTCTGGAAAGTCGCAAAGCGAGCTTACCTCAGCTTGGCCGGCTCTTCCCAGTCCCCACTAACCCAGATCAGCCATCCAGGTTCTCCCAGCATCCCTGCTTCTTGGTCCAGCCTTTCTTCCTTAAACACAGAAGACATGGACCAGAAGTAGAGGAGGAGCTGACACCATGAGCCCTCATCCAGCCAGCACCCTACCTCCTCCCCAAGCCCTCCTTTGTTTTCTGACCAGAGGCCTCCACTGAACGGGGCCTTTAAAATAATCTCCTACTAAAAACACTGCTTACTTATATTTCCTTGCTACTGGAAATGTCATATGATTATTAGAGCTGCTTGAAATGCTATGCCAATAGTATTTGGGTAGAATATCCATAGCTTTGTGATGCTATTTGTACCCTTAGCATATATACAAACAGTTAAAAATTTTTCAAAAATATGCGTATTTGAGATCTCTTCCTTGGATTATTCCTAACAGTAAATATATAAGACTCTGTTTAATCTTTGCTTCACTGGAAAGGAAACGAACCATATGAGAAAGTCTTAAGGTCCAAATATTCTTTCATAAACACATAATTCACTTAAAGTACAGAGAAAAATTGATATTGGTAAGTTCATCAGTGAACTTCAGGGCTATTTTGTTGTTTTTGTGTTTGGCAAATGGTCACAAGTGATTTTATGCTTTTGAAGAGAAATTATATGGTCTGTGTTTTTAGTAGTTTGTTCTACGAGCTTTTTGAATTGGTATTTTCTTAGGCCATGAATCACAGCTCAGCACTGGAGGGGTGTGGACAGTCTCCATTTTTGTATGTATGTAGCCGTCAACGTTTTTTAGATTAAAATAATTCTGAGAGCACTAACTGTAATATCCTGTTACTTCGAAAACATTAAAGGCTCTTTGGCTGACATTAGCCATATGGTGCCGAATGGGATCATTAGAACTTGATTTTATAACTTGACCGAGACATTTGTAAAGTGGATGGCAATGAAATGGGAAGAAACAAGCTAAAGATAAAAAAAAAAAAAATCAAGATGAAACATATTAAATGCGAAATAATAGAAAACACATCTATTCTGAGGTTAGTAAATTGTTCAACAAGTTGTCTAGCGAAGTTTTTGTAAGCGGCATTCCTGCCTCCTAGTTATAAGCAGACATTTTTCATGGTGTTCTGTTTAATTTGCTGTGTGTCTGACATGGTGACACTTAAGGAACATCATGAGCTGGTAGAAGGCCTTGCATTTTTAATCTTATGCTGAAGGGCAACTCATAGAAGCAGCTCATCAAAACTCCCTTTAAGTCAAAACATCTTGTCGTGATTAAGCATTTAAAGTTTAATACTTAATTTAGTTTGTGGCGTTTTCAGAAATTGTTTATAATTCTCATTGTGGCAGTTGCTGGAGAGCCATTTTCTCTTCGTTGTTCCCCTCCTTCCTGTTAAATGGAACCTAGTATGTGGAAATTCAAATTTTTATGATGTGGTGATTATTTGAATTATAGGAGAATTTTCTTGGCTTGCAAAATGATTCGCAGCAGTGTCTTTTAAATCAGGACTTTGGAACCTCCTTATTTCATCTCTTCTACAAAGGTCTGGGACGTGGTTCCATAGCGTAGCGTTAGCACGCCTGCTTTACACGCAGAAAGTCCTGGGTCCGCACCCCAGTGGAGCCATGGTCCATGGTCTATGGCCATGCCACCCTGAACAAGCCCGATGTCTGATCTTGGAAGCTAAGCAGGGTCGGGCATGGTTAGTACTTGGATGGGAGACCGGGAAGACCAGGTGCTGTAGGCATAATTAATAATAATAAACAAAAATAAAATAAAAAGATCTGGCCGGTGGCAGGAAAAAGGAGGCCCTGCCTTTTTCCATCTGAATAGCCTCCTTCAGAGGCGATTGCAACTGTCCCTGCCCTCATTATGAATTGAACACGTCTAAAATCACATTCAGAATATTGCTTATAGCTCCACTGTTGCTCCCAGCTCTACTACTTCTGTTAATAGTGCATCACCCCTCTAGTTACCCAGGCTTAACTCTTGAGTCATTCTTGATGTTTATCCAAGTGTGAGTGGGCAAAATAAGCACATTCTTGATGTACACTGCAGGATATGAAAAAGTTGATTTAGGGTAGCTCTGTGGAGCTCCGTTTTCTGGATTCTGGGGCCACATCCAAGCTCTTGGTAGGAAATCAATTAGCAATGTCTGCAGTGGCGAAGAAATGGAGAGAATCAGCACACATGCTAACTACAGATTTGTTGCAACTAATGCAGTAAATGAAGCCTTGGATTTTGGAATTAAGACCTGGGTTTCATCTTGGGCTCCAAAATTTACTAACCTTTTGACTGATCATGGGCTAGTCATTTATCTTCACTGGGCTTTGGTTTCCTTATGAGTTAAATAGGGATCATAAGTTAACAAAGTACATTGAATTGAATTAAACTGAATTAGTTTTTATGAAATATTCCCATGCATAAAGCATATCTAAATCTATTGTTGATCGTTCTAAGGAACAAATAATGGATAGTACCTTTCAAAGTATTATACAAAATTTAAATGGTTCTATTATGTTCAGTTTCTCCTGCCAGCACCCTAACTGAGGCTCTCATCACCTTCCTCCTGAACTGTTAGCTTCCTCACTATTCTCCACACAAACGCTTCCTCAAAAAAAGTCATTCTGTACGGTTAAGCTAGGCACCGATCATGTCATTTCTCAATTCCCAAGCCTTCTGCGACAGTCATTGTTTCTTTCCTGGCTGAGATTCTCCCCTGTTCTCTAGTCTCTTATCCCAGCATCCTCCTTCACGGGCACACAGAACAGCTGGTAGAGCCCGAGCAGAAGGATGTTGGCTCAGGGTCTAAGAGGAGAGGGCTGGAAAAAGTAGAGATGTAGGGCCAAGAGAAGCTCTACTTTTAACTACCAATCTGCCTGCCTTTCTTCTTTCTCGAGTTTTGCCTCATATCCACCCCCACTGCCACCCCACCTCCGCCATCTTATCTATTCCGTCTTTTCCTACCTATGTCTCCTGTTTTATCCTTGTTTTCATCTCTCTATTTAAACCATGATATGGAACTGAAGTATATTTTTATAATCTGCTATGTTTACTGAATTAATTTTATGTCCTCTGTTTTTAATTTTATAAGTGCGAGAGAACATTTCCTCATTTCTAGTTTCTTTCTCACTCTCTCAACACCTACCTTCAAAAAACACACAGACTTTGGTGCGTTTTTCGTTTTGCTGAGTTTATTTTTCATATAGTATCTTCATTTGATAATTCTCATCAAAAAAAGTTGCCTGTTCTTGTTTAAAATAGTGAACTTGGCTAGCGCATTTTATGATTGTGATAACAATCATAAAGATATTGATTTTTAACAGAGTTTTTAATTTCTGTACATCTTTCCACATCCTCTAAAGCAGTGGTTCTCAACAAAAGTCAGTTTTGCCCCCCGGAGTATATTTGGCAATTCATAGAGACATTTCTGCTTGCCACTTCTAGGGGTGGGAAGTAAAGCTTCTGTCATTTAGTGGGTAGAAGCCAGTGGTGCTGCTAAATATCCTACAATGCAGAAGACTGTCCCCCACAATGAAGAAGCATCTGGCCCAAAGTATCATTAGTGCCAAGGTAAAAAAAAACCCGATATAAATTAGGGTAAGCCTGTACAGTGCTCATATAAAAAACGTGATGAATCATTTCTATAAAATGTTTATCTATTTGAACCTAAAGTCTCCTAAAGCTAAAGAAATTGGCTTATGCTCTCCCGTATAACAACATTTCTTTAGTTGTATATTATATTTCCCAAATTATCTAGATATTTCCATTGCTATTATTCAATGATTTCTTCTTTGTTATTTATATTAGCATCACTACATTTCAATTTTTGTGAAATTTTTTCATGAGGTTGTGTTCTCATTAAGGAAGAAAATAATTAGTAAATGTATTTACTACTATTTATTGTATACTAGACATAGTTTTAGAGAAAGCCAAGGGCATTTTTGATACTTTTCTAATTTATATTTTAAAAATACCTATCAAATGTTCTTTAGGAATTTGATTATAAAATTTGGTAGATATTTATTCTAATGTGTTCATTTTTCCCAAAGTATCAACACATCTAGGGTAAATTTCATGTGACATAGAACAAACAGTGAGCATTTTTTTTACCAATAGTCTTCTCTTGTCCTTATTTATATAGGTGCCATTTTTTCAAAATTATTACTTTGAATATTCATTTGATTCCTTCCTCACCTTGTCAATCCTTCTAAGCTTCCAAGATTTCAAGTTATGGGCCAATGACTGTACTAGAGGAGTGATAAATTATGAAGACAGACGATATCTTAGCAGAGTTCAATGTTGTGGTTAAAGTGTGCACAAGTTAATTTGACACATAGTTAATGATTTACATATTCATCACCGTGCCGCCTGGTAATTAAGATGTGGTAAGCAGTTCAGAGAAATTACTGTAATTAGCATTCCTTCTTAAGGGCCAAACTACATTTTCATAAGGTTTTTTTCCTGCTTGCTTAGTTAGTTCTCCAGTGTGTGTAGTCAGTGTCAGCGTTGACATTCTTTCTTGTGTGGTGCCATGCACACTTCCATACACTTTAATTGTCTTCTCTCATACACACACACTTCTTTTTCTCATTCATATATACTTATGTGAAAGAGCAGCGTACTCAAGCTGCTCCCCTTCTTATGTTATTTTCCTGGGCTTACTGTGGATACTAAGAATAAGGAGATATTGGGAGATGACACTAGAATCTCTTCCTTTTATCATCATTTCAATGATACGGTTGAAATCATCGTTCTTGTTTGGGAAAGGGGAGGGCAGGAACTGGAACCCGAAGTATTCCTCCTTGTCAATCATTATATATTCGCGCCTCCCCGTAGGCAGAGCTTCATCTTCTGCCTATAACTTAAGGAGGTAAAACAAGATCTGAAAGCTATTACTAGACTACAGTGCACCCAAAAATGTGTCCCCAGTGGTCACACCAGCCAAGAATCGCCTTGTGCTTATTTTGCCCACTCATGCTTGGACAAGTTTTAAAATGATAATTCACAATTCTTTTTAAACCAACCAGACTGTACTAAATGTTCTCCTTCTCTGTTGTTGCAAACATGTTAAAATAGTGAGACTACAGCCAATATGGATTCTCATTATTTACGAACAAACTCTTCGTAGCATAGGAAATGTTTACTGCTTATGTTTCCTCTCACTCATTAGAAAGGGTATAATTTCCAGACATTTCAATTTACACATATACTCACAAGACTTAATTATTATCTCGAAGGCTTGGGGGTACTGAGAAATATGTTTCATTTCTTTTGCAAAGCTTTTCCTGGAAAACTGGGCAGGGACCACTAATTAGCTGACAATTGAAGAGGTATCTTACTGTGGCCTGCTTTTCTAGGATAAGACATTTTTAGACATTTGTAGTTCCAGGAAATAATCATGTACCTGTAATTGGAACTTATTGAGGCTTTCATAGACCTTAAGTCGTGTTCATAGTTGACCTTGGGAAACAGTAATGGAAGTGAATCATAGAAAACTAAACTAAAAAAAAAAAAGAGTTAACCTAACCAGCCACATCTGCCCCACTTGGTGCCTTGTGCTGGTTTAGATGATATATTTTAGGTCTGGGGAACTTAATGTTTTCCTATATATATTTGAAGGCTTCTACAATATTAATAACCTTGCATATTGCTGAGGTAGATGGTCTCTCAATTCTGAATGAAATTTAATGATTATAAACACAAAGATTAAGAAGAAAAATTAAAATACAATAAACCAATCCTCTAAGCACTTGAATGTCAAATATGATTTTATCAGTTACAATCTCCTGTCTCAGGTATGTATGTTTTTATAGTATACCTCGAATTGAACTTGTGGTCGTTCTCAGTTTTATTTTCAGGTGGGTAATTCGGAATTTTTATGTTTTACTTACCTGAGAGGGAAAAACTTAGCCCGCTGCCTGCTATCACCACCAGTAACATTCCCCAACTAACTAGTGATAAAATTTAGTATTTGTGCTACTTTAGAAATGTGTCTAGTTCTCATTTTCCCCCTATGGTTTAATAGCCTTTGATAGGAAAAAAAGTTCTCCTAGAATATGCATCATTACTGTGACTCTACCTGCCATAGGCCAAGCAGCATTGCTAAATAATTCATTTCAAACATCCCTTCAATATTCATTGAGCCCCCAAAAAGTCATATTCACTTTTTCTCACCCACGCTCTAATCAGGCCGGTTTGGTCCCTGCCCTCTATTCTTCCTCATGGCTGGGTTAGGCACGCCTCGTTTCTCATGGCATTGCGAGCTGAATGTCCCCTGGCTGGTTTCCTTGCCTCCAGCTTTACACTCCTCAAATTCATCCTTCACATTGAGTCTTAGTGTTCTCTCTAAATGCAAATCTGACAAAGTCGCTGTCATTCTTTAAAATTCTTCAACAGATTAAGGAGCTTCCTTACTACCCTTCCCCTGTCCTCTAAGGATAAAGTCTATGCTCCTTTAAATGGTCACAAAGACCCTTTGTCGTGCCATGCTAGTACTGGGCACGTGAGAGACGCAGGGGATTTCTTTGTAGAGCTTCAATAGGCTCTTTGATAAGAACACCGCTGTTTTCTATATACTTTCAAAGAAAATCGATCATCTTCACTTGTTTTTTCCTACTTATTAAGTTCTAATAGCATATTTAACTTTTTTTTCACTTTCTTTTATTGTTGCTGTCTACAGTCTAACCAAATTTTCTCAGAAACTTGTATGTCCTAGAAGCAAAACTCATCAATTTTCTACCCTGTTTCAAAATAAATATTCAAAATATTTTTCCCTTTGGAGTATGCACACACACATACATTTAATATCTCTTCCTTGAAATTTTTTCTGAATAATAATTTCAAAGTAATGCACTGAATTTATATTCTCCTAAGAATGTTTGGGAGAAATGGAATGTGGTTAACTAAGTTATAAAGAAGAAAGAGTAATTTTTGTTAGGAGAGGTTTAAGTTTATGTGAACTAGAAAAAATCACTCATGAGAAGGTCAAACAACCACTGACAGGAATCTACCATTTTGATAATGCTTTGGAATTAAGTGCCTTTGATGATATTTGTAGAATTTTTACAAATTTGGGTTGGTGGTAGTAAATGTATTAGTACTTTTTTTTTTTCCATTAAAATGGTTTATTCTACTTTCACTGAAAACTATTATGGTAAAAGTGAGTTTATCCTCAAGTTTATACAGTGCAGGCAATTCCTGATTTTTTTCTCTCTAATACGTTGATACTGAATTATAATAATCACCGTAAAATGGTTACAGTTTATCAAAAAATAGATGCTTTACTCGTGTTCTTCTCTAAAATCTTTACATAAAATAGTTCATAGAGATAGCTAAGCACATGGTATAAATATCAAGATGTGACTAACCCTCTCTATCATTTAAAGAAGTTAACTAACTCAAGGCAACTGGGAATAAGTGGAGTATGTGCATTGATTACATAAAGGACCCACTGTACTTTAAAATAGATGCAGCTTAGGGAAATATGCCTATATGGTAATTTAAATGCTGTCTCAAAAAACCATGAAACATCTAACCATAATTGGTCTTCTATTGTTATTATTTCTAAAGTTACATTAAGGATAATTTGGAATGATCAAAACATATTTGAAAACCCATCCAGAGAATTTTCATCTGAAGTGTTTTTCTTTCCTATAAGAAAAATAGGCATTCGAGATTACTTGAATATGATTGGCTTTTTAGTCATGCCCTGGATTGGAGTCGCTCATTCTGTTAATCATCAATGCAGTGTCTGGATATTCGAAAATGAGAGTCGTTGTCTGGGAGAGCTGGGAGATGGAATGTTGTTGAGATCTGAGCTCTTGGCCGTCTCTTCTTCGTCCTCTCTGCCCCTCGTGGCTGCATTTCAGTGGCAGGCTTAGGAGACCAGAAGGATCACTCAGCAAGAATCGAAGCCTGTGACGCACAGGGCTTTGCGCAGCCTGATTTTCAAGCTCCTGCTCCAATCCTGAATATTCCCATGCGGTCATTTTGAGCTTCCCACCACTTTCCTGGGCAATTTTGTGCCTTTATACATTTTCTCATGCTGCTTCCTCTTTTTCTTGAGGAAACTCTTACTCCTACTTATAGGTCCAGCTCCGACGTGAGAATGGATGTGTGTCCCTCCCCCTCCCTCAGTAGTTCAGACCCTTTGAAAGAAAATATCAAGATAGGATAGATGTCCTTGTCTTGAGTCTCATTTATTCATCCAGCAGTTATTAAACAAGTACACTGCACTCCTCCTATGTGTCCAGGCACAACTTTCCATCTGAAAACAAAGATCCACTTTAACGCTACTGAAAATGACTTGTGTGTTGTTATGTCACAGCTGAGTCTGTGCACATTCATCTTTTAACATATTTTAATTACATTTCTTTCTTCCTCTGAGATATCAGGGGCTCTCCATTTTTTTCCAGCCAAAAAATGTTTCCATGAGTCATCCAAGACTATTTACCTTATGCTAAAGTCTCCATATGAACAAAGTCCTGAGGCGTTTCGCAGGAGGGGCTACCAGACAATGTCACACGCATGGAACAGGGAAATGAGATGTGGTTAAAGGAGAAACGGCCCGTGTTCGCAAAGTAGTTAACTATCCCTTTACCGTAGGACAGCACCTTCATATGGCGAAGGTGGGCCAAAGTTCTTCAAGGGTGATGAATGCTTTGAGGACACAAACTGTATCCTGGACCCTTTGTGGGGTCGCCTAGAATACTTAATAAAATTTGTTTGTCTGATTACTTTTTTTTTTGCAAGAAAATACATGACTATATTCTCTATGCTGTACTTTACATCCCCATGACGTTTTTTCGATTACAGTTGGCATACAATATTATGTTAGTTTCAGGTGTACAACATAGTGATTAAGTATTTATATAACTTATGAAGTGATCACCCTGATAAATGTAGTACCCATCTGACACCATGTATAGTTATTACAAGATTATTGACTATATTCCTTATGCTGTACTTTACATCCCCATGACTATTTTGTGACTACCAATTTGTACTTCTTAATCCTTTGCCTTTCCTTCATGCCCACACCTCCTCCCAGCAATCAAAATGTTCTCTGTATCAATGAGTTTCTTTTTGTTTTGTTTGTTTGTTTGTTTTGTTGTTTAGATTCGACATATAAGTGAAATCATATAGCATTTGTCTTTCTCTGTCTGACTGACTCCACTCAACGCAATACCTTCCAGGTCCATCCATATTGTTGTAGATGACAAGATTTCATTCTTTTTTTTACGGCTGAGTAATATTCTATTGTATATATGTACCACCTCTTCTTTATCCATTCATCAATTGATGGACACCCAGGTTGCCTCCATATCTTGGTTATTGTAAATAATGCTGCAATGAACATATAGATGTACATGTCCCTTCAAAGTAGTGTTTTAGG
Organism: Pteropus vampyrus; assembly: GCF_000151845.1. Classification (NCBI taxonomy): domain Eukaryota; kingdom Metazoa; phylum Chordata; class Mammalia; order Chiroptera; family Pteropodidae; genus Pteropus; species Pteropus vampyrus. Next base: position 4,051,873 of record NW_011888852.1, on the reverse strand, counting down.
TTTCTTCAGGCAAATACTCAGAAATAGGATTACTGGGTCCTTCTTCGTCTCTTGTTATAGCCTTTGTTTTAAATCTGTTTTGTCTGATATAAGTACTGCTACCCCAGCTTTTTTATTTTGTTTGCATTTTCATGAAATACGTTTTGCCATCTCTTCACCTTCAGTTTTTGTGTCTTTCAATCTAAAGTGAGTCTCTTGTAGGCAGCATATGTTTTCTTATCCATTCAACCACTTTTTCTTTTGATTAGCACATCTACTCCTTTTACATTTAAAGTAACTATTGATAGATATGCAGTTATTGCCATTTTATTGTTCATATTTTTTATCTTTTTTTCTTCATCTTAAAAAATTCCCTCTAACATTGTGTTGTTGTTGTTATATTAGTTTGGTGTTGATGAAATTATTTAGCTTTTTCTTGTCTGAAAAGGTCTTTATCTGTTCTTCAATTCTAAATAACAGCTTTGCTGGGTAAAGTAATTTTGGTTGTAGGTCCTTACTTTTCATCACTTTGAATATTTCCTGCTAATTTCTTCTGGCTCGGAAAGTTTCTGTGGAGAAATCAGCTGACAGTCTTATGGGAGCTCCCTTGTAGGTAACTAATTGCTTTTCTCTTGTTGCTTTTAAGATTCTCTCTTTTAATCTTTTACATTTTAATTATGAAGTGTCTTGGTGTAGGCCTGTTTGGGTTCACCTTATTTGGGACTTTCTGTGCTTCCTGGACTTGTATGCCTATTTCCTTCATCGGGTTAAAGAAATTTTCCATTATTATTTCCTCAAATAGGTTTTCAATTCCTTGGTCTCTCTCTTCTCCTTCTGGTACCCCTATGATGCGAATGTTGGGATACTTGATGTTGTTTCAGAGGCCCCTTAAACTACTCTCATGTTTTTGGATTTTTTTGTCTTATTGCTGTTCTGATTGGGTGTTTGCTGCTACTTTCTCTTCTAAATCTCTGATTCAGTCCTCTACTTTATCTAATCTATTGTTGATTCTCTCTAATGTATTCTTTACTTCGGTTGTTGTATTCTTCATTTCTGACTTGTTCTATTTGCATTTTTATATTTTCTATCCATTTGTTAAATTCTAACTGGGTTCATTTACTCTTCTCCCAAGTTCATTGAGCATCCTTATAACCAGTATTTT
>NW_011888852.1:4046311-4050682 GCF_000151845.1 Pteropus vampyrus | reverse complement strand
GATATGCAGTTATTGCCATTTTATTGTTCATATTTTTTATCTTTTTTTCTTCATCTTAAAAAATTCCCTCTAACATTGTGTTGTTGTTGTTATATTAGTTTGGTGTTGATGAAATTATTTAGCTTTTTCTTGTCTGAAAAGGTCTTTATCTGTTCTTCAATTCTAAATAACAGCTTTGCTGGGTAAAGTAATTTTGGTTGTAGGTCCTTACTTTTCATCACTTTGAATATTTCCTGCTAATTTCTTCTGGCTCGGAAAGTTTCTGTGGAGAAATCAGCTGACAGTCTTATGGGAGCTCCCTTGTAGGTAACTAATTGCTTTTCTCTTGTTGCTTTTAAGATTCTCTCTTTTAATCTTTTACATTTTAATTATGAAGTGTCTTGGTGTAGGCCTGTTTGGGTTCACCTTATTTGGGACTTTCTGTGCTTCCTGGACTTGTATGCCTATTTCCTTCATCGGGTTAAAGAAATTTTCCATTATTATTTCCTCAAATAGGTTTTCAATTCCTTGGTCTCTCTCTTCTCCTTCTGGTACCCCTATGATGCGAATGTTGGGATACTTGATGTTGTTTCAGAGGCCCCTTAAACTACTCTCATGTTTTTGGATTTTTTTGTCTTATTGCTGTTCTGATTGGGTGTTTGCTGCTACTTTCTCTTCTAAATCTCTGATTCAGTCCTCTACTTTATCTAATCTATTGTTGATTCTCTCTAATGTATTCTTTACTTCGGTTGTTGTATTCTTCATTTCTGACTTGTTCTATTTGCATTTTTATATTTTCTATCCATTTGTTAAATTCTAACTGGGTTCATTTACTCTTCTCCCAAGTTCATTGAGCATCCTTATAACCAGTATTTTGAACTCTGCATTCGGTCGATTGCTTGTCTCCATTTTGTTTAGTTATTTTTCTGGAGCTTTGTTCTGTTATTTCAACTGGAACATGTTTCTTTGTGTCCACATTTTGGATGCCTCCTGTATTTATGTTTCTGTATTAGGTAGGGCTGCAATATCTCCCGCTCTTAGTAGAATAGTCTTATATAGTAGGTGTCTTGTGGGGCCTGGTGGCACAGTCTCCCTGGTCACCTAAGCCGGGTGCTCCAGGTCTGTCCCATGTATGGGTTAGGTGTGCCTTTCTGTTGTAATCGAGGCTTCCTTGCTGTTTGCATGTCACGGGGAGGGATTGATCCTCAGGCTGTTTGGTTATGAGGACTGGCCAGGTGGCTACAATGGAGGAGCTGTGGTGCAGGGCTGACCCTATGGGACAGGATTCGCTTTAGCAGGGCTCTAGTGCCTTCTCTGTCTGACCTTTGGGTGGGTAGACCTCATATGTGACCCCAGTGGTGTTCCAGCTTGATCTGAAGCTGGCCACTGGGTATGCTGACCCTAGGACCTCCTGGGAGGGGCCCCACCACAGGCCAAGTTCAGCCACAGCTTGTGCCCTGCCTGGGACCACCTGGCTTGTCCCACCAAGTAATTCTCAGTGGTCGCCACACACACTGGGCTTGGAAGTGCCTCTGGAGGCCAAGCCTCAAACCATGGCCCACAGCACTAGTGCTGAGTTTGGGGCTGCTCAGCAAGAGGTATGGAGCACGCCGAGGCCAGATGCTGCTTGTCTGTATTTTGTGAATTTTCAAAAGGTTTTAGGAAAGCCCGCAGTATGAGCCAAGACAGACTGTATAGAAAAGCCACTGGGAGAGGCTTGGGTGGGCCTGCAAGGTGAGTTGGGTGGGGTCTCAGGGAATCACCTGGGCAGGGTGAACAGCATTAGCCAGATTAATGGAGACTCAGATATGGTGCTCGCCTGTGTCTGCACACCAGTCGTGGGGAGGAACTATGGCTTTTGCTAGCACTTCTGTCTGGGAGAAAGCTGGCCCACAGCCCTCGCTCTGAAGCCAAACAATTCACTTCCTCCCTGTATGTCACTGGCGCCTTTCAAGTTGCTGCCCCCAGTACTGGAGCTCAGAGCGCGTGAGTCTGTTAGTGAGCAAGTCCATGTGTGGGCCCTCTAATAGAATCACCAGAGACTCCTACAGCCCTGTCTCACTCAGCCACAATCTCCGCTAGTTCTCACGGCCAGAAATTATTGGGACTTCTCTTCTCGGCACTGGAACCCTGGGCTGGGGAGCCTGGTGTGGGGCCAGGACCTCTCACTTCTCTGAGGGGACCTCTGCAGTTGAGATATTCCTCCCAATTTTTAACTGCCACACGCAGGTGTGAGACCAGCCTGTTCTGTGTCTCCGCCCCTCCTATCAGTTTCCACATGGCTTCTTCTGTGTGTCCTTAGTTGTAGGATCTCTGTCCAGCTAGACTTCAGACAATTCTCAATGATGACTGTTTTGTAGTTTAGTTGTAATTTTTGATGTGGTCATGAGAGGAGGCGAGCACATCATTTACTTACTCAGTGTCTTGACCGGAAACCTCTTCACTTTTTGTTAGATATTGATATCTAACTTTTTTCTAAGTCTGAGACACAAGAACACTTTACACGAATATATTAGTAAATGTAATTGAAGAACATAATAATGTTTCTCCAATTATGTGTGTTAAGGATGATTCCACTGAATTTAATTAGTTTTAGACTTTTGCTCATCCCTGGCTCATTTCAGATTTGTACAGAGAGAGAAGGGTAGTTTACCTCGATTTTGACTCATACTCTGGGGTTTAAGAATTTAATGATGAAGGTAATAATCATCAAAATCTGTTGGAAATAATGAAATAATGCAACATTTTTATTTTTAAATTGTATTTTAATGAAAGATCTTCAAGAATAAAAATGTAAAAAGCAAAAAAGTCTACCACTGAATAATCATTGTAGGTACTGTGATTGAGTAGCATGTGTCACATCCCCCTCAGTAAGATGAGGGCACATTGGAGCTTAAAGGTCCTTTATGATATGTCCCAGCTGGTATCAGCCAAGCTAAATTTCCTTGATTCATCCAGTGGTATTTACTTTTTGCTCTAATCCACACTGTATTATGTCATAGAACATCTACAACGAAGTAAAGTGATTTAATCCCAGGAGTCAGAAGAATAACAATGCATAGGAGAAACAGTTAGAAAATCCCCGTTCATTCTGCCTTCTCTCCCAATCAAGAGAATTTGAAAAGGGAAAAATGGCAAATGAGAATAAACAAAGAGTGAGCTCACTGAAAACCTGTTTCCTGATGAAGTTGTTTCCTAGCTGGTGCAGAGATGCTGTGGGCTACAGACTGACAAACCACGGTGATTTATTTTGCTCTCAGCTCTCCTCAGAACTCACCACCATTTAACTTTTTAGCAGCTTTATTGTGACATGATTCACATACTGTTCACCCACTTAAAATGTATAACTCAATGGTTTTTACTATTTTCTCAGAATTGTGCAACCATCACCACGATCAAGTTTAGAAAATTTTTATCACCCCAGAAATAAACCTCATACCCATTAGCAGTCTCACAGCTTGTTTTTATTCAAACAGAAAGAAAAAAATTTTATAAGTATTTTAAACCTAGATTTATAAGGCAGTCTTTTTGTTTTACAAAATTAATGTGATAATTGGAGATAAGGCAACTTATGATTGTTATAGCTCTTATAAGGAAATGGTAACTTGAAAGGTTGAAGTTTTAAAATATATATAGATAATTCACTTTGGCTTTTTGTAAATATTTTTGTAATTTAAAACAGGGGTCCCCAACCCCTGGGCCATGGACAGATAGCATTCTGTGGAGGTTAGGATCGGGGCTGCACAGCAGGAGGAGAGAGGCGGGTAGGCGAGCGAGCTAAGCTTCGTTTGTATTTTCAGCCCCTCCCCAGTGCTAGCATCACACCTCAGCTCCACCTTAGATTCTCAGGAGCACAAACCCTATTGTGAACTGCGCATGCAAGGCATCTAGTTAGCGAGCTCCTCATGAGAATCTAATGCCTGATGATCTGACGTGGAGCTGAGGCGGTGATGCTAGCACTGGGGAGTAGCTGCAAATACAGATTAACATTAGCAGAGAGGTTTGACTGCACAGAGGCCCTAATAAATCAATTGCTTGCAGACTCATATCAAAACTCTATCAGTGAGTAGCAAGTGACAATTAAGTTGCATCTGGTGGCAGGCTTGATAGTGGCAAGTGAGTTGATAATCTTCAGTTGTGCAGCTGATTCTGGTGGCATCCAATTCTAGATTATGATCAGTTGCATAATTATTTCATTATATATTATAATGTAATAATAATAGAAATAAAGCGAACAATAAATGTAATGCTTTTGAATCACCCCGAAACCATACCCTCCACTGCTCAGTGAAAAAATTGTCTTCCACGAAACCAGTCCCTGGTGCCAAAAAGGTTGGGGACCACTGGTTTAAACCATTTTTTAAAATTCAACATTTTGCACTGCTCCATGAA
>NW_011888852.1:4042929-4046261 GCF_000151845.1 Pteropus vampyrus | reverse complement strand
AACTCACCACCATTTAACTTTTTAGCAGCTTTATTGTGACATGATTCACATACTGTTCACCCACTTAAAATGTATAACTCAATGGTTTTTACTATTTTCTCAGAATTGTGCAACCATCACCACGATCAAGTTTAGAAAATTTTTATCACCCCAGAAATAAACCTCATACCCATTAGCAGTCTCACAGCTTGTTTTTATTCAAACAGAAAGAAAAAAATTTTATAAGTATTTTAAACCTAGATTTATAAGGCAGTCTTTTTGTTTTACAAAATTAATGTGATAATTGGAGATAAGGCAACTTATGATTGTTATAGCTCTTATAAGGAAATGGTAACTTGAAAGGTTGAAGTTTTAAAATATATATAGATAATTCACTTTGGCTTTTTGTAAATATTTTTGTAATTTAAAACAGGGGTCCCCAACCCCTGGGCCATGGACAGATAGCATTCTGTGGAGGTTAGGATCGGGGCTGCACAGCAGGAGGAGAGAGGCGGGTAGGCGAGCGAGCTAAGCTTCGTTTGTATTTTCAGCCCCTCCCCAGTGCTAGCATCACACCTCAGCTCCACCTTAGATTCTCAGGAGCACAAACCCTATTGTGAACTGCGCATGCAAGGCATCTAGTTAGCGAGCTCCTCATGAGAATCTAATGCCTGATGATCTGACGTGGAGCTGAGGCGGTGATGCTAGCACTGGGGAGTAGCTGCAAATACAGATTAACATTAGCAGAGAGGTTTGACTGCACAGAGGCCCTAATAAATCAATTGCTTGCAGACTCATATCAAAACTCTATCAGTGAGTAGCAAGTGACAATTAAGTTGCATCTGGTGGCAGGCTTGATAGTGGCAAGTGAGTTGATAATCTTCAGTTGTGCAGCTGATTCTGGTGGCATCCAATTCTAGATTATGATCAGTTGCATAATTATTTCATTATATATTATAATGTAATAATAATAGAAATAAAGCGAACAATAAATGTAATGCTTTTGAATCACCCCGAAACCATACCCTCCACTGCTCAGTGAAAAAATTGTCTTCCACGAAACCAGTCCCTGGTGCCAAAAAGGTTGGGGACCACTGGTTTAAACCATTTTTTAAAATTCAACATTTTGCACTGCTCCATGAAGGCAGAATTCCACTGTACAGTCTACCTAAGTCATGTGCATTATTGGTCATTTCTAGAACCTATAATGTCATCCACATAATGAGAACATTCCTTGAAAACATTTTGTGACCTTTTGTTTAAATATCATATTAGATGGGTTCCTTATAATAATTAATTCCAAGAACCTTTAAAAGAAAAGTTTGGCCAATTAGAATCCAAAACAGTTAATTCTGTATAGCAAAACACTATAAAATTTAAAGTCAGGAGACAAAGATAAAAATACTATGTTTGTAAAACATATATCCTGTAAAAAGCTAGATTTCAAAATATACAAAGAATATTTACCAATCAATAAAGAAAAGAACAAACAGAGGAATGGATGGCTATGGACAGGCAATTCACAAGAGAGAAAGTCCTAATGACTTATAAACATATGGGAAAAGGGTTTTCAATTCACCAGGTAGTAAGAAAATATAAATTAACACAACAGTGAAACCACACTTTTACTTAACAGGTAAAGAAAGCATTGCGAAAGCATGAAAATACTCACGTTCATACAAAGTTGATAAGAATGAGGATACTGCCAATTGGCACCAAAGTGTAAAAAACTTAAAGGCCTATCCATCTTTAACCACTGATCCAGCAACTGTGTCTCTAGAAATTTTTTGCACAGATGTAAAAAAGTATATGTATAAAGTTCATTGCAGATTATTTATAATCACAAAAAATCTAGAGAAATAAAATGTAAGAGCTATCAACAGAGGCCTGGCTAAATAAATTATGATATATCCATTTAATGGAATACTACAATGTCACTAATAAGAACTAGGTCAACCTGAATGGGCCAATATGGTAAGTTGTTCAGTATGTATTGTTAAGTGGGGAAAAAAATCCAAGTATCAATATTATGATATATTTCATTTTAATACAAAAGAATACATACATATATGTACACGTATGCATATTCGTGCATGCTTGTATATGCACTGACTTTTTATGACAGACTTCCAAGAAATTGTTATCAGTGGTTACCTCTGGGATGCAGAACTAAGAGTTAAAGAAAGTGGGGGAGACACATATTTTACTTTACACCCTTTACTACTTGGATTCATTCTAAAAATTTTTAATTTTGAAAAATTTAACGACATTTTCCCATTTAAAAAGAAACATTCATATACTACAGCAAATTGGAAATACAGAAAAATTATATGCAATCTTTTGACCTGGGGAAAAAATAAACATTTTGAATCTTATTCAGAAATATCCTTTTAAAACATTTCTATACATACGTGTGCACACTTTACTCTGTTTTTTTTTAATCTACTGTTTTTACTCATATACATTCCATATCATTAAATGTTCTTTTACAGTACTTTTTAATAAATGTACTATTGTTCATTGCATTGCATGGCTATAATAGGCTGTTAGTGCATTTTCTCTTCATTTCTTTCACAAGTTGAAAGAAAAAGGTTTGGAAGAAAGTAGTAATGAAGGTGGTGAGAGATTTGTAAAAATAAAAATGTTGTAGAAGAGGATTGAGTGGTGAATCAGAGAATCAAAAGCCAAATTTCTTCTTAAATAACTTGTATCACTCAATCTTTAAAAATAAAAAAAGCTGAGAGAATGAATCAGAATCATAAAATGTCTTCCACTATATTCTTAACAAAGTTAACAAAGAGTAATTTAAGTAATTAAAATGAAAAATGAAATAAATTAATACATCATCAGCCGCATCCAAACAAAAAAAGAGAAGCAAGCCTAGTTCATAAAATTTAAAAAGTTGTTTCCAAAGAAAGACACAGAAAATTCTAGTGTGGCACAGGATGGCATCACTTCTAACTCCCAATTTGAAATAATTTGTTATTTTCTTTTAACTTTTTTGCAGTTTGAATTATTATAATGGATATATGTCAACTTTAGGAAAATAATAAATCCATTATAAAATATTTTTGATAGATTATTTTAGAAGAAAAAGTGGAACATTTCGCATTAAATGTTTATAGTTTGTGAGTATAAACATTTATATTTTGTGAGTATAAACAGTTTTCTCCCCAAGTTGGAGACCAATAGACCTCACTAGAATTCTGTGGTTACTAAGAGTCCATTGTGTTCAATATCTTCTCTCTTAGCTTAAATGATGTTTTAGGTTTCTTTAATTTTTTTTATCAGGTACATGATGTGCCAAGAGGGATGAAGAGAACAAGATTACTTGTCTGTTTTTTTTTTTTTAA
>NW_011888852.1:4034462-4042834 GCF_000151845.1 Pteropus vampyrus | reverse complement strand
CTTGGCATTTTTCTCTTTGTTTTGGAAATAAAGGGCCAAATTAACCATAAAAATACAAGTTTACCATAGCTTAACATTGCAATTTACTGGGTAAATATTTGAAGATGATAAGTCTAGCCACAAAAAGCAAGTTATCTACTGAAATCATTTAGTGAATTACTTTGCCAGAGATAACTACCTTGTGGATTGCAGTGATGACTCATTTGTTCGATGGCTGAAGGCCAAATGCAAATGGAATATCATTTCAGGCAGTTTCCTCACAAGTCAACTATAAGGTCTCCCTTCTAACCAGACCCTTTTACTGAAAGACCACAATCCTTCCAAAATCCTGTATTCTGTCACATTAGATGGCTGCCTTCAAAAGACTACAATATTTATTAGCCTTGAAATGCTATAACCCAGGGACTTACATAAGTACTACACAGGGAATTCATTTCAAGCCACATTTGACCCCTTGTTTTAAAGGTGATCTTCAAATAGGTTTAAGGGAAATAAATCAAGTTTTCAACCCATAGTCTGCTTTCTCCTAATAAAAAGGAAAAGAAAAGAGGCTTTAAATGTTTCTAACCTTTTTCTTCTTTTCTTCACTTTGGAATAGATGATTAATTACATCTACCCAGAGATGTAGTTTAATGTCTGTCATTTGGAATAGAAGGGAAAATAGATAAATGGCTCATGAAGAGGTTACTTTAAAATTAAACTACACAACCAAGGATTTTATTAGGCAGTTGATGTGAAAGATACTTCTCATTAAAAGGAAAGTCAAGTAACAAGGAAACTCGAGAAATTGGATAATAAAACGCTTTTGGCAAAAGTGAGAAAAGGAAATCTTGAGTTTTCAGAATAAGATGTGGAGAATTACCCACAAATATTATCTCACTCTTAAAATGTCTCCTTCATATTGCATGAATGTGAAAGAATTTAGGAAGAAGAATTTATTTAGACATTTTTTTGATCCAGGAAATTTTTGTCATTTATAATTTTACATACCCTATATGTATATGGACATGCTTTCCTCTAAAGGCTTCTATTTGTATTGATATAATTCTTCTCTCAACAGATAACCTAGGCATACGACATAAGTGGTTAAATCATGCTCATGAGATCAGTTCCTAGGTCTTCCTCGGGTTTTCATAGAGTGAGAAACTGGAAATTTTATTTTTTAAATGATAGTAATGGCCTCTCCCCAAATTCCCACATCCTTACCATTCTTCCTCACCAGTCTCTCTCTCCTGAAAATAGACTTACTTGAAGCAAAGTGAAAAGAGAGGGTTGAGAAACTAATACAGCATTATTGGCCTTAAACAAATAGCCAGATATTTCCTCAGCAAAATGTGTTCATTTGGGAACAACAAGGGATTGCAATTTGGGATATGTGGTCAAACGGTGAACCATGAACAAGTCCGGAGAAACAAAGGCGAGGAACTGTCTTCTATGGACTTGGGAGGGGCTATTGTAAACGAAGAATTCATTGGAGGAAACTGAAAAGTTCCAACTATAGTTACTTTTCATTGGCTGACTTATGGCAGTCTCCCATTGGCTGAGCTGTTCTTCCTCTCCCTGAGGTAGTTAAGTCGTATCGCTTCCTGTCAATAGTGCAAGGTGTGTCTCCTCCTGTTGGGGTAACTAGAGTGCTCTGATTGACACGTGCATGAGTGTTCTCACTTCTAGCTTCCGACTCCATTTTAAATGAGGTCGCTGTTTATTAATTTTCACAGCATCCTTTATGGTCTGTGAGCAACCCAGATCATGCAGCCAGAAATCTATTGACCAGGAGGAGTTCCAAAAATGATATCAAATATCTTATTTGATTGCACACTGTTTTTAACTGTTCTACCTTGAGCTCAGAGACCCATCTGAGTCGCAGGTCCAGCAACAGCTTAGATAATCACCAGAAATGTTCATCTCGAACTGGTTCAGTCATTTTCAAGTGTTCATCTCGCCTTCTTGCCCAAACGGATCACCTGTGGCACTTGGACAATCAGTAATTTCCCCCAAGCCTTTAACATGTGGCATCATTAGCTGTGTTTGACATGTGTAGAAAGCAGGATTGAATCACTGAGATGACATCTCACTTTGTCAAAGTACATGCAACTCAAAAACATTTTTTCTTTCCCATTCTATTATAAGCGGATATTGAGGAAAGTCGCCGTCCAGCTGAAAACTCAGCAGCCGTCTCGGCACCGACTGCAGGAGGTCTGAAGGGCTAGCGACAGTCCAGAGAGCAGTCCAGACCGTATTAATGATCCTGGGAAGTGTACAGAAATCTCTCACGCGCGCTTATATCAAACATGTGAAACTTTGTCTCTGGGTTTTAACTTTTTTTGACCCTATTTAATATTTACATGAAATACCCTAATTTGCTTTTTTCTCTGGAGCCGTGAAACAATCTTGAAAACTATTGACAGACTATAAAAGCCGTCCTAACGTGGGCATTGTCTGGAGTTCACCTACCGAGTTATTATCAAAAGGAAAGAATTTATTTCATCTCTGTTTCCCGGGTTCTCTCATGCTGCTGTCTTCAGAGTTCCCTGGAAACCCACAGGCACAATGGATTCACGGAAAACCTGTTTATTTGCAGCACTTAATTTAACTTCTTAGTGACTCTCCCTAGTGGCACTCTTCAGAGCGCTTTTAGCAAAGAAGCATTGCTTTGTGGCATCAGTGGGGGACTTCTGCTAAGATCTTTTTGTTTCTTCAGGGTAGCTACTTCCGTAATACCCCAAGAAGTTATTAACTCTACAGCTTGCTGATGGTTAGAACAATATCTAAACTATCATGGGAAATCATGATTGGCTGCCATACTTTTAAATATCTCCTTGGAAGGAAATAAAAGCTTTCTTAAGAGCTCATCCTGCCTTCATTATCATCCAGCTTTCCTTTATGTTTAAGGGAACTTCTGCTGAAATTTTAATTCTCTCCCATATGTGGTACTATTATTTTGTGTACAGAACACCTTTATACCATCTCTATAATAATTATTTATGATAGAAAAGCAATCGCAAAATATTTCCGTTTTTATTTCTTCAGAGTATAAAAATCATTACTTTTGCGTTCTAAGGCTCTGATTATTTTAATTTTGAGATTATAGGGTGAGAAATCAGCAGTCTGCATTATATAAAAATGTAAATTTGAAGGTGTTAAACAGGGAATTCTTAATTAAATTTCTGAATATTTTGTGCTCTGCCAAACACACACCTTGGTATTACCTGTTTATTCTCTAAGACAGCTGAAGTATTTTTTTTAATTTTTTAAAATTTATTTATTTTAACTAGTTTCAAGTATACAGTATATTGGTTAGAAATCTATATAGTTCATAAAATGATCCCCCCAATTGCTCTCTCCCTCCCGTGGCCCTCCACCTAACCACCATATTAATGCTAACTACATTCCCTATGCTGTGCTCCATCCCGGCAACCAACTATCAACTACTAATTTGTACTTCTTTAACCCTTCGCCCCATGCTCCCAGACCTCTAGCCCCCTTCCCCTCTGTCTGTCACCAAATTGTCCTCTATATTTTTTAGTCTGTTTTTGAATAGTTTGTTCTTTTTATTTCTTAGGTTTTGCATATAAGTGAAATCATATACTGTTTATCTTTCTCTGTCTGACTTAAATACCTTCTAGGTCCATCAAAGCAATATTTTTTCCATCCCCTTCCTTTTAGTCTGTGTGTGTCTTTTAATCTGAAATGAGTCTTTTGTATTTGTTCTTCTTAAAGAGGTCCCTCCAACATTTCCTATAATTCTGGCTTGGTGGTGATAAATTAGCTTATTTTTGTCTGGGAAGCTCTTTATCTGTCCTTCAACTCTAAATGGTAGCTTTGCTGAATAAAGTATCCTTGGTTGTAGATCCTGAGTCTTCATCTTGTCGAATATTTTTTTGCCAAGCTCTTCTGTCCTGCATAGTTTCTTTTGAGAAATCAACTGCCAGTCTTATGGGTGTTCCCTTATAAGTAATTATCTGTTTTTCTCTTGCTGCTTTTAATATTCTTTCTTTGTTTTTAACCTTTTAATGATGTGTCGTGGTGTGGGCCTCTTTGTATCCCTGGCTTTTGGAATTCTCTGAGCTTCCTGGGGTTTTATGTCCATTTCCTTCACCAGATTAGGAAAGTTTTCCATCATTATTTCTTCAAACAGCTGTTCAACATCTTGATTTTCTTCAGTTACGCCGATCAGATGGATATCCAGACCCTTAGTAGTGTGCCATTTGCTCCTTAAATTATTTTTATTGTCTTGGAATCTTATCTCTTGTCATTCTCATTGCGTGTCCTTGGCTTCCCCATCCTCTAGATAGGGCATTGGATCCTTTTCTTTATTTACTGTGTTTATTCCTTTGTTTATTCCATTTAATATACTTCTCATCTCAGATAATGTGTGCTTCATTTCAGACTGATTCCCTTTTATAATTTCCATTTCCATTTTATGCTTTTTATCTCTTTGCTGAATTTATCTACACTTCCCAAAAGTTCATTGAGCATCCTTATAACTAGTGTTTTGAACTCTGCATCTGTTAGATTACTTGACTTTATTATATCTGGATCTTTGTTCTGTTCTCTCATGTGGTTTCTGCTTCTTTGTCTTCCCATTTTGTCTGCCTTTCTGTGTCTGTTTCTATGTACTAAGCAAAGCCTCTAAGTCTCCCGGTCTTATTAGTGTGAATTTGTGAAGTAGGTGTCTGTCTAGTGGCATAGTCCTGAGAGGGGTTCAGCTGCAGGCCAAATTTAGCCCCAGCCTGTGCCCCTCTGGGGCCACCTGTTAAGATTCAGCAAGCAATCCACAGATGCTGTGCTTATAGTTGCCTCAAAAGGCCACACCAGAAACTGCCTCCAGTGTGAGTCTAGGCACTGCTCAGCAGGGAGCACCTGACTCGCTGAGGATACACCTGGATGTGGCTCGGGTGGGGCCGACGTTGAGGGAGGTGGGGTTTCAGGGAATCCTCTAGGCAGATTGACTTCTGTTATCCAGTTTGATGACATCTCCGCTATGGCGGCGCTGTGTCCACGCACCGAGACGGGGGAGGACTCAACAGGGAACAATGGATACCGCCAGCACTTCTGTACCCAGCGAGTCTCACCTAAGCCCTCACTCTGACAATGTCTCCCTAAGAGTCCCTGGTGCACCCTGCATGCAGCCTAACTGGCACTGGCGCTCAGAGTGAGCAGGTCCATCATCGTGAAAATCCGCTCGCAGACACGGCCCCTTTAAGAGGCATCTGCCGCTGCCGCTGCCGCTGCTGCTGCCGCAGCCTCCGTCTCAGCCACTGGAGACCACGTGGCCCCACATCCTCGCCCTCTCCTACCTTCTGCCATTGCAGGGTGATTTCTTAGATTTCTTCCTAGTTGAATGGCTTGTTCATCTAGATCCCAGGTGATTTTTCCTTACTGCTGCTCCTTGTTTCCGCCACAAGTTTGATTTGGTCGCCAGAGGGATGAACAGAGCCTCTATCATCTATGCCATTTTTTTCTCCTCTAAAACAGCTGAGTTTTATCAAACCCTGTGATTGTCCCTAATCCTTGAAGGCAAAACCTCTAAATTAAATCCTATCCCAATGAGACTTTGCTCAGAAGTAGATTTACGTCATTATTCTTGAGTATCACTTGATCCCTTTATAACCATGTAACTTCATTCAGCTTGTCATTTATCATGACATTCTGATTGCTTTCTTCTGCACTAGAGTCTGAATGTTTATCCTGGTCTAATAGGATTTCTTCCCTTGGGTTCCCTGTCGAATGCTTATTTTTTCCTCCTTGAGATGACAGGGCAGGCTCAAAGATGATTTCGTTTAGAGAATTATTTTCCCAAGTTTTGTCTTTACCTCAAGACCAGAAAGCAGAGACCACAAAGTCTCATTGCCCCAGAGTGGACTCAGGTTTGGATGTGCTTCCACAGGACGAGGCTCAGCTGATTTCACTTCTAATGCAGGCACTCCTGCCCGGCGGACAATTTGTTCCCAGTCGGGCTTGATGTCCATTTCCCAGGACATCTGTTGAGGGTATGTGACTTTCTGAAAATTTCCGTCATAGCCAAGCCCCTTCCCCACCTGGAACCTGGTTTTCCTGCGTTAGCCAGCCAGGTGATGAGCTGGCCAGGACAGGCCCGCCATGCTCGGTGCCCTCTTCACAGGCACGTGGGTATTTCTCTTGCACTGCGTGCCTTCCGATGAACCATAGGAAACACGCAGGGGTCTCACGTATCTGTGTAAATCCTCAGACCCCCATCCCAGACCCACAGTATCAGAACGTCTGGAGAAGCAGCCTGGAAAGGTGAATGTTTAACCACACCCAAGTGATTCTTATCAGAAAAGTCTAGAAACACTACCATAAAATATTGCTCCCTAAATTAAATGTCGGGCTATGTCTGTTATATAATTCTTTCTAAAGTCACTAGTTCCTATTGACTTACCATCTGTGGTTCTGTTTCTTAAATTATTCTTCATGTGTCAGAACCAAAATCAGCTGAGGTGCAGATACCCAGCCTCGGGGAGCAGAGTCTTGGGCGCAGGAACCTGTGGTTTTCCACGTTCTCCCTTAGATCAGAACCAGCCACCTAACGGCACCCCTCCACCATGCTAGAGCAGTTCTTCTCAAGCTTTAATGTGAATACACATCACAAGGAACATCGGTAAAACGCACATCCTGGTTCGGTGGGTCTGGGGTGGGGCAGGAGGTTTGCAGGCTGGGTATGCCGAGGCTGGTGGTGTGGACCACATCAACACCGAGCTCCAGAACTTCCTGAAGCATGGTGGCCTAAACTGTTGGACAGCACGGAGCCTGTGACTTTGTTTTAATGAGAGTAGGGTGAACCCCATCGTCATCTAAACTATGACTACTAGTCCTAATCTCGATAAGGGGGCACAGGACAATTCAGAACAAAACCTTACCCTTTGTGAATGGCGACCTTAACTGTCGTGGTTGTGCACTGCCCAGAAGCCCCACACCTTCCCCTTTCCTGGTGAGACTGCTTCCAGACCTCCTGGGCCCTGTTCACCTGTCTTCGTTTCCCCATGAGTGGGATACAGTCAGCGGGATAAAAGAGCCTTACCCGTGGAGAGACTTGCAAATTTTATTTCAGTTCACACTTAATGTGCTCGCATTTGAATTCTCTCCCTCTCAACCTGCCTCTCCCTCCCCCCCACACCCCCTCTTTTTTTGCTTCTTTTGTCTTCTTTTCTCTAGGAGAAATTCATTCGTACCCGTTTTCTACCCTTTGGTTCTTGGGTAATTTATTATTTCTTACCTAGCTTTTAGATCCTTTTTATCTTGTAGCTAATGAAAACCAGGTGGTTGCGAGTCGTTAATAAATGTGAACTCATTGTTTTTCCAAAGACTGCTTTCAGCTAGGTCTTAGCATGGTAGTTTGTTGTTTTTAAAAATTTGAATTGGGACCAAATTTAAGTAGGACCGATGTTTGTTGCTTTTTCAAGACTGATTTGTCTTGCTAATTTATCTCCTCATACTGTTAGTTAATCTTTTGTTCCAAATGCCTCGTCTCACAGTTACTTCAAGCTCTGAGCCTCTGGATTTTCTTCAGTGATTTTATCTGAATATCAGAGGATGGCATATCAGAGGATGGCAAAAGGTTTCCTTCTGTGGACCCACACCTATGACGTCACCTGGGGATTTTTTAATACCCCAGGTCCCACTTACCATGATTCTAATTCAGTAGGTCAAGGGAAGGACAAGGATTCTGCATTTTTAGAAAATGGAAAAGTGTTCTTTATTCTGAAGGAAGACAATGGACCTTGGTAAACTCTTGGCCTCTCCTGCCTTTGGCACATGAAACATTGTGCAGACCACTCAGCGGGACTCAGAAATACACTTGAAAAGGATTATATAAACTGGGATTGTCTTGTCCACTTCCAACCCCATCCGTTCCATCCTCAAGCTTTGTGGACTCTATCTCCACATTGTATTCCAAGTCATTCTCTTCCATCCATTTCCATTTCCATTACCGTCATCCTCATCCGAGTACCACCCGTTCTCACCTAGATTCACCATTGTGAAATCTTTCAACCACACGGCAGCCAGAGTGATCTTTTAGACCCATAAATCAGATCGCGAATGCCTTTGCTTAAACCCCTTCTATAACTTCCCATCTGACTTAGAAAAATATCCAAACCCTTCACTTGGTCTTTCAAATCCTGACTTGATCTGGCTCCTGCCTCCGTCTTCCCTCTAATCTACCCATGGCCCCTTCCTGAGTTCAAAGTCACATTCAACATCCTCTACTCCTAGAGACCTCTATGACCACCAATATAGAGAAACTAGTCACTCAGCCACTCACCGTCACATCATCCCTTTAATTCCTGACAAAACGCTTACAAAATCAACTCTCGTTCTTGTTTCTTAAGGTCTCTGTTAGAGTATAAATT
>NW_011888852.1:4014947-4033812 GCF_000151845.1 Pteropus vampyrus | reverse complement strand
CGTGGAGCCACGAGAAGCTGGAAGGAGCAGGAAATGGATTTTTCCCAAGAGCCTTCCGAGGAACCGTGGCCCTGCATCACCTTAATTTCAGACTCCTGGCCTCTAGAATCATGGGTGAATAAATTTGGCCATTTTAGGCCACCAAGTTTGTGGCAACTTGTCATGGCAATCACAGGAACTTAATACACACACTTTGGAGAAGAGAGAAAGAAATGGAAATCGGCTGGTGTGCAGTGTTATGCCTGCGACCCCCAGAGCAGGAGGCCCGGCGCCTGGGATTGGAGCAGTCCACCTGCTGTCCCTCAGGTGGCCTTCGTTCCCCTGAGGGTGGGGGCATTATTCTGATGGATAAGAGTAAACCTATTTCCTACAGCGTGTCACTCGACTCAAGCTAGCTACTTCATTTTATGGTGAGCCAAGAGGAAGAGCCATGTGTGTTGTGATAATTAAGAAAGACCAACCAATGACACCATGCTGGAGCACTTCCTGGGAGCTAAAGCAAACAAGTCGGCCACTGTCATCTGCATTTTGGCAGAGACCAAAGGCAGGCATGCCTGATCGGTGGCTTGGGGACACTGGAGGCAGAGTAACTATGTGACTGTTTAGGGCGCATATTCGACTTTCTCCGATTGGTCCTAAGTTGGAAGCAGGGACAAAAATTAGGGAACCTGTCAGTTATTAATCGAGTCTTGGCCCTTTGGGGCTGGTTCTTCTAAGGGTTATTGTTTAGCTTCCTAGATTGTCACTCGAGATAGCAATCTGGCTTCCTGCAAGGCAGACTCAGAGCAGCTGGCTTTCTGGCTGGTCATAGAAACATGGTTGGGTTCCCGGGAAGCTCGCTGCAGCTTGTGGGTCAGAGTTCGGTTTCTCTGCCTGGCCCTGCCATTGTCCGTTTGTATATTCAGTCTCTCAGCATGGTCAGACTTCAGTGGAGAGTGAGAGGCCATCACCTTTGGACTAGACGGTGTGGAACATGCAGACACCTACCAGCAGTGACGCATCGAGAGCAAGGCCGTCAGCATCTACAATTCATTCAGACCTCCACTGAAGGCACACAGGCTTCCAATGAGAAGAAGCTCAGAGCCAGCCAAGGGGAGCATCTCCATTTCATTAACCGCTTCACTTTCAAAAAGATGAAGATCGTTGGTGAGGCTGCCTCAGCCGATGAAGAGGCAATGGATCCGGAGCAAATAGCCAAAAACAATCACAGAAAGAAAAAAATAAAAAGGCTGCCCTCAGAGATAAGTTTTAATGCTGATGAAGTTAGGCTTTTATGGGGGAAAACAAACTTACCAACTATAGTTAATATTTTAGAGTTTCAAAAAGACAAGGTCCTGACTTCGAAGCAGCTAAAGAGTACACGATTGCATCATTTTGAGATAACGCTGTCTGGCTTCATGAACAAGGTTGCAAATTCCAAGTCCCAGGAGGTAAGAACAGAAGCCTCCTGCCTGGTTACTTGCACGTAACTGAAACGGCTTGGCAAGCCAGCCTCATTGCAGAAGTCAAGTAGCACCTAGAAAGAAAAGGACTTGACTTGGAGTACAGCTGATTGCAGACAACGCTCCTGGCTTTCTGCAACGCTCAGGTCTGCACAACACAGCCTGGAAGTCTTTATATTGTGACCCTGTGACCTCCCCCATCCTCCAGACTCTCAACTCAGAAACCACTGGCATTTCAAGGCCCCCTGTTCTCAGGAATGGATAAAGCAGTGGGTGCTAATCCGATGTTAATAGATAATGGAAAGACCTTCACGATCGCCAAGCACATCATCCACACTGCAGAGGATGCATTAAACCCTGACACTATCAGTTCATATTGGCCAAACCTACAGAAAGAATGTACAGATGCATTGTTTAAAGACCCAGGCAGGAGGTTGGTGATGGCTTCATTAACACCCTCAAAGAAGAATTTAAGAATTAATTGAAGACCTTCAGGAAGCATTGCCTAATGAAGAGATCAAGCAGTGGCTCTCGGCCAGAGGCAAGACGTCTCTCCCTCCCCACCTCCCGGCAATGATCAGGGGGCATTTGGCAATGCTTGGAGACATTTTAGGTTGTCACAATTAGGTAAGTGCTACTGGCATCTAGTGGGTGGAGACCAGGAAGGCAACTAGCAACAGGCACTAAACAGTGCAGTTGACGTGTGGGAAGAAGGAAGCGTGAGATTGGTTTCAGGAAATAAAGACAGGACGAGGCACAGCGTGTGTGGAGCCTCCTTCTTTCTCCTCTGTCTCCCAGGACCGGAACTCAGAGACTGCAAATGAGCCAGCTGAGGACACTCAAGGGTGACAGAACATAAGATAGTGGGAACCCAGGTTCCCAAGCAACCTCCTAGAGCAGAACTGCCCGGCCACCCTGGACTCCCACATAACTCTCGACTGTGTTTAGGGGAAAATTAACTTTTATCTGACTGTTAGGAAAAAGGGAAGTGTTCGGAGAAGGGAACCAGTCAGGCCATCAAAAGACCAGCTCTGCGGGGTGACTCAAGACGTTAGTACAGAAAATCCCAGTGCCGTGGCGCTTCCTGCAGATGTTACGTGAAGGTTTGACTCCAGCCAGTAAGTGTCCCAGCTGGTTCGTGTCCAGTTCACAGCTGAGCAGCCAGGCCATGAGGCGCACGTGTGTACCGCCGGGAGTGCCCAGCTGGCTCTCAAAGTGGTGGTGCGCCAGGCCGGGTACTGGGTTCAGGCTCACGTGGCTATATTTTTAGAAGGTATTTTTAAAAATCTCAGTTTCTGGGACTTTGCTCTTCAGCTAAGCCACTCCAGAGGATGCCTTTGCTCCCTGTCAGTTGCTGTGTATTTTGTTTTTAAAAACTATGGTTTGCTGTCTTTTGATCTTGACTGTTTTTATTCCAGACATGCTACATATGCAGCTTAGGGTTATAACACCGGTTCCAAACCCCACAGCCAATAGGGATGGGAGTTTCACTGTGCGGTCCGGGTGACTTGGAATCCAAGTGGCACAGAAACGAGAGGGTGGGCCTCAGTCCTCTTTGGAGCATGTAGCTGACCCTCCCCGCTAGGAGCCTGCGTTTGGATTTTCCCATAATGCTACAGTGAAGTGTGGACATCATTATATTCTATAGGAAGTAAATTTTAGTCGTCAGTCATACCAGGAATGCTCTGTTCAACTCACCCGTGCTGGCAATCTGGAGGCCAATCAGGATTTCGAAGCTTCTTAAAACCATGAGACGGAAGGTGCTGACACCCTCAGGCACTGGGGGTGCTCAAGAGAAAGCTGGACAACCACTTATGGAGACAGGAAGAGAGTATGGATATTCATGGATCAGGGAGAGAGTTTACTTGGTAACCATCGATAACCTTGATATTCTCAGAGGGTTCCTTCCAACCCAGAGAGAATGAACAAGAGAGAGCAACTCGTTCAAGAGTTAGCCAGAATTGCAGATTCTCTCTTTTGGCCACTGAATTTGTGTCGTTTTCATAAAAGTTCTCTAGAACTAAATGTGCTTTCTGTCTCTTTTGCATAGAACCACAAGGAAGAATTTTGTTCCCTTCGGAGGCTTTTTGTACCTTTGCCAAGTTCAGAGGAAGCCTATCTTTGTAATCAGGATAGAGAAGAAAGCATAGAGCATCTACTGTTCATAATGGTTTCTTCTAGATGAACTTGCCCATTTTGTTAACAATTTACAACAACTGAACTTAGACTAGAGATCAGTTGAGAGGCCTCTGCCTGAGAGTGCTTTTATTCTGGCGGGTTTTAAAAAGAATTAGAGAAGTACAACATTCCTTGTCACTAAGGCTGTCTAGACACTGTGGGACTTCACCTTTGCCTCGTTAAAGATTCTCCAAAGGCCCCTCTGAATGCATGAATGTCCCTGCTGCATGAACTCAGGTGAGCTCTTGGCACCTGCCTGGAGTTCTGTAATCATTTCTGTTCTTTAGCACCTGTCACAACACTCCAGCCACCCACCAACTGTTTCTGCGTGGGGGAAGAAACCGTGTAAAGGGGTTCTCGTGCCTCCGGGGACCTGTCTCCTTCTCCAGTCTCCTCCCCACACATCCACACCTGGTTGTCTCTTCAAATATGGTTATCACGGACACCGGTTTCTAGAGCCAAGGTCCTGGGCAAAGGTGGGAACCGTTTTAATGTCTTTCTTACCAAATCCTGAGGACATCTGTGGAGCTGATTTAGTATAGACCACGGAAGGATGATACTTTCCCCCTTACAATTCTGAATCGAGGAGCTTTCTTTTTTTTTACCCCTACAGCACCTGGTCTTCCTAGGTGGTCTCCCATCCAAGTACTAACCAGGCCCGACCCTGCTTAGCTTCCGCGATCAGACGGCATCAGGCATGTTCAGGGTAGCATGGCGGTAGACTAGAGGGGCTTTCTAAATCAGAGATTGAACCAGACCTTGCTTGCTTGCTAAGGAAGGTTCAGTCACCAGGAACCGATTAATGTGTTTGATCTGATTTTCTATACTTTGGGTAAGCCGACATCTTCAGTAGCAAGAGAAATTACCATCCCATAGCTCCCTCTAAGTGGTTTACCTACAATCCAATACCATCTTGCTTAAGGGGTGTCTGTGTTGTCCAGTGTCTCTGCAGCCAACGGAACTGCCCCAGTCCTCAGAGAGTGCAAAGGTGCCAAGAGTATCAAAATGAAGTGATTACCCCAAAAAGGCAAATTCCTCAGGGAGAATGGAGGGCCCTGGCTGTTTTCTTCCTTGCTGGAAGCTGTGAAAATGTCCTTTGTGAGAACACAGAAGGTTTTCTACTTTATGGGCCATTTAGAGCCTATTACTCTGTGTTTCTAAATTGTGGGTTTTTTAAGCTCACAAAGATTTTGGCATTCTCTCTAAAGTAATTAAACATTTGTCCTTCTTTATTATATTTTTCACCATTTTAGGATGCCATTCCATTTAAATTAGTTAAAATGGTTAAAAGCTAAACTTTAATGGGAAAAATGGTTGTAGTCTTTTTTTTTTTCCCACTAATTTATGGCCTGGTGCTACGATTTTCTTCAACTGGTTTTATTTTAACCCTAGGGGGAAAAAGCAGTTACTACAATTGTTTTGTTTCTGTTTCTGTTATTCGACCTTTCAGAATTATTCTAATCCCCAGTATAACTCATGAAGGCAAGTGGTATAGATTTATAATATTTGTAATTACTTTTTGGACTCCTTGATCCCTCAAACTATTACTTCATTATAACTTCACTTCTGAAGGAGAGCTTTTTTTTTTTTTTTTCGATGCAATAAACATCTTGATAGAATTATAGCATTAGTAAAGATCTTAAATTTTTAATTTAATGTTGATATGAGAACTGGTTATGTGCTTTCCTTCCCCAACTTTCACCCCACCCACTTGTCTATCTGTCTGCCCCCGACTATGGGCACCGACAGAAAATTTCCGGCCTTTATTCACAATGGAACAGCTTACTTAGGCCAAAATATCAGCTACCAGAGTGGTGAGAAGCCACCAATCCAAGAGCCAGGTTCTGATGCAAATTATTTGACCTTTCTGAGACTGTTTCCTCATGTGTAAAATGAGAGATTGGATTAGTTCAGTGAACAGTGTGAGTTCACAAAAGTAGTTATAGGATCGAGAACCATTCAGGCCAATATTTATTGAACAGCTATTACATGCTTTTTAATACGTCAAGAACTAGCTAGTACCCAATGGGACAAGGGCTGAGGAGGCAGACTAGTAAATGAACACTTTTGATAGATTAATAATATGGTGAGAATTAAATTCGAGAGAAACAAGAGAAGCTATAGCAGCATGGCACGAGCAGTTCTTTTCAGTTCTTTTCAGTTCTTCAAAAATCAAATGAAACGCCTACATTTGCCCCAAGACTAAGCTGCCTAACTAAAATACCTACTTTCTTTGTGGTAGCTGGAAAAATGTCAACTTAGTGTGGCAAGATCGGTTCTGTTATAGTAGTTAGAGCCATAACTAGTAATTCTGGCACCTGTGGCAAATAGCATGCGACAAACCCCAAAATCAACTTTTTAATTCATGTTGTGGCTCACAGATGGGTGTTATTACCAGCGTGCGCCATCTGGGAGCTTTCTATTTTAACTACCCGTTCCTGCTAACTAGATGCTGAGCTTTTTAAATCATATTTTAAATTTATGTGACTCTAGACATTCATGACCCAGGATAAAAAGTCCCGGTCATCCTGCCCGCTTGATAGCCCTGATTTTTATTTAAAAGGAGAAAACGTATTATTACTGAAAGCAATTTGTTTCACAAACCAACATTTTTCAAACATGAGGTCCGTGAAACAGAAAACAAAGAAGCTTGCTGGTTAAAACTCCATACCCCACTAGCGGGTGGTAAGCATTGAAGGTTCCAGAACTGTGTGTGTTCTCCATGTGCCTGTAGCACTCAGCGCTAGACACATAGTGGGCACTTGATAAAAATTTAACTGGAAGCGTGCCAGTGGACCAGCAACATTACAGCAATCCTCTTTGGTTGCCAACGTCCTTCCAAAAGGCTAGGACAACTCCAGGATGTGTTTGTTGTCAGTTGTGTGGACAGAGCCTTGAGCGGATCACATGTCCTCTTCATATGTTCCCAAATTCTGTTTTGTGAACTGAAACTTCTACAGACATACCCTTTGGCGCTATCACCCCATGTGAATGGGCCTTGTGATTTTGATCATATCTTCTGATGTGAACGTTTCTTGCTTACTTCTGTCTTTTAATTTTTGCCGATATGTCCAAATGCATAGATTTTTTTAAAAATTTTTTTAAGAAATGGAACTCTCTTGCAGGGCCACCCTGGAAAACCAAAACGGCCACCAAAAGTGTCCCCAAGTAACTGTTGGGGGGCGTGCACACACTCAGCAATGCCGTGATCCGTTCCTTTCTGCTTGCACCTATGAAGCCACAAATACTAACGGCTCCAGGCAGAATTTGCTTCCTCTTCTTTTTTTTCTTTTAAACCCTTTCTCTTCTTTTGACCCCCGAGAGTCCAGTTCACAAGGCTCTCCAGGAAACAGTCTTACTATCTCCTAATTGCGGTCTTGTTAACATTTATATTTCATATCCCGTTATATTTCTTCTTTACTGAACAATATGAACTACTTTGTTGGGATGGAAAAATAGGAAAAGATGTTTATATAGAGGCATGCAGAATGTAGAAGGGAAAGAAACAAGTTCTGAGTTTAGAGAATTAGAAATTGTATAAAAAGGGAAGGAAAATTTCAGTTAAAGTCAGGCCTCACAATTAGATCAGAAATTACGATTTTGTTACTAAAGCGTAAGATGACTTAAAAGTACATAATGGAAAAGTTAATAGATGAGATTTCAATTGTAAACTACTGTACTTAAAAAGCAACGCATTTAAAAGGCTACCATATTTCAGCAACTGTCTACAAAGATCAATATTCATAACATGATACACAAAGGAATAAAACTTTAATGTAGAATGCATTCTTACAAACCAATAAGAAAAAGACCATCCCAATTGCAAGTGGCCAAAAGATATGAGTAAATAATTGCAAAAGAAGAAATACAAATGGCTAATAAGCACATGGGGAAAATATACAACTTTATTGGCAATGAAACCAATTTAGATTTAAAGCAATGAAGTTTGATATTTGTTTTGAAATTAGCAAAGCGTTTTTGAAAAGATAATACCTACCCTCAGTGAGGGGTCAGGTAAATGACCACTGTCATTTTCTCATGAAAGTACAATTTAGGTCAGCCTGTCTGGAGGGCAGTTTGTTAAAAGCTTTTCAAAAGCATTTCCCTTTAGACCTCCCAATCTCACTTTATTCTGAAAGTATTTTGAGCATGTACAATATGCCCCAAGGTTTCTAGTTATTAAAAACTAAATTTCAGGTGCAAAGGACTAAGTCTATCGTAAAGAAATAATCAGATTACTGCACATTCATTTTTCAAGGGTATTAATGAGTCGTTATTTATAACAGTGAATATTGAACACAAGTTAAATGTCCAACAGTAGGAATTTGGCTAAGCAAATTATTGCACATCCATGCAGTAAAACATTCTATAACCATTAAATGAAGGAGTGAAGATGTAAACAATATATTGTGGTGTGAAAGCGGCTGGTAACAGATGGAGATATACAGACTAATCCCAATGTTGTTTAAATATATAAATGAGTAAAAAAACATTCTAAAGTTCGATAACACCCAGCAAAAAAAAGTATCACTTGATGGGTATTTTTTTTTTAATATTATTTATACTTTCCTGACTACAGTGAACATTATCATTACAAGCATAAAAATATTATAATTTATTAAAAATGGTTTCTCGAGAACAAGATGTGTGGATTTGCACATCGTAATTGGTCAGTGCAGCTCACCGGGAGAGAAGTCAAAAGCTCTTCGCTATTTAAGATGTTTAGTGTTGAATTTAATGAACACAAATACCAAGGATTTAAATCTAGTGAAAGCAAAGTCGTTCCTCAGCCTCAGTCCAAAAACCGTTTTACAGACAGTGTCATGTGTTTGCAGAGGCTCACACAGTGAAGTCGTCTCTTCGCCGATTTTACCTCTTCTGAGCAAATGCTGTCATTTGGTAAAGCCCCACAGCTGTTCCTGCGAGGACCCCCCAGGAACAATAACCTCGGGACGGGTGGAATCTTCCATAATGGGTGGAACGTTCCATCTCTTCTTTCCTATCTTGGTTTATGAGGTTGACCTTTTGCCTGATGTTTTTCTTGGAAGAAAAAACAATTTATCCCGAAAGAGACCTATATATATAAATCGATGTATAGAGAGAAACCCAACAAAATCACCTCTTTACCAGCCTGTTACTCCCGACGTATCCAAAATATCATTGTAAAGAAGGTAAACTAGAAGCCTCGGAGTACTGTTTATTCTGATGTGGAAGACACCCACGATGCCCTTTCTCATTGTTTTCTTGGTTCCTTTGTTATAGAGGAGCTCTGGGCTGGCAGGAAGGAGGGGTGACTGAGGGTGGCTGTGTATTTCTACTCTCAGGCTTATTGTGCATTTTGGATGACATGTGCCATAACCCTATCGTGATGTGTGGTTGTTGTTCTTTCCACAGAATGTCGAGTGGTGAAGTCCACTTCTTACACCAAAATAGCTTCGTCCTCCCGCAGGAGCACCACCAAGAGCCCAGGACCTTCCAGGCGCAGCAAGTCCCCTGCATCGACTAGCTCAGGTAAGGCAAGCAGCACAGGAGGCTTTGAAGAAGCTGCCTTGTTTCTGATGGTGACGAGCAGAGGGTGTGAGGGTTTAAGAGAGTACAGATTCCAGTTTATAATTTTAGAACATTTTAGAGTGCTGGAACAGATTTGCCAGTGTCTAACATGTTGGCTGTAAGAAAAAACATCGAACTTGGGAAAACTAACTTAGCGAAGACTCAGGAAACCCAGATTTGCCCACAGATAGATGCATACTATCCATTTGCATAATTTCTGCCACAAAAATTAATTTTTCAGGCAAAGGGCCTCCAATTCCAGAAGTCTCTGTGAAAGTTTTTATTCCACCTGCTACTGTTTATGAAGAGTTTCCAGTTTGTATTTGCTGAATCTTAGTTTAACGCTGGCCCCCATCATGGCAGTGAGAGTAAGGGCCTGGAGCAGGCACCGCTGCAGTGACTCAGCCTGTGTCCTGTCACTCGCGGGCTCCAGTGCTGGTGTTGGAGCAGGATGTGTACTCACAGTTTGAGCATCTCGGCCTTTTCCTTCTTTGGTCTTAAAACTGACATAAGTCAGTTGGTTGCTTTTGTTTTTGTGTTTGGTTTGGTTTGGTCTTAGGTGTAAGGTCTACTTCACTATCAAAGGGAATTATTTATTAAATGATATAAATGTCAAGGTGATAATCACTTGATTTCATGAAGACGGAGAAGCTCTTAAGGGCAAAGACCTGTAGGGCCTCTACAGAGGTCTCCTTATACTCGACAGCATGGGCCCCGAAGGATGAACGACAAGGCCCGCTTCTGGCGTCACTCACCAGCTGTCATACCACTGTGTAAGTTACAACCTCTACATTTAAAAATGGAGGTGCTGCAGTCTGTGTTTCCTAATAAACAGCAAAACTGAACCCTCCAAAGTGCGTGTTGGAAGAAGAAACTATGAGTAGGCTGGAGAGCTAGAGCACCCAGCCCTTATCAGTTCCCTAAGAGTCACCTCCTCTTGGGGCGCTACTGCTTATGACCATTCTCTAGACAGGTGTCCAAAGACCTTCTTTTCCTCTGATGTTCACTCTAATGGTGGCAACAGAGGGCTGTCAATGTCCCCTTCTCACAGCATGGCCTACATCATAACCAGCCAGGGGATAATTCTCAGAACACGGCTGGTGCTTGAGATGCAGCTTGTTCACCCTCCTGGTTTAAGGGTGGGCTGACAACCTCTCCCTTAATATGACACAACTCACCCAGGTTGGATGAACACTAACATGAGACTTTGCAAAAGGGTAAGGTGGTAAGACTCAATGTTCAGAGTACACAAACATGGCTTGGGAACTCGGTAGAGTTTGTCATCCTGATTGCCCTGCTCAGATTCTGACTCAGGCCATAAACCTCTGTTTTAGCAAGGGTTCTAGGTGATTCTAATCACATAGTCTGTGGCCCATAGGCCGAGAAATAGTCGGTTAAGGAAGTGGTTCCCAAAGTGTGATCCCCTGGACCAGCAGTATCACCATCACCTGAGTACTCGTTGGAGATGCGAAGTCTTGAGCCCCTCCCCAGACCCACTGAATCAGAAACTCTGGACTTGGGGCTCAACAACCTGGGTTTTCCAAAGTGCTCCAGGTGATTCTGACACTCACCCAAGTTTGAGAACCACTGAATTACAACAACAGAAGGGAAATAAATGCAGGAAGTCATTAGACTCTGGATTAATATATGGTAAAAGATATGGCCTGCTTATTTTCATTTATTGGCATGATGGACATGACTTCCCTTCTACCTCCCTTCTTGCTTCTGAGTGGCAATGTCAGTCTGTAACCCTTGCAACCCAAGAGCAGACCTTTAGATAACGTGACGTGTAGATCAAGAGAACAGTGATCAAAAGGGAGTGGCCAATGGCAGCTACCTTTTCTACCTCTTCACCATGGCCAGTCTTTAGAGAACCAATCACCTGAGAGAAGAGAGAATTTCTGTCCGAAGATCACCCCTTCCCTAAAAACGGATCTTGGGGCAATTCTCTCCCTTCAAGAGACACACCACCTACACCCACATCTCTGGGCCACCACAAAATGAGAGTGATGCGGAACTGTACGTGTACAACTCCCTTGGAAGACCTTAGCTTGTTCATTAAGCTCCTGACAGGTGAAAACCGAGCTCTTTGGAGAATATTCAGCCTTAATCAATGGCCGTTTCTCATTTTCTAAGCAAACCTGGCCTGTAGGATGAACTCCCATGGAACAGTAAGAAAGAGGCCATGAGCTTAGCCAGCCTGTTGCCCCTAGAACTTGGCTATTTAGGGCAATCACAAAAGGATGTGAAGGAGAAAGGAACATTATTAACTGGAACATTATCAATACAGCTAAAAAACATCGATGTTAAAAACAAAAATGGTTCCCAGTCCAAGTCAGCTCTGACATCGACAAATTTTACTTAAACTTTCCTTTCTTCTTCCTCTTAGTGTATATACCATGAATTTTTAAATATTAGGTATAGTGGTGGGGGGGGGACATCTAATAATGAGTAGTTAGCCAAATTCTTATGGCTTTTACAGTCTAGATATTTCAAGAGACTCAGTACTCACTATGACCATCAACTTTTTGTTGTTATTTTTAACAGGTTTCATTTTTAAGAGCTGTAGGAAGATAGATACTCTGGGGTTTGAGTGGAAGTTTCTTTCCTTTTTTTTTCCTTTTGTTCCCGTAAGTCGAGGAAGGTAGGGGACAGGTCAGATTATTGTGTACATGTCGGAGAATGGGATCATGAGCCCTGGAGCAGGTACTGTCTGCTGCTAAGGTTTTCCACTGGATGCAAGAAAAAAATGTCCGCACACTTTCTGTCTGTGAATGTGGCAGCTGAGATTGAGTGGGGTGATACAGGAGGAAAACATGGAGAGAGGATTTTTGCAACTCAGAAATTACCTTGTAAAAAGTGAAGAGACTGCTTTACTCCAAAAAAAGAATCTAAAATATGAGTTAAAATAGAAAGAATCATGAATCCAATCTTAAAAAGATTAAAAACTGAACTCATTAAAAAATGAATACAGGAGATTATTTCACTTTAGAAGTAACTGGGAACGTAGTCACTCTTCAGTATCTCTAAGATTATATAAATTTTATAAATATAATTATAATCTTATAAATATAGATGAATATATCATTTACCAAAAGTAATTTCAGAAACTCAGAAAAGCAGATAGGCAAATGTATTCAATGTATTTGTATTCGTTACTGCCAACATTTGAAATATTACTTTTAGAAGTTTCAAATGAATAGGACACATTACCTCACGATCAATACCCTGCTTCAAACAAGCATTTCTGTTTTCTGTGGTTTCCCCGATGCCCTTTTCAACTCCAGTTAAAACCTGATCGATTTGACCAGCACAGACTTGGAATTTGGGATAGGTATGCCATGCCGGGTAGTATCATTTCCATGAAGGAAGTGGAATCCAAATTCATTCAAAATCAGTATGTTCTTGAAAAGGTAACACTTCTTTCAAGGTATTGTTAAATGCTAGTTCAAAATTAATCAAATGGCACCGATCATGTTCTATTTGATATGAGTCTTTTATGCATATAAATTTTTCAACTTCTTACGTTTTGATCTAGAAGATATGCCATACAGCCATTTCCTGGTTATGTAACAGCTTATAATATACAATGACCATCTCTTGAGTCTGACTTGCCACCAAAGCTTACCACCTTTCTCTGGATAATTCTAATTTAGAGAGGGTTTACAGAGCAGCAGTACGCAGTCACAAATGCATGGATTATGCCAGTGGCCCCAAGACCACTTCCTTTCCCTGAGACCTAAGCCCAGGGTTCGAGAAGGTCTAATGGTATTCCCATTCCTTCTCAGGGCAAGTGTGGCTGCTGGATGTCAGGGGCGCCCCGGCCTTGGGTCCCTCCACCGAGCTAGCCACAGATTCTTGTCTCTACTCAAGTGTGGCTCTTACATCCAATGAGAAGGAGCAATGAATTAGCTCTATATCGATTGCATCACCATTCCATTTCATTGCATAACCTGTTCATTGTTTCTCATAAATCATAAGATTGGGATGTGAATCATTTTACTTCCGTACCTCTTAAGCATCAATGTTGCTCCAAATCTCGATCGCCACTATGAACCTGACTTTTTCACATTAAAGAAACTTTGTTTTTCCTCTTAAAATATTAAGTTAAAGTTTGAAATGATTTCTACTTCAATTTCTCAATTCTACTTCCAGTATCTTCTTCCTACGTTACACAGAGATTAAAGCATAGTATAAAGTTAAGATTTGCTCAGTTTTTATGCCATGCTGCTATTGTTAACTTATATTTAAATGAAAAATCAGGACTTTTATCTCTTTGATCCTTTTTCCCAATGGTCTCCCAACAAGTAACACGATATTATTATTTGTTATATAATAATATAGTCCATTCTAGAAATGAGGAAGCAGAAGCAGGGCTAGGGGAACTGTTCGGCCTGGAGCCACAGAGATGATAGTGGCAGCTCAGGGCTGGTGCCTGGGCTTCCAGTGCCCCAGACACAGCAGGCTGGCAGTCATTGATACCTTTTTCTTCACCTTTGCTTATTAAACTTTGACCTCCAGGAAGTAATTGATACAGCACCTGGTTTAATTTATAGCAATTTATAAATTTATGGATTGCAATTTACAGCATCATAACATTTTGCAACAGATGTCTAAGTACTAGTCCTGATACTGGCGTTGCTGGAGGTGAAATGGTTCACCCCACCTTCATGATGTATGCCAGCAGTAGAACTAGAATGAGAATCTTCTATAGACAAATCTTCTCTTTGTCCCGTGCCCATTCCTCTTCTTGGTACTAAAAGAAGTTAAGAGGTGATTTATTAATGTAAGGCGTTCATTTACACATTACAAGCACAGGTCTGCCCGTGTCAGACATTTGCTGGGCGCTAACAATGCCGAGATGAAAGAAACAGACTCTACTCTCAAGAAGCATACGGGTCAAGCTCCCTACGTAATTTATAGATAACATAATTCACATACCTGTTGAATTGTTATTAGTCTCCATAACAGAGAGAGCCCAGGGAAGGCAATTGGAGCTAGGAAAAAAGAGAAATCAGAAACTTTACTAACACATAAGAAAATAATGATCACCCAGAAAATTGTGTGCTGGGACATTGAATGCATTATCATGAAGAAAGAGGGAAATGGTTTTAGTTGCTTCTTACAAGAAGCAAGAGTATACAAGGACATCATAAAGAGTGTTTAATCTTTATTCACATGTGTTGGTCTTTGGAACACAGACGTCTCATAAAATGTGTAATTTAAAAGTGAAATTCTTTTAAACAAATTCCTTCATCCATACAAGTTAACATAACAAAATATCTCCACAATAAGAATATAAAATGCAGCAATTTGTTTTCAGTAAGAACAGATAGTTTGCTTTATATCATTTTGTTAATATTAAAAGTATAAGAAAACCATGTCTACCTATCTTGAATTTTTTATTGCTGTAGTCCTCCTTAAAACTTACAGATTTCAACATTTTGACCTCTTCTAAGAACTTTGGAGTTTTCTTGTTTTATTGTTATAGAGTTTGTATTCCTACTTAGATGGACGGCCAACTTTTTCTCATAGAATGACACCCTCTATTTAGACTCTCTTTATAGAAACCGTGGCAAACATACTGAGCCCCAGTGGGTACCTTATACCCATCAATTCAAGCATGAGCTGATGGGCTTTCTTGCCCTTCAGAAGCTTATAGTCTAACTAAGGTGGAAACACTCCTGCCAACAACAATTCACTCATTCAATATGCATTGAGGACCCACCATAGATTAGCAATGTTGGGTGCTGGAGGTGCAAGGGTGAACGTTTGACGGGGGAAAAGTGGGGTGCCTTAGTTAATGGCCTTCTACCGTGACTAAAGCACCTTCCGTCCTCCCCAGGCTTAAAACATACTTATATGTGACTAGAAATCCTGAAGCCTTTTTATTTATGCTATTCAAATTTACTTTTTTACATAAAAGTATTTTATGCGACAAATGCAGATAAGACAAGAATCAAAGCTAAAGAAGCAAAGAGAATTTTAATCAGCATGCTAGTTCAATTTGTCAACTTTTTAAATTTATATCAAACACCTTCAAAGGCAGATCACTAGCTATTAATTTTTAGTTCCGTCTTTTCCTTTAGTGTAGAGATTTCAGCCTTATACATTATATGGAGGACTTTTTTCTACTTTGGGGTTCCAAGGGAATTGCTGAAAACAAAATGCACCAAGAAGATCAAGAGGGCTAATTCATCCCTCGTGTTTTCACAATTTTTTTTTTTTTTTTTTTTTGATGCATAAAGCCTGGTCCTCCTTCCATTGTCTTTCCGTACACCCATCAACTCCCGCTAGGGCTCACCGTCAGCAGATGAGTACCTCCAAAGATGTTCTTCAAAGCTTTGAACCATTATCCTGACCCACTGTCCACATGGGGGCAGCAGCCTACATCGGCTCCTTTTATAAACTCCTCCCTGTTCATGCCTCTTGTTAATTAAATAAATATTTCCTGAGCATCTGCTGTCTTCCAGGCAGGTGTTAGGTTCCAAGGATACAAAGACAATTAAACCACAGCTCTTGCTTTCAAGTTGGGAGACAAACGTCTATACCACTTACTATAACTGTGTTGTAAGTGTTATGAGCCCAGAGGAAGAAGGGGTTAAATCTCATTAATAGCGTCAGAGGAAGCTTCCAAGGGAAAAGGACTTATAAACGAGACTTAAAGGAACCTGCCAGGATAAGAGCCAGGAAGGCGTTAGCACCTGAGGACACGGTGTGCGTTAAGGCATCGAGCCATGAAAGTATATTTAAGGAACAGATGCTAGTTCAATAAAAAGTGAGAAATAGAATAGGAAAGGGTTGGAGAAGATGGCTACATCTCGGTTGGTTGAGGTCAGATTGCACAGGGCATCTTTTTGTTGTAGGAATTAAGGGGTGAGAGGGGATTTTTAGTACAGCCATGATTTAATTTTTATTTGCATTTTAGAAACAATGATGCAGTGGTAGAGAGGGTGGCTGCACATGAGGGGCTGAGGGCCTGGGAGAGTCCACGAGGCCACTGCAGTCATCTTGGAAAGAAGTCGGCAGGACAAAATTTAAACAGCCATGCTGAGAATGGGGGAGGCTTCAGAAGGGAAGGAAACCAGCGATTTAACTGGATGTGAGGCTGGAGGAAGAGAGAGGGGAACCAGAAAGGAGGGCAGGCCTGCCAGCCGAGGAGGAGACTCAGGGAATGAGCCCTGTATGAGACAGACAGGTGGAGTGGCAGTGGCTTTGGAAATATTTAGGAATAAGTAACTGTGTTCAATCAGATTTGAGCTCACCATATACATTTGGAAGACCTTGGCATACAGTAGTGATTTAAATAATAGAAATGTAAGATATCTCTCTCCCGACCCCAATGAGAGACTTGTAAAGAAAGGGTGAAAATGAAACTGTGGGGGATACCTGCAGTTCTAAGAACACATCGGGGGAGGCAGGAGGACAGTGGGAATGCGGTCACGGAGGTCAAAGGGGCAGAGAGTTTTGAGGTGGAGGGAGAGGCAGGAACATTCGATGTTAAGAAGTCAGGTACGTGAGAACTGGAGGAGGTCATAGGATCTGGCAGCAAGAGCGCCACTGGTGACCTGCGACAGATCTGCTTCATAGGCAAGGCCAGAGGGCAGTGGGGCATCCTCGGGGCATCCTCTGGCCCTGTCGTCCCTGAGAGTCACTATGGGACTGCCGACTCCCGCGCTTCACTCTACAGGGAGGCTGTCCTGCAGCACCTGGTAGGGTGGGGGCCAAGCACCCACTGGGTGACCCGAGGGGCCACAGGGCCATTCAGTCCCAGGACCCTCTCCCACCCTAATCCAGGGTGCCTTCAGCAACTAATTCCTTCATAACAACCATAGCCCATTCTGGGATTCCAGCTGACATAGGTCCATAATTTTAAATCAGAGGGTTCTAGGTGATCTTGTTTTATTGTGGAATTAAACATCTTTTTCCTTGTACCCTGAAATCATCTTTGACTCCTTTTCCCTTCGCCTTCTACAATGAGTTTGTCACCGGTCTTCCTGGCTTCCTCTCCGCGATGCTGTTCTAGGACTCCGATTTCTCACAGGCTACAGACGCTGCTGGCTCGCTGGGCCCCTCCCTGCCTCCCGTCCTCTGTCCCTTTCATCTGCCCTGCGCACCAGTGTCAGACTTGTTGCCACTATTTATTTTCCGCCAGAAAAAGTCTCAACTCCTTATCCTCATAAGAAAAGCTACCTTGGTTTGGCCACAGTCTTTCTTTCTAGCCACATCTCCCACTTTCCCCCTGGACTCATGCTCCATCCTATCAGCCAGTTTAAATCTCCACCAGGCATTCTTTGGGCTTTTCCACCTCTTACCATTGTTCCTTAGAAGCCTTCCTCTGTCACTTCAGCTGTCAAAAGGGCACACTCCTGGTACGACTCAGTGGCCTCTGCGAACGTTTCCTGATCACCTCACTGTGTAGGGTCTTCCCCACCTCTACAGTCCTGTGACAATTGATTTGGCTCCCAGTGTACAGGTGACATACGGTATCACCCTATTAGGTTGTAAGGTTTCCGATAGCAGGAATTCTTTACATATTCTTCCAAGTTCATGGTAACTACTAGGTAAATGAACAGATGAGTGCATTGAGAAATACTAGGATCCGTTAGAGCTGCTTAGATTTACTGGGGTTCGAGGGCCTTTTTGTAAATATTTTTGTAAAAAAATTTAATTCATAGAGCCATGTTCCTTTTTCCATCCCCACTGTTTCTCTTGACCTCTCACTTCACATTATTCTCAGTGGATATAGTTCCTTTGAATGGGGCCCACTGTCTCAGTTTAAGACGAGAATGTAGACAAATGGAGAGAATCAGGGTTCCACTCCACCTCTGAGCTTAGCACCTATGAAGACAGAAATAGGAAAGAGCGTCTTCTCCCAAGAGTCTCGCCCCCATTAGATAGTTATTTCTTTTCTCTTTCCTCGGTTGACTCCATCTGTTTTTCTTTCTTTCATTGTTTTCCTCTCAATACTGTGGTGAGCAATGGATGAGAGCTGGGAAAAGAGATTCGGGGTCTCTACAGCCTCCCCCCATGATCAGAGAGTGAAGGAAAGTCCAAGGCAACGTCCAGATCTCCCGGGCAACGTGCCTGAATCACCACCCCGCCGAATACACACTCACACACCCACGTGCATGCAAACACACCCCTCCTCTCATCCCTGCAAGTGTAACATCATAAAGAAGTGAGCTCCTTCAAGTGCAGAAAGAAGAAGGAAGGTGATTTTCATGTCCAGAGGTTACTTACTTTGGGATTAGATGGTCTTCCTTGGAAATTGCTCTAATTTCAGGGCCAGTTTGCGACTGAAAGCTAAATGTTTAGCTTTCAATCGATATCTGAGACTTTTAAAGATGAAACTGTAAAGAGAACTCTTTACAATCACAAAGAGGTTGCTAAATTAACTTATACATGAGTCTAAAGTCATTTAAAAGGAGCAATGAATTAGTGCAAGTAAGCCAAACATTTCCAAATTATAGAATGTTTTTAGTAACTTTTATATTCAATTATGAGCTTTGGAGGATAGGGACCAGTATCAGAGTCAGGCCTATGGTAAGTGTATGCCGTGTCTACTGACTGGTTGATGGCAGAACACCGAATTCGTGGCTCCAATGAGTAAAATAGAGTAGGATCATCTTTCTGAAATGAAGGAAAAGGTGAGGCCAGGTCCTTCGTAGAGAATAATGTGCTGAGACCAATCC
>NW_011888852.1:3993407-4014042 GCF_000151845.1 Pteropus vampyrus | reverse complement strand
TTGTTAGTTGAATTTCAATGTTTTGTTAAATAAGTGACAAAGCCCTTTTTATTGTCATTCAGGGACTTCTGGTAGTACAGGATAAAAAACAGCTGAACTCAATACGTATGTCAAACTTACTTACCAAATAAAATTATTTATTCCAGCAGTGATTTAACAATAGGTGTGGGACGTTTTCTGGATGTCAAGAGACATTTAAAGCAGTTGCTCGTGCTTTTTACATGGCCGAGAGGAAGAGTTTGAACAGAACTCTGACCCTAAGAATACGCGCCGTTCCCAACTTTCAAGCAGGTTGTGTCTCAAAAATGTCTGATTGTAGAGGACTCGTCTGGCAGTTAAGCTTCATTTTTCCAGAGAGGTGGTACACAAAATGGAAGCCCTGAGCCCAGTGGTTTTGAATAAAGGTTGCAGGTCCCCGTGCCCCAGGGGATAGAGAATGGATTTGGAAGCCCTACATTATGCAACCCCACCTGCCCATCCCCCACCCTCTTTGCAAAGCTCTTCTTCTCCAGCTCCCTCACCTGCCCAGCTAACTGATTCAGGTCTCTTCAGTGTTCCATACCTGCTGCCTCCTCCACGGCCATCCATGAAACAGGTGGTCCCTCACCTCGGCACGCTTTGCTTCATCGTGCCTTACCCTCCTTTACCTGGCGAACGCCTGCTGATAATGTAGGTCTCGGCTCCATTATCCGTTTCTCCTTCTGTAGGATGTAGGCCAGCCTTGACCCCACAGGTTGTTAAGATTCCAACGGCAAAGCCCAGTCTTACCCCTCTCAAAATACTGTCCTGCGATCACCTGTTCAGTCATCTGACTCCGTGCGGGCCACTAGGGAAGGTGGCAGTGAAGGTGGCAGGTTCTGGGTTGTCTAGGTTCGATCTCGAGCTCTACCTTGTATTTGCTGGTCAAGTTGAGTATCATCTTCATCTGTGAAAAGACACTGCCTGCCCCACAGAGTTATTGTTAGAGTTCAATGAGATTTTTATGTGTGTGTGTGTGTGTGTGTGTGTGTGTAGTTTAAGTGCGTTCACTGCTCCGTAGAAAATAAATTCTTCAATAAACTGAGGTGCACGTATATTGGGTACTTATTATGTGCAAGCTTTCTGTTGTTTTTTTTTATTTTGCTTTTTTAAGCAAGGTACTCTTGAGGCTGTTTTCCTGGGAGTTCACTTTCTTCTGTTCTTTTTGTCTGATCATCTTGATAAGATTAGAGTCTCAGAGTTTAAAAATGTCAATACTATGTTCGATGCCCCATTTTCTTATTTCTTCCCAATCTGTGTAGCTTTGAGGCGTGACATAAAGACATAAAATGGAGTGGGAGTGAGCAAAGAAACTATTGCATTCATAGAACCTGTTTTCCATCCACCTCCTGGGGAGATCTTGCTTACTGAGTTCTCAGTTGTAGATTCTGCCTCTGGGCACAGCTCTTAAATCCTTGCCTATTTCAGAGCCCTTCCCTTGGAGGCCTCCGTCTGGGAAGTCCTGTGCAAAGAGGCCTGAGCCTCAGGCTCAATAAGGACAGGACTGTAAGATGCAAGCAAATAAGAGCATTCTCAGTGCTTCCTGCTTAGAGCTCCCCAATAAAAGGAAAAAAAAAAAAGTTTTTTTTTTTTAGTCACCAAATACATTTCAAAGGCAAAACTACAAATGAGTGCTACGTGGGTTATATATGACATTTTTAAAAGGTCTTTGGAGATGACAAAACAAAGAGCTTCCCACTTTCTTGGGCCCTAAGATTTTGTGCAAACATTGTGTCTGAAGAATCAGTAAACATCATACCTTGCCACTAAATTTTGTGAAGGTGTACCCAGTACCCAGTGGTCGCCAGGCTCTGGAAGTTACTGTCCTTCGGATTTTCAGATGAGTCACTGGGTCTCGGGCCCCCAGAGGCACTTCGTTATGATTCAGTGCAAAGTACTGAGAGGGCTCGGCTTCCGGGAGCCAGCGGAGCCGGGAGGGGGTTGCAGTGGCTCTGCGTTGGCATGAGGCTTAATTGACACCTTTGATGTAGCCTAAGACAGAACCCGCACCTCCCACTGCTGCTTGGAAGACGTCAGCCTTACGCAGAAAAGGCATCTGCTGATGAATCCTGCCTCTCATTCAGCCTGCTCCGGGAGCAGCCTTAGCCATCCCTAACTAATCCCACTGCCTCCCATCCCCGCCGAGCTGGGCTTAGTGCTGAGGAGGGATTGTGCCTCTTGCCGTTGTTAGTCCAAACACTAAGCCTGTGTCCATGTTAGAATTCATAGAAGGTAAGTCAAATGCGTTGTCGCTCTCCCTTTTGGAAAATGTTTATCATGTGCCCTCAAGACTGTGTGTGTCTCACTACTAATTCTACTTCCCCGACTGTCGATGTAAAATGTGTAAAATGATGGTGACCTTACATATCTTTATAAAGTCGTGTCTTTAAGTGTTTTGTGATGTTACTCAGAGAAGAGCATTGCTTGCTTGGTTTCGGTGGCTGTGATTCAGTTTAGTGATCATGTTGTAGAAAAGTCTTAATATCATCGGGTAAAAAATGCCAGTGATTTAAACCTATTAGAAAGCAGCTTTATTTTTCAACAGTGTAAAGACAAATGGTGAGGAGTTCCTGAGTGTCTGTGCCCGTTACTTTGTCCTGCTGCAGAGTTTAGGCTAAGGAGATGCACAGAGCAGAATTGGGTGCAAGAACTTCTAGAAGTGAGTTTTAACTGTACAAAGACAGTGATTTAGCTTAACGAGTCACTGGGAATATCACCTGTGAGCTGTGCTCATATTTATCCCTACCGGGTGGTCCTGGGAAGCTAAGCTAAAGAATCAAGGATTAATCCCATTGAAAATGTCCCAGAGCCTTAACCCCCTTCAAAGTCATCATTAATAAATTCATCAGGAAAGTTGTGAAAAGTACATTATAAAAATTTTTAATGTAACCTGCTGCACATTAAACACCCAGATTAACAAACAGTGAATTTCCAACGAAAGTTATTCCCTGAAGCTTTTCCTCAGGACCACAGATAAAAAAGGTATCTGGAATTTTAGCAAATGTTCCTGTGTAATTGTTTATTTCTCCAAGAAGCTGACTGGTCATGAAACTTCATTAACATGCCGTTTTTCCTCTCTGTGATTCTTTGTTCTTCTAGTTAATGGAACCCCTGGTAGTCAGCTCTCCACTCCGCGCTCGGGCAAGTCGCCAAGCCCCTCCCCCACCAGCCCAGGGAGCCTGCGGAAGCAACGGGTAAGGAAATGAGCAAGCTGCTGGCTTGAGACCTGCCTGAGCCTTGCTGCACAATGGCACAGGTGCCAGCAAATAGCTCTCTTGTCTCTATGTCATAACCAGGCGAGGGCAGGCGGTGACCAGCAGTAGGTCGTGGCCATGGTCTCTCAGGGCTTTCTCTTTCTCTGTCAATGTGTCTAAACTAAACCTTAACTCAGGAGAATAAACAGGTGCTGCTCCACTTATAAACACCCAACTCTTTCTGTCTTGAATCAAAGGCTGTGCGGGCACTGGTTTGTCAGCTTCCCTAGTTGTGACGAGCTCCACTAGACACCGTCACTGATGGTCAGCCTTCCTTTAGAAGGGAGAGGGGAAAGTGCCATTGTTGGAGGGGCGGGCCAGGCTGGGAGTGGCTTGTCTGCATAGAGTGGTCGTCCAGAGCGGCTTAGGGTCCATGGTACAGAAAAAGGGTCCACGTGACATATGTTTGTGAGTGAAGCACACAGTGAGCGCCTTGTTTTCCATCACCACTTGCATGTATTTTTAGCTTCTCGTATAATAATGGAGAAGTTGACTGAGCTTGGAGAGTCAAAGAGTAACTGAACACTCTGAGCTTCCCCACACCAAGGGAGGGGTGAGGACGAGCGCAAGCCCTCACAGTGGAAGAGCTGTTCTTATCTGCTCACAGCGTGTACTGTCTGTTTTCCGGTGATGCCAAGGCAAGGCTCAAAGGCGTGGGAAGCGGCGGGGATGTGCAGTGGAGAGCCTGGAAGGCCCTTCGCTGTCCGGATCTCACAAGTGAGGGGGAAGGAACACGTGCACTCAGGAGGCTTTGTGACGGTACCCACTGAATATTTTAATAAGCGAGGGCTCCTTGGAGACTTCTGAATTCAAAGACTGTATTCTTGAATTTGCTTTCTTTTGTGATGGGTTTCAAAGTGAGACTCCTAAGTTCCATAAACTTCAGCTGTAATCAAATGGAAGCTCCTCTGTTCATGTCCCCGCCAAGGCTGTGTCTACAGGCCACCGGCTAACAGTGGGGGCAGGGACTCCGTCCGTCCCCAGCTCCTTTGGAGCCCGTCCCACCAAATATCAGGTTGTGTTGTCTCTCCCCGCTTATCGTCCTGGCATCAGATTTGGCTCATCAGATTGTCTGGTGAGGCCTGCGTTTGGCAGCAGCTCCACTCTGTGGCTATGTTATCTTAGATAAGTCAGCTATCTTCTCTGGGCTTCAGTTGGGAAAACAAAAGAAAGAAAAGAAGCTCTTTTCAGATAGAAAACCCAATAATACTATTTCAGTTCCATCGGAGTGTTTTCACCATGATTTTCTTCTTACGGTCTAATTTGGTGATTTAAAGTACAGGAGTCATTCGCAAAGTAGTTAAAGAATTGGCCAAATTAATCTCCTAAATGCCTATCTTGAGTGGAGGACGGGGTAATAAGGTGATTCTTTTCTTATAAATATTACCCAGCGAGGTCCTCATCTGTTGGAACAGCTATTAGATATAGCACGGAAATGGCCCTTTTTCATAGCACATCCTCTCTTTTGAAGTGTATACTTTGTAGACCACACCTGGCATAGAAATTCCTCTTTATCCTTTGAGCTTATTAAACTCAGATTCAGCATTTTGCTCATGCTTAGTTGTGGAGATTAAACTAGAGTGATTGAGCATCCCTGCCATGGATCCAAACTTCTCGCCCTCCTTCTTAGAGCAGAGAGTTCTATCTCGGGGACGTAAAGCACTTTGCTCAATGGTCCCTTTGTTTGCAGAATGAGGCTAGAATTTACTTCTGCTCTCTGAATTCCCTACTTTGCTATTATTTTGTCCAACCAAGGCAGAAAATTTCCATCCAGCTACTAGCAGCTGTGTGGCCAATGGCTTATATAATTAACATTGTCAGCACTTGGGGAATGATTATAAGGGATGGGTCTCATAGATTCTTCGTTTTGTCATTTAAACTACCAATGTAGTAAGTACCATACTTGAGAGGGAAAAACAATCCCATTTGTTTTATGGAGATAAAGAGTTTATCATCATCTGAAAACATTTATTAAGGACACATTGTGAGCAGAGCACTGGCTAATTCAGAGATGGCTTAGTTTCCAGCTTTTGAATAGAGGCCATGAATGAACAGCCTCCCTTCGTGTACCATGTCGGTGGCTGGGGACGTTCCCAGCAGCTTTAGCAAGAGGAGCTTTCATCTTGGTGTGGAGGCCACTGCATCAAATGACCTCTCCCGATTAAACTGGCCCTCAGATAGCCCTAAAAACTGATCCCGTTTCAGATTTGGTGAATGTTCTTCTCAAATGGTTGGCTATACTCCTATGCAGGAAATACCAAAATAAGTGAAAGATGGCGGTGCTAAAAGAAGACATTTCAATGAATAAATTAACTCTTTTTATTGCAAATTGGAAAACAGTAGCTACTTCTATTTTTCCCTTTGTGTTGCCTAGCAACATGGCCAGGAAAATTATTTGGCTCTCCCCCTTCCCCTGCCACACACACGCACACACACACACACACACACATACACACACACGCACACAAACACACACACACACACAAACATGCACTCACATGCACACATGCACACGCACCCACACATACTTCCTACCTCGTTTTAAAACACAGGAACATACGTTGTCTTTTTAAAGGAATTTTGAGACATTTGACAGCTTTCTTCACAAATAAAATCTATATTTTCATTCATATTAATTATGATAATTTAATCAGCTTTTCTTCCTTCTCTTAAATTCATTTTTATGTTATCTCTCTTTCGGTATTTTAGAATAGTTATGTACAATAAGAGTCTGCATGCCAGATATTTTTCTTCATGGAAGTATTGGCGGCAATGTACCAATCAACCTCGCTGTTTTTATAATACAGTTATTTGAATTGCTGTCTAGAAACATTTGACTGGTCACAGAAGCAGACCTTTTCCATCTATGAACTTTTTTGGGTCCGATTTCTTAATATATCAGGAAGAAGTATGTTGTGTGGGTTGCACGAAGCTCCCCATTATACTCCCACATTGCTGACTTTTGTAGATTATCTGATCACTCAGATGTGAGGAGTGGGTGGTACAAAATAGAGAAGAAGCCAGGATTCTAGACACTCTCTGCAGATCTCAGCTGGTTGCCTGGCTACCAACAGAGAGGTCTCGTAGCAGGAAGGGTGGAGGGGACGAAAGGGGAGATGACAGGTGAGTCGTTGGGGAACCAGAGAAGACCTTTGGGAAGGGGGAGGGGTTAGGTCAAGTTGGCATGTTTTCTGTCTTCCAAACATAAAACTTGAAACGGCAATGTTTATTAGGTTTGTTCAATGCAAAAATGCAACCTTGAGTTACTGCTCTGGGAGCAGAATTTGACTTGCTGAATGGCAGCTAGGGCTCCTAATAAATTATTTTGTGAGATAAGCATGTTCTTCTTCTACCCAGAATGGGAAAGAAATGTTCAAGGAAGCATTGTTTAGGCCCAGAGAAGCAGAGCTGGCACTGACAGACCTCGGGGGCAGTAAGACTCAACCACACACAAAGGGAGGCAACACTCATGAGCAGATCAGTCAATAAGGCAAAATCAGCACCATTTTTGTCTTTTTAGGTGGTTTCT
Organism: Pteropus vampyrus; assembly: GCF_000151845.1. Classification (NCBI taxonomy): domain Eukaryota; kingdom Metazoa; phylum Chordata; class Mammalia; order Chiroptera; family Pteropodidae; genus Pteropus; species Pteropus vampyrus. Next base: position 4,007,241 of record NW_011888852.1, on the reverse strand, counting down.
CATTTATTATTTTTCCTCTTATCCAAATTCGGTGACTCTAAAGGGTTTAATGACATTAGACACCAGTAACGCTCCACTCCTAAGAGAGCCACAGGGCTCCCGAGAAAAGCCGAGTAAACAAACCTGTCCCGCCCTTCGTCTTACAGGACCTGTACCGCCCCCTCTCTTCGGATGATTTGGACTCAGTAGGAGACTCTGTGTAAAAGAGACAATGGAGCGATGTGTATGGTTTGTGATTGGGTGAAGGTTTCCCATTTCCTAAGCGAAAGTCTAACAGCGAAACACACAAAAGAGTTTTGCATCCTTTGATATTATGAAGCCCAAGTCTTATAAAAGTAAATATACAAGCATTTTGTATTCACGATGTTGATCCGGAAGATTTTTAAAAAATATCTTTTACATTGATTTGATTGAGGGTCGAGGCTTTTGTGCAAGGCCTGGCTCCAGATGAATTTCACATACAGACTCACTTCTGAGTATAAGAACATGCTAATCATACAGCAGTACAGAATTATAATTTCTGTAGGTGGGGTTTTCATTTTAATCATAAGGAGACATGTAGATGCACTTTTTTTGGTGCTTTTGGTCAAGCAGATTAAAATGGCACTTGGAGACATTTTTTCTTAAAGTTAAAATCTTTTTAAAATTTGGATTGCTGATTTTTTTAAAGGTACTTTTATTGCAAAATAATAGAAATATTCAAGTAGAAGAGTTTTTTTTCCTTCTTAGTCAGTGGATAGTTAAGCTACTTATCATTCTGTGGGTTAATATAATTGAGGAAAAACACTCATGTCAAGGACACGTCTCACGATGACTAACGTTAGGCGTTAGGAACGTTCCTTGTTTTTGTTGTCAAGCAAATTTAATTTTTAAACTTATCTTTTATTGGAAACAGCATAAATACAGCTTAAACCATATACTAACATGAAGAACTATAAATTATATAATTTCTCCCATAGCCATATATGTAATTTTTCAAATGGGTAAAGCCTGAAGCTAGGAAACTTTTTTTTTTTTACACAGACCTAAAAAAATTGTGTCTAAACTTCTTCCAAAAAATTAATTTTGAAAAGCAAAATTATTTTAAGTGGGACTGTATAAAGCAGGCCTAAAATGTTCAAATCTCCATTACAAGAAATCCTGGATCTTGCTGTCGTTCTGGAAATTTTCATATGCAAAACTCGTTTTGTGTTAAACCAAGTAAGTCTATGATTATAACTCATTGTTAACACTAACCTACTAATTCTTCTCTTCTAGTCCTCTATTTAAAAATCGTAGTCAGCTTTGCTTAAACATAAAATAATTATTTTAAAATCTGAATGTTAAATTAATTTAATGTGTATGGTCTATCGTATGTTAGCCATATCATAGTGATCATTTAGTTTACTCGTTCAAACACTAACAATTTAAGACTTGTGAAGCATGGTTTTGATATTGTATAGGCTTGACGTAGCTCAGTAGGTGATAAATTAAAAATGCATAATGCCATTTGGAGGCTTTTGCTTGAGTTTTTTTTTTTTTTTCCAATTTTTACTTGAAAACAATGTAAAAACAAAATGTCTACTTCAAGATAAAGAGAAATGCAGTTGTCATATACTGTTTTAGATGTTAGCAATTTATCTACTGATAAATTGCTCAACTATCAAATTTTACCATCTGGTTTATAGTTACATATGTTACCATCTCACTTTTCAAATGAATAAAATATCTCAACCAACAGAAGAAAAAAAAAATAGTCCAGGCAATCTACTAACATTTGAAAACTTAGCCTTCTAATAATTAGTGCCTCATTATCCTGTCTGTCAGAGAGAAAGACACTTCTCTGTCAGCTTATTGGAGAACCGCAAACTGAACCATTCCCTCTTGAAAGAACAGTTAGTAATAATACCTGTTCCAGATTTCAGGTTTTAAAACTGTTTCCAATAGAAATGAACAGAGACTCCTGCTGAGATCAAAAGGCTGCTTTGTTTTAGCTGAAACAGTAAACATCTGTGAAGTTGCCTATGCTGGTGTCTGTTCTAGTTATGTCTTTGTAAAATGCATTACTTAATACAGTTGAGTCCATAAAAGATTAGTATGTATTTGACTGAACTGTCAAAAATGCAAAGAAAGCAGTGCAGCAGTTAACTTAAATCTGGTGGGGTCAGATGGTCCAGAACAAAAATAAATTCCAGTAATTTTAACTTCCCGAAACTGTCAATCTTATGGACAACTACTGCCTAGAAGGGTCCAATCAGTGCTATTTGTTCTGGATAAGTGGCAGATACTACCAATTGATATGAAGCCCATGGCTTTGTTTAGACACGGCCAAAAGAAACTGGAGTTGTACTAATTGACGGTCCATATCATGGCCAACTTTCCATTCAAGCAGTTCCAAGGGAAATGCTATTCCACAGCATTTAATCTTTTGAGCATATGACTTTTATTAAAGGACTGTTCAGGGGCAATATATATCATTTATTTTTTGAAACTGAAGTCCCTCAGAGATTGAAACAGCACACCATTTATAGACTTTGAGATCTCTTTCTGTGCAGAGTGTAATTCCATTATACTGAAGCAGAAATTTAAAAAATTCTTAGCAAAAGCCAGAAGTTTTCAGTTCATTGGTGGAAACAAATTGATGATATAGGCAGTTAAGATTTACTTACTTATAGAATTATTTTTTAAAAGCTAGGCACTGAAGTTTTACATTGGTCTACTGAATAGGAGAGAAAACTCCAGCAAAAGCCATGCATTTTGGTCTTTATAGTGAACCTGACATGTGCTATGAAGATACTGTGCTCTAGTTAAAAGTTTGATAGTTTTTCATTTGCATTCACCTTTTTTCTTAGACATTACAGAAAAAATATAATAAATATTTCCTTGCTTTCAGCATGTTAGCAATGCGAAACCTAATAATATATCAAGTGTGAAGTTCAGTGTGAACTCGAAAGACTGGTTCTGAAAGCCACGTGATTTGTTTCTTTGTCTTGCTAGATCAGTGAAGTGGGGGGAAATCCACAATATTTCTACACTGTCATGGGCTTTTAAGAAGTGTCAGGTCCACTCATCTGTCCATATCCCTGTGTTTATATATTGGCTCATCCAAATGTTAAAAAAATTAATATCTTCTAAAAATATTTCAAACCAGCATTTATGTACTGTATGTGTTCCCTGTTATCTAGCAAGGGAATTTTGGTTTGTAGCCACTGCAAATCTATACATGATTGGGCTCATTTAAAAAACAAAAACGAAACAAACAAAAAAAACAAGTCCGAAAGCCACATTTCTTAATATAAATGAATGAAAATATAAAATAATGTTCTTGAAAAATAATTCCATATATTTTAGCCATTGGACTGCTGAATTTTTCATGTGTGGCCATATATCTATACATGCATAGGTGTTTATATAAATTTGCAGGGCTGAGTGTGTCTATGGGTATGCTTATGTATTTGTGCATGTGTAAAGTATGGTATTTGTGACACAGTCTTATAAGTTACTGGCTCTTGTGGAATTATATGTAAAACCTTCATGTCGTACATTGGTACATGTGGCATATTAGTTGGGGCATGTTTAATTTCAAAAGTAGTTTTGCTAAACTCATATGGTAAATCAGTTCCAAATAGTCAGATGTACTGATTTTTCTTAATTGGAATCCAGATACCCCAAAATAATTGAAATTCAGATAAATCCAATATTGTGTCAACTATTAAATGTAAGCACACATGTTTTACTTCTTGATATTCAATTATTAAAATGAAAACTATCACTGCTGTTTCTCTGATATGTAAGTATTGATGACATGTAGTGATTGTCAATCAATATTCACTAAAAAATGAAATATTGTTTTATAGAGTTGTGAGTAGTCGAAATGTAATAAAATAGAATCCAAACTATATTTGATTTAAAGTTTAATAACAAAGCCAGATAACCTGTAAGGCGATTTTGTATGTTTTTTCAAAACACTGTTCTAAACATATTTTCAGTAGTAAATTTACTATACTTGCTATACGTGTGTATATATCTATATAAATATACACACACTTGAAAATGTTAATTGAATGAATTTACTATATGTGCGTACAAAAATTTGCCCATTTATGCATATTCGCATTAGCCTTGCTAGCATCTCAATTGTGCATGTTATTTGATTGTGACAACTGTATTTGATTGAGATATTCCACAGAAATATAGCGTGAAAATTAGAGATATATTTAATTCAATATACCAATTGCCTGATGCAGTTTACTATACTGTCAGCTGAAAAACATTTGTAATTTTGTGCCTGTAACGCATGTGGAAAAGATAGGAAATCTGAGGCCCTACCTATAATTTTTAAAGGTATATGATATATAGCGTCTTTAAAATGTGGTTCATTTTAGTAAAGGTGATGGATAAATTCCAAGATAGTATAAATGATGCATGTAATACATGAGTGTTTGTATTATATATGGCCACAAAACATCTTTGAAGCCAGCCTAGTAGGTATCTGAAAGGTCATAGGCAAAGAACTATGAAAGTTAATTTTCCTGTGATCTGTTTTTTGAGTTGATATTCATCAACCTCAAGGAATTGAGTTTATTTCTTCTAAGGACATTTTACTTCAAGATACACTTTGAATGTTGTAAATTTGGATAAAATTTTTATAAAATGGTTTATATACTTTCTGCTTACAGTTGACTTGCTTGGATGTGTATTCTCTTAAAAAGAGCATTTGGTGTTAAAATATTTTAAACAGCAATATGTTTAAAAAATTCATCAATTGAGGTCATCAGCAGATTTCCATAGAGCTAAATAATGAAATGTTTTATTGAACTATCCAATTTTGAAAGTTCCATCACTTTGTGCCGTGGTTTCCTTGTAGAATGTTGTATACCTTGTGTTTCACACTGGACCATGTTATTCCTCTCAAAGCTAACTTTGTGACACTTACCACCTTAGCATACCTATATAATAAACAGGAAAAACCACCTATGTTGTTCAGTGAGTTTCTTTCAGAAAATGTGAAAAGTAGACACATTGAAATTAAAATGACTATGTGGGGGAAAGGTTACTTTCATAATCATATTTATGGCATTCAGAAAGTAATTATAGCATCAGCGAGTAATACTTGAAATACTGCAGAATGGCATCATATGACATCTAAAGTATATAATCTAGATAATAACAACAAATTAAGATTATTTGATGAAGAATTCTGTTTCCATTGGTTCTATTAATGTCATTAATACAGTCTCCTCTCTGGGTTGCCTTAAAGGTGAATTTGTCAGATAAATTGGCAACTTGTTTGTCAAAAGTAATTAACATGGTTTTTAAAAAGCATACTAGCTGTCACCTGGATTCGAAGGCATTTTCCAAGGTCGTGTAACTTGCAGGAGGAAAATGTGCATGCGTATGTACATACATGTGTGTGTATGCAAGTTACTTTAAAAGCCCTGGATACATAAATATATAAATAAATATATAAGAAAATACGTAATGATAATAATAAAATACTTGATTACCTAGCTTGGATTTAGAACAAAAATCCATAATATATTTCATTCATAATGTGGTATAAGGGAGAAAGCAAAATTCTACTGGCCTAGTTATAAAAACTATTTTATGTTAAAATTATTATAGAAGTCCAAAATTCAGGTTTTAAATCTAATATTTTTTACCAGGTTCATTTTTCACCTTAAAATTACAGTTTGCTTATTTTCATGATGACCTAAATGTAATCAGTGCCCAAAGCAATAATACTGCAACTGGAAGGCATATTTGCAAATTTATAAAATTCCCAATGGTGTTGATATTTTCTTAGTATAATAGAGTTTAAAATAAAATATAGCAGGTGCCCAGAAGAGTAGTGAGCCCCCTTCATCACAGGTTGGAAATCCCATTTGACTAGGAAACCACGGAGGGAATATTTTATTTAGAGGGGATAAACGAGATGACTTCCTGGTCTCCTTCCAAACTGTGATTTTTATGAATAGTAACTCATAATAAGAGACTGTCATCCCGCCACCGCCACCACAGTCTCTTCAAGACAAATGGTTCGGATTTTGAATTGAGAGCTCTTGGCCTGAGTGAGTAGAGAGACTGGGTGACTGAAGCAGAGAAGACTGACTGTCCGATATAATGAAATTGTAATTAAATACATTTGTTTTTGAAATTTTGGCTCCCATGGCTTCACTAAAATAGATTTAAGGCCAATATCCCCATTTTCATTTTCTCTTTCTCTAAGTAAACCAGTTCTTCAGTTTTTAAAAAAATACTGAGCAAATCTTTATAACATTTTACATTTTACAGTATTCATTCTTAGTTATACACATGATTGTATTTACCATAAACTTTATTTAGGCTAAACACTGAAGAATTCAGACAAAAGAATTTGGAAAAAAGGAATTCCCTTTGTGACTTGTCTCAAATAATGAGGGCTTGTTAGTTATTGCAGATTGAAGCCTCAACTTTTTGTTCTACCCACTTGGAAAGTAAATAAATGTATGGTTTTTCTATATACACATAAAATCCTATGTGTTTCGAGCTTTCTACACCAAGATCGTGATTTTATTTGATTATATGAGGTCATCTTTAGAGATTCTGTAGACCTCAGATCAGGATCACCAAGTCAACTGTTTGAATTTGTTAAATATTTATTAGTTATGTTTCCTTTATACAGTTGATCCAGTCGATTTCTGAATTCTTTTTCTTTCAAGTTTCAAATTAATATTAACAAAGTAATAGCTGTATACCAAGACAAAACGCAAAGCGGAAATAATACATTTATCGAGCAAAGCTAAAATTATCTGGTGAGATTATTTTTCTGCCGTGATTAGATCAACTGGATCAATTGGATATTTTCGAAATCTTTATTCAGCATGAACACCAGCTGAGTGACACCGTTAATACAAATGGCAAGAGTAACTTACACAATTTATATTTAAAATGAAGTGCTTTTTACTACATAGCCTTGGTAAAATGTGGTTAGAGCTGTTATGTCAGCTTTCTCACTTACTTCAAAAAGTATGATATGTTCTCCATCTGTTATATGATCCCAAGCTAAATAGCTACACTTAAGATGTGTTCTTACTTAGGGCAGTGCTTTTATGAAGGTGTACCATAAAAGCATCCAGGTGCCAGCAACCTGCCCACCTGGTTCCCATTAAATATGCTTGGAGGTGATGACATTTCAAATGTCACAATATCTCTTAGAGCAGCTAATTGCATTAAATTCTAAAATAACTATGTTTTGTACTATATACCCAGATGCCTTGGAATTAGCAAACTGATTGAAGCAAACACAAAATCCTATCATCATGTATACTGCAAAATGGTTTATCTGCTCAGAAAAAATCAAATAAGCAAATTGGCTTCACGTATAAGCGTGCAAAAATATAAATGGACTTTTCAGCTCTTGTTGGTCATAAATAAAGGCCAATTAGTCTCATTGGGTTAATTATAAAGAACAAGAGTGTACACATTTTCCCTTTATCACAAGCATACACACAGAGCCATGCTGATAATTGAATGACTTCAGCTGGGAAAGAGAGCAAAACCATTAGGTGACAAAATCAGAATCCAAAAAATAACAGGCCGGAAGGATAGGAATATAGTAAAGATGACATTAACATGAGTGAATGGGAAGTCTTAGACTTGATTGGAAACATCAGCCTCCCATAGACAGAATAGGGAGACCTGACACCACCACAAGCCTATTGTAAGACTAACACAGTATGGCGCCATCGAAGAGCCAATATGATTTTAAAGTGCATTAATATTCTATGCACAAGGAGGAAAGTTTTATCCTTCTCTGCTCTCTGCTGGTCAGAGTACACTTGGAACATTGCATTAATTTTGAGCACCAAGCTTTGCAAGATATATCGACAACTGGAGTGCATCCACAGGAGGGTGCAGAGGTCATGGAGCCCTGTCACACGGCAGAAAACCAAAACTCTGGGAATATTCAAATTGATAAAGAGAAGACACAGAAGGGGCCAGTAGCTATTACCAAATACCTGAAGTACTGTCATATGAGGAATGGATTAGACCTATACTGGGTGGCTCCAGAGGTGAGGCTAAGACCAATAAATGGGAAAGGTAGAGGATTATCATTTCAACATAGGAAGAGCTTTCTTTGTCTCATATTAACAATTAAGGGGCTGCCTCAGGAAGTACCATGTTCAGTGCAGGAGGTGTCTGGACAGAGGCCATTTGACCACTTAGCTAGAATTTTTCTAGTGGAACTTTGGCTTCTGGATAGAGTAGGGTGGAATAGGTAATATTTAAGTCCCTGTAATTCTTTGAATCTATGAATGGTCATTGTCTTGGAAAAGTATATAATGTTAACCATCTCACTTCTTTGGAGAAAAGAAAAAAATAACGCCATTAGAAATCTAATACATTCATTTTACTCTATATGAGCATAATAAATAAAATGAGAATTTTTAATTTTCAAAGTACTATATTTAAGTTTTTCTCTTTTCAAACTTCAGTCAGCATGAAGTTTGAAATGACATGGGGTACATTTTCAAAAACACAAAACTAAAGTTAAAAATAAGCAATTTTAAACATAAGCAAATTTGTGTTAATTCTACCTTTTTTTTTTTTCCACCAGAGTCAAAAAACTTTTAGGGGTTTTTATTTAAAAGGCAGAGAAAACATAGCTGGTAGTGTGCACGCATTCCGCACATCAGACATTGGGTAACACTGTTGAAAATGCAATTCATTAGCTCATAAGGCAGTTCGGTGAGTAATAGCCAGCGAGTTTGCAGGATATTACTGTTTAAAAGATGTTTTCATATACTTTGGTTCAGAGTTCTGTATTGAGTATCTGATGAACATTATTATTAAAAGAACAAGCTTTTGGAATCGAGTACATAAATTGTGGACATCTTTGCGAAGAAACACGCTACTAGTCTATTAATTCTGGTGTTTGATGAAAGAATGTGTCTTTGTGTTCTAAAATTTAAAACACCATATGACAAGACAGCACCTGCCACCCCAAACCGCAATGTGTCTACATTATTAAACACCATTTGTGACGCTGCTGGAAGAAATTCAAGGATCAGAAAGCCCAGAAGAGGAAGTCTACATTTTAGAGATTATCTTACTGCTTTTCTGCTTGGAACACCATTACGTGGACAGCAAAGGCAGTGACACGGGGGAAAAGAGATCTCACTGTTGTGAGAAAACACACATCTTCCCCTCAAATGTGGTAATGGTAATGTTTATTTTCTCTGGACATTGACATTATAAATCTGTCCTGTCTCATCTTCATATTCCGATATTATAAATACGAGGTTTTCACAAATAGGCATCTATAAAAGTCAGCAGAGTGTGGCTTAGGAGCTCTAAGCTCATATGTTTACAAGACCTTCAACAGAGGTGGTTTTGACTACAGAGTGTCACGCCCAGAAAAGCTCTGTTTCAAGGTCACAATCTGAAAACCTCTTTCTAGCCTGACGTAGGACAAAGATATGCTGCCGGTCACAAAGGGAAGCAAGACGAGAGAGGATGGAAACATAGCTCAGGTCACCAGGCTAATTACTGGGGGAGTCTTAACGATATTAGAAAGTTAAGGGGCTCGATCATTAGTCCGTCTCACTGGAGGGGAGACCCTCTCGTGTGGGGAAGCTATGCTATTGGGGACAGTCAGAGGTCACTAGAGTAACCACAAAACTTCTAGAATGTTCTATAAGGAAGGTGCATCACTGCCGTGAACTTAACTTTTACCCCAATCGTGCCAACTGTCAGCTTTGATGAACTCTTCCAGTGGCAAATGCTCATCTTAGCCTCACTCAGGATAACATCCTGTGGCAGTTGACTCAAATGGCTCTGCAAGGTTTAGGTAGCGTTTCCCCAACAATATTCATCTTTGCTGAGACTGAAAATGTTTGATTCTCCTATGCAAGATAGTGTTGGACCTAATGAAATTACATAAAAATTCTCTTCGCTCCCAATTCATGCACGGTTAAGGCTGGATGGAATGGTGAGGAGGTTGAAGGGAGACAGGTAAGCAGAGGGAAAATAGGTCAACTATGCTTCTCGCCACCTCTTCATTATTAATTCAACTACAGATGCTCTTTCCCTCGTCTGTGCCGCACAGACAGCCGGCACCACGAGCCCATGCCGCCCCCTCACCGCCTCCTGCTCCCATCGGGCCAACCGAGTGGATAAGCCCAGGAAACAGAAGGAAGATCTTTTAGGACAAGCTGTGTTCACTCTTTAGAAATAGCACCGGAATGTGCAAGCTGTTTTCTCAAAGAATAGATGCAGAGATGAAAACGTTCATTGTTAAAGTATTGCCCCATAGCTGATCGTCGTATTAAAGATTTGGTGTGGTTGCATCCTCTGAGCTTGCTAATATAGCTGTGACCCTGTTTGCTCTCGTGGGTCGTGGGTGAAAAATACACCAAAAGCATAAGGAATCACCAGGCGTAGGCTTTTATTCCTGCCTTTGCCCCAGACTCACTGTATAACACATATCTCAAAGTGGAATTGACAAACCCACTCTTGAAGCTTTCTCCAAATGGGGTAAGGTCGAACACTTTTTAAAAGGCTATTTCACAAACACAAAGTGAAGAGAAATTTTCTAAAAATAGAAAAACATTCCAAGAGATGAGAATGGTGCTGCATTTGAGGCCCGTTTGCAGGTAGACTGTGGAAGAGTGAGGTGAGATGCCTAAATCTGCCGAATCGAAACAGTGAGCTAAAGGATGCTAATTTTGAGTAAAAGAAATAAGAAGCCCTGGAACATCCAAATCAACAATGATTAGCCTGACACATTTAACTCAATTTGTTAGTTGGTGGGGCGGGAGGGAGAGGTGGTCCTAATCGAATAGTTTAGGAGGCTCCCTTTCTGCGTGTCAGGATCCTTTCTGGTAGCGGGCGCGGGTCTCTCCTGGATCCTGGGCCAGCGTAGCACCTGGAGACTCGGGCGCTCTGACCTGTACTCTGTCTCTATCCCCTTCCAGAGCTCTCAGCATGGTGGCTCCTCCACTTCTCTCGCGTCCACCAAAGTCTGCAGCTCGATGGACGAGAATGATGGACCCGGAGAAGGTGGTGAGCTGGGGACTCGGTGTCTGAGGAGGGGCTCAGCCTGGACAGGGGGCGGGGATGGGTTGGCCAAGTGACTCCAGAAAACTAAATTCTCAATAGGATGGAATGGACAAACTTGAAGCAGCTCGCTAGAGTCAATAGCAAAGGGACAGGATTGAGCATGGCTCCCACCAGGAGCCATATCTACTCTATGGCTGGGAAGAGGAAGTCAGCCTATTCTGGAGAGGTTTCACATCCTCTGAGGTTATAAGTACCCTAAGAAAGCCAGCTATTGCCCACTTTGGACATAAAAGGAAGTAATTACTGCCTTCGTTTCTCTAAATTCTGTTCACTTTTAGTATAATCTCGCGATGGACTGTTACAGCCCTGCAGATGTACTTATTCTAACTTAAGTGAACTCGATATGCAAAAATATGGCTTTCAAAAGGAATTAATTGATTGCAATTGCAAAAATATTCTTTGTACCTTGAACTAATTCACTTCGGAATTTCTCTGTGATGTGGTCAAATGACCTGAATTCCAGAACTGATTTTTCCCTACCTCACTGGGTTGTTTGGGTTAAGCTGCTTCAACACACCACACCTTAGTGTCTCTCCTGTAAAACAGACATTGTTTTACAAGCCTGTTTCTTTCTGTGGTTATCAGGCTCAAATCAATTATGGGAAGTTATTTAGAAAAGTATAAAACTTATATGATCAAACTACTCTTAAAGAATCAACTCCCCTTATTTGTTTTAAGCGACATGACTTAATTTTCTTAGCCAAACGCCTAACAGATATATTTTATCAGTAGGAAAAAAAAATCCCAAGCCGTGTGCTCCAGGTGGGGGCCTTGGCGAGTCTCCCACTGGCGAGAAGGATGGAAATGCCTTCTTCCACTTCCCATCCGACAGCTAGAGATGGTTACTTTTATCATCCACGTAATAAAGAGCCTTAAAACCGTATCTTCTGAGAGAGGTTTTATTAATTCAAGTGCTTTGCAGTGGATTTGAAACTTCTCCAGCCATCTCCTCTAACTGCCACGGAGTAGACAAAATGCCCCAGGCTGAGTCTTCCAAGCAGAGGCAAAACGTTTGGCTTCTTTGGGGGTGAGATGGTGACGGTGGGGGGATTTATTCGGCTCTCACTTTATTCTGGAAACCACTGCGATAGCGTCTAGTGTATTGAGAGTAAAATGTCGTTTATAAAGAGGGGATGGGGCTGCCTAAATGCCAAAGCCAGAAGTAGCAGCCGCGAATGCCGAACATTTGTACAGTACTGTCCAGAACGTCCCTCCACCCTAGAATCCAGAGTGATGCCGACTGAGCGTCATCACAAAACCAGAGAAAGGGGCCTAACACAGACGCCTGCTGGTTTTGAGTTCCCATTTGTTGTTTCCCAACAGTACAGATGAAATGAGAATGCAAACCTCCCTGAGAAAGCCCGTTCACCACCGTAGGTTTTAATTTTATTTTGAGAAAAAAAAAAAATGTTTAGTCTCAGTTTATGGTTAAAGGTCAAAATAGGAGCACATTTAGAAAGCACACTGGGCTTCCGTCACATTTTGTATTCGAGTTGCCTGAGGGAGAGCCAGGATTTATAACTTTAAAGCATGTAAATTTTAGAGCCCAGCTATAAAAGGCTTTTTACACCCCTAAGATGTTAAAGGTTATCCAGTATATTTATGTGACCTAAATGTGGCTTATTTAGTTTTTACTGCCTTAGATATTTAAAGCATTATTAGGCATTTGTAAAATATTTCAAGATACATTTTAAGGGGGAAAATGTGTTGTGTTAGTGGCACTAACATAATTGAAACTACAAAACTGTTCTGTTCACAGACAGAATAGATATTGCGATTTTAACTCAACATCTGCCACGCAGGTTGCTGGCAAGAACTTGTCTAAAATCTGCTCGTGGATCCAGGGGAGGGGTGGCGATCGGGGCTTAGCGCCTACGCGGTTGCATGGAGATCGACATTTCAAGATGCAGTAAAGCTAAGTGTGCAAACGGCAGGCGTTTTCCACGCTTGTGCACCGTCAGCCAGCTTAGAGTCCCTGACGAACTACATTTTCCTCCCGAACCATACCTAGAAGTGTCATTTCTCTAAGCACAGCGGGTGTTCAGTCAATGCCACAGATCAAATTGGCACGAAATGAAAAGATCAAAACTCAGAATGCCCACGGCGGTTTCACGTTCCCTTTCAGTTTATCAGCCGTCATAGTAAAAGCCGTTGAGTATATACAGTGCCAGCAGAGCGGGGCTGGCCTCACTGTGCAGAAAATGACATGTGGATTCTGAATCGGTCCCACTCTATTAGATGATACTTCTGTCTCCTTTACGCAACATCTGTGTTCCCTTTTCTACCAATAAAAACACACTAACGATTCTTCCAGAAGTGTCGGAGGAAGGCTTCCAGATTCCAGCCACGATAACGGAACGGTATAAAGTCGGAAGGACAATAGGAGACGGGAATTTTGCTGTTGTCAAGGAATGCGTAGAGAGGTGAGGAGATCGTTTGCATCGGACTTTAAAGGGAACCTTTGGCACGATATTTTCTGATATTGTGTCTTCATTTGCGGTCTGTGGCACATGTGGAATTAGTTAATGTCTCAAGTCCAGATGTAAAAAAATTTGAAAGAAAGAAAAGCCCGTCTAACAGCAGATTTGAAAAATGTAGTGATTCCTGGGGACAATCTATAAATTAAGGACTTTGATTTCTCTTTTTAATGTACTCAGCAAAACTTTGCCAGATCTTTGGGGTAAGTCCTTTCATTTTGTTTAAAAAATACACACACACACGCGCACACACACACACACACACACACACACAC
>NW_011888852.1:3961568-3992962 GCF_000151845.1 Pteropus vampyrus | reverse complement strand
GTTAGATTTGGGATTTGTTTCTCGAGCAGTTGCTTGCTTTAAGGGACCGTGTTCAGCTAGCAGCTTCTCCTCAGAGCTGGGTGAGCAGAGTGCTAAAGCGTCAGGGGACCTTGTCCCATTCCCAGAGGCAGAGAGCCCGCTGGCTCCTGGGCGCTGGCCTGGGGCGTCCACGCTTCCCTGTTGCTCTTCTCTGCCCACACCGGGGCCGGGTTCCCAGCTAGGTCCTCAGCACCATGAACACCATGCTCCAGCTGTTGGGGCACACCGCCTCCCGAGAGGACGCCTCGGGGCGGGAGCTCCAGCCTGCAGGCTTCGCATTTGCTCTACTGCCTGGGGCATTGACTTAGAAGCACAGCGCACGGTAAAGCTGGAGTCTGCACAGGGGCTCGGACGCCGCGGGGGCCCTTCCTTTGCCGGTGTCCACTGATTTGCTCTGCGAGCCCTTCGCCACTCTTGGAAGGCGCTGTCCCATCTGAGGTCGTGGAGCTCCCACTATCCTCACCGCTCTCCATGAGCGGTGCATGTCCAACTTCGCTCCACCCCAACTCACCAGCGGCACCGAGTCCTCCCCGACAGTGACAGCGCACATGACAGAAGCCACTCTTTGGGAGGGAGGCCCTGAGCAGGCAGCGTGGGAGGTCTCTTAGCTGCCGCGGCCAGGCCACTGTTTCTCCTCTCCACCTCTTGCTCCCTCGCCCTCAACAGTTTGCCCGCTTTTGGGGTTTCTGCCAAGTATAGAAGATGTCCCGTTACTTTCCTGGCCTCACGGCCCCCAAAACAGGAGCCACTGCGGTTGACTGAGCATAAACCATGTGCAGAGCCCTTAACTTATTTCATTTAATTATCCTGAGAATCCCATAGTATCAGTACTGTTTCCGTTTCATAGGAAGACAGCCTGGAGAAGTTAAATGCCCAAGGTCACTCAGCCAGTAAGTACTTAGCAAAGCATAGCTTCGAGCCCAGCTCCAAACCCAGCTCCAGACCCCACTCATCTGACCACTCGACTCCACTGCTTCCAACAAGGAGTCGCCCAGAATTTGGCTTAGCTGAGCCAAAGTCACACACATTTGTCCCTGTGCAGAAAAGACAAATTAAGTCAAGAAAACCATTCCTAAGGTAATGGATGGAAGTGTGTGTGTGTGTGTGTGTGTGTGTGTGTGTGTGTGTGTGTGTTTATATAATCTTATAGTTCATCTACACTTTTACCGATTGCAAATCTGACCAATATTAACTTTTATTTCCACTGTAGCAGAAATTCTCATTTTTAGCAGATTGTCATACCCTTCCACTGTGGGGTATCTGGTTATTTGCCAGCATTTGTCATCTGTTGGGTCTGGCATGGTGGCCATGTGCTGTTTGTCCTGGCTCGTACATGGATCAGAATGGCATCTTAGTTCAACAATACTGGTCTTCCCACAATAGATATTTTTCATTCCTCCATCCAGAATTACTTTATTTCTTTTTAGTTTGGATCATATTTATTTTGCACGAGTTCACATCTTGTGCCTCATTGTACAAAGCTTCAGAATCTAAACAGCAGATTGCTTCAAAAATTGTTAAGTATTCCTCCCCCTGCTGAACGAGGACATATGGCATGTGCCCTGTCTCCCCAGAGGTATCATGAAACATTCTTTTAATATTTTCCAGAGGTCCAAGAAAATAAAAGAGCTAAGAATGTTGTGAATGACACACATTGCTTGTGGGTACATTCTGCCATATTTTGAAAGATGAATATATCTTAGTAAGAACAAGTATGTCCCTCCTCTGTTAATAACGTGCTGTCACAGGGAAGATTTTCTTACACCAGTGGTTACAATAACAGTGTTGCCCTGGCCCTTCTTTCCGTGGTCTCATGCTAGCACATGCTCTGATGGTAGCTGCCAGGTCCACTTAGATTTCTGCCTGTCCCCGAGCAGCTGTTTTTCCGAGTGGCCATGAAGAGCCCCTAGAACATTCAAAAGGAAGGTGGCGGACCGAGATGCGCTCAGTTTTGAAGCTGTTTTCTGGAAGCCTCAGAGAAAAGGCAAATTGCTGAAAAGCCTAACGAGAGGTCAGAGCACAGGTAGAGGGCTGGCGAAGAGCTGCCCTCGTCTCTGGCTTTCCTGGCCCCGTGTGGGCTGATTAACCACGCGAGCCACGAGTGACGTGGTCATGAGCGGCGACGGTGTCTCTGGTGGCTCTTGGCCTTCCTCCTCATGTGCACTGTGTGCATTTTTTAGTAATACAGGCGTCAGAACTGTATTAAAGTTCTAGCTGCTCAGGAGTCCCTCTCCCACTCCTCCACCTATAAACCTGACGAGCTGCATAGCGAAGCTGCCGGCTTTAGCAATGCACGTGGCAGGCTCAAACCTACCCGAACGAGCTGAAACTTTAGTGTCACCAAAATGGGTTGCATCCACCTAGAAAAATCTGCATTATTCTCAAGGACCTCAAGGACTACATGCCTGCAGTTCGAAGGCATTTCCTTCTGAAGTGGGATTGAGAGGATGAGTCAGGGCGAATGAAGATGCTTAGGTATCTCTCTGCTTGTGGACCGTGTTCTCCCTTCATTCCTTCCCGAGGATGCTCTGGCACCTGAGAGCCTAGGGCTAGTGTTCAAGTTCGAAATAAAAGTCCACTCTGGAGACAATAGGCTTGGCACTCCAGGATGCCTCACTTCTCTGCTGTCGCCAGTCACCCCCTACAGAGGAGGCTGAGTTATAGCCTCGTAAACAAAGCGCGCCGTTTACTAGCCCTCTTTGCCATCACTGTCCTAAACTGCCACCATCCTCTGGAGTTTCCACAATTTGGTATCACGTTTGGAGGTCCTGCTCGTTCAGGCCTGCACTGGGCACAAGACACAGCCCTCTCCGGGAGGAGCAGCCCCGAAACAAAGGATTGCCGCAAAATTCAACAAATGCCGTGGTAGAGGAATGGTTAAGTAGCTGTTCTTCCTTTTCCACAGAATCTTTTTAAAAACCTTCAAAACACAGCAAACAATAACAAAAAGCACCTTATTCCAAGGTGGCCACATGTTCGTCAGCCCCTTCCCCTTCCTATAAGCATTCTGCCGCCCTCAGGAAGTGGGGTGGCGGGGGTGGGGGCAGTGTGTGGGGAGAAGCCTGACTGGGTTGAGAACCATTAGGTTAAATGAGACAGCTTTCTCCAAGCCATGTTTAGCAAAACATTAAAAATTAGATTTAGTTCATGTCGTAAAACTTGGAAATCTCTTTCTAATAGTTCGGGCTCTAACCTTGGGTCAAACTAAGTAGGGAGGAGACCTTATGAACCAAGTTCCCGTGGACCAGGAGGAAAGCAAAGTTTGATCTGCGGCCGCTGCTGCTTTTGCCATGGCATTCGAAGGTTCCATGATTCCGTACGAGGTCAAGCATATCATTTCGGGAACAAGCAAGCAAATGGCCTGGATTTTCACCAGCATTCGGGTGTCTAGTCATCTTTTCATTATACCTATAGATTCCTTGGGGACAATGACCAGTTCTCGCTCACCTCTGTCACTGCTTGCTGAATGATTACATGAGCATAGTGGTCCTCGGAGTTTAGGGTGTGTAGGAAGGCAAATACTTCGTTTAAGGTTTTATTTCTTGCCAAGTGTTTTCACTTACCATCTTAAAGCAAGCAGTTAAATTTTTATTCTATGGTATACGTTTAGTCCTAACACCTGACTTTAGGCTCATTTTTCTGACTCGGCTACTTTCCTATAAACATGTATTTCCAGTAATAAGGATTTTATTATGACTTTATAGTTCTGCCCTCAAGGAATCAAGAAAGAAAATTCGCAGTGTTAATTTTGGTGGTCCCCC
The DNA here is from genome assembly GCF_000151845.1 of Pteropus vampyrus. Lineage (NCBI taxonomy): Eukaryota > Metazoa > Chordata > Mammalia > Chiroptera > Pteropodidae > Pteropus > Pteropus vampyrus. The sequence continues at coordinate 3,989,162 of NW_011888852.1, read as the reverse complement.
GCGAGGCTCTCTGCCTGGTATAAAGTATGGGTCAGTCTCACGGAGTGTTTAATCCTATCGTATAAGGTTCTGTAGAGTGACCCACAAGGCCCTTTTCCCCAGAAGCAAACGGAGGATTAAATGGCAAACACTAGGAATCACAGAGCTCAGAGAACCTCTCTGCTCACCAGCACCGTCTTGTCTGTCCGTCCGCTTTGCGCAGGCGTGGAACCAAGTGTCCGCTCTGTCCTCCCTCTCTGGCCCTTCCTGGGACTGCTGGATTTTATCAGTCTATGGGTCCAGACTCACCTGCCATCGACTGAGACCTTTTAAACCAGTTAGGAAGTTGCTCGTGGATTCTAATCTCAGATTTGCTTTATCATAATTTCTTAGTGAATCCAGAAATACTTCAGCTTTTAGTTTTCCTTGATTAGGTCTCAAATTTGCACAGTCTTCATAAGTCTCTTGAGAGGAGGCTCCTTAAAAGGCCCTGTGAGTTCCCTATGATGTGAGTAACCACTTTCTTATTTATCCGTTTGCCCATACATTTTAAATTTCTAGTACTAAATCTTCTGTTTTCCCTCTTACTGAAGTGCTTTTTCTCCACCCCTACCCCATGGCCGTGTTGCTCATCCGGTGTTTATGTGGGGACATTGAGCACCCCAGCCCCGCATTCAGCCAAGGCCAGGTCATGTTTCCCTCCATCACGGCCTCTCTGCCCAGCCGTGGGCCTGGAGACTCAACCAAGACCCAGTCAACAAAGGGCATCCCTAGGCCTCTTAGTCCATTTCTTCATGAGGCTGGGGCAATTAGGGTTCATCTGGACACCCCACATCTCTGCAGGAGAGCCTCCCTGAGGCAGAGGGCTTTGTCTTCTCTCATCTGATTGGAAAAGACAGCATAAGAAAGTCTGGTTGGTGGAGAAAATTGTCTTCAAAGTGATTACTTTATTCTGGTTTTAGTCACCAGATATAATGACAATAATTTGGTCAATGTTCATTGTTTTCCACAAGCTAAAACCATGCAGAGGCCTGGAAGTGTAGCGGGAGAAGCATTTTTAGACACAAATGACAAGATGGGTTTCTAAAATGCCCTTGAGACACATCGTCAACATCTTAATCTGTTTATAGGCAGATGCTCTATAGAACTAGGACCCCCACCCCACACACTTTAATTCTCCATACTGACGATTTTAAAACCTGATCTTAAAATTTTGTTTTTTAGCAACCCCATTCCCACTGTATTCATCTGGATCCTAAAATTGGGTTTTATCTATAGATGAAAGGCTGGGCCGTCTTGGTTTCCCACCAGAACGAAAGGCCGTTGCTTGGTGAAGTGTCAGTTTATTATGATTAGTAAGTAAGCGTTGTGTCCTTCGACAACAGACGTGTGCCGTTTGGCACTACAGTGCCTTGGAAGTGTTAACACAAGTCAGGAAGCTATTTAAAGGTGGCAGGCTGACCAAACCATCCCTCCCACACCCGCCGCGAAGCGCAGCAGTGTTGGGCTATATGCGAAGGCAGCCAAGACCCCAAGGGCTCAAAGTCCTGATTTGAACACTGCCATCTGGCTTTGGGAAAGTGAGTTCCCTTTAACTGTCACCTCCATTTTATTTCTGTGAAATGAGACAGACTTCAAAGGCCCAAGAGGTCACAGGAAGCTCAGATCAGGGCCATACCCCTTTCTGCACCGCAGACGCGTTACCCACGAGTTCTCCAGCCGACCGCACACGCTGGCACACCGAGCCCGAGTCTAACAAATGTGAACTGCTTCTTTAGAGTTTTCAATGAGACCGTGCGAACCATCCAGAAAACTGACGTAGCCAGGAGAGAGAACCTCAGAAGAAGCTGGGAAGAGGAGGGGCTGAAACTCATATCTGTGTTAAGTCCTAATCTGTCACTTCAGGGCAGGGCAGGACGGCGTAGCAGGAGGAGTTAGTTACTCACGGCGGAAGCGACAGTGCTGGCTCTGTTACCAGTGTGGCCACCTTAACAGCTCGCGAGGTTTCTGTGCTGCCATATTTGTTGTTCTTACACTCGCTCAACCCCTAGGAGTTTACAGATTTCTTTTAAAAAAGGAATAGAGAGTTATTTACAAAATATTTATGTCATGATGCAAGACCTTTGGGATAAGAAAGTAATCCTGAACACAATGATTCAATAGATCTGAAATTAAGTTTATATTTTTAAAAATTTTCTCTTTGCAGGTCGACTGCTAGGGAGTATGCCCTGAAAATTATCAAGAAAAGCAAATGCCGAGGCAAAGTATGTATAAAGTTTATTCTTATGAAAATATAATATTTGAGGGTAGAAACACAGGGATCAGCTCCCAAACAAACATAAGTTCACCCCATTTGTTGTGTTTTGATGGAATAGAATGTTATATACTAATTAGGATATAACTTTATTCTATAAATAGTCCTAGAATAAAAGTTAGCTGGAGTGATTAGATGTTATTTATGCTCCTTATCTTTGTTTGCTTGCTTACTTCCTCTCATCACTTTATAATCTAAGTTTCATTTCATCCTACATGAACTTATAGTTATTGTGATAGATTCTGAAATTACAAGTGTCATCTAAGGACCTTCAGCATCTTTTGGCAATTCTAGGCTATCTGAATGTCGGAATCTAAGATATACTCTTATGTTTGACCCAATTACACGCCCCTTGATCTCCACATAGTATAGCTTTACTCATTTGAGTTAGCGCCTCCTACACGTGGCCGTTTATGTTGATTAAGTTCACTTCTCCCTTGGACAGGAGCACATGATCCAGAACGAGGTGTCTATCTTAAGGAGAGTGAAGCACCCCAATATCGTTCTTCTGATTGAAGAGATGGATGTGCCAACCGAACTGTACCTTGTCATGGAATTGGTAAAGGTGTGTGTTTTGGAGAAAGAAATAAACCTATACAAGGCAGCACACTTTTCGATAAAATACAGCTCTTCATTTCTTCCCATCGATACTCAGTCTGTCACCTCTCTCCAGTGGCATCATGGTTAAGAGTATTAATACTAGGATTAAACCACAAGAGTTCAGGTCCCAGCCTTGACCTAATTGGCTTCCTGACCTCTGTATACCTCTTTGTGCTTCTGTTCCCTCACGTGTCACATGAGAAGAATAATGGTGCCCACCCGGGAGCGTTGCTGTGGGGCTGAGAGGGATGGCTTCCGCCAGTTTGTGTGACACAGAAAGTACTAGATTGTTGTTGATATTATCACAGTAGAAATTGTGCATTCTTCCATGAACTACATACAAAGGTATCACCCGTTCCTATAAAAACAAGCTTTAAGCTTTCAGTCACCAATGTAATAGAAACATAGCACAGTCCTAATAATAACGTGACAGTCTACCACCTTTTAGTGAATTTTGCCATGTCTTCCTGTCACAGAAAATTATATTTTCGTTCTATTAAGTCTCAGACTATAGAAATGGCCAAACCTTGGTAACGGTTGCATGGTGATGTAAGGTGACTTTCCTATCCCCTCTGCTTCCATATTGAAATTTTCAGTAATCAGAAGTTTTAAAATATTGAATGTTTAGTTCTCATGAAGTTATATTTTTCTCAAGCCTTTGTATTGTGCTAATCCAACTGATGGTGTAAGTCATTTCCACGTTAGTTGTGAAGTGTCGTAGATGAGTCACACCACCTTGCATCAACCCTGCACTGTGAGAGCCTGGAACTACACGCCAGGCTGGTGGCAGGAATCAGCACAGTGGCATGTGCTGTTTCCCTTTGTAAACATTTAAGACAAAGAAAGCATCTAATAAATTAGTCTGTTACTAGATAGAAAAATGTTCATCCTAGGACCTTTAAACTTTCATTACTCAGAGTTGCTTTACTTTAGATCTATTGGGTTTGAGGTTTTTTTTTTTGACTTGATGGATATTTATATTTATAGATGAAGCCTTTTTTTTCTATTTTGAGTTAGGATTTGTTTCTTTCAGAGAGAGGAGGGCTTGTTTGTAGTAGCACAAGGTTGTTGTCATGTTTGAGGCTGAGGGAGATTTAAAAAATGTTAAATGATTATTACGACAAAGAAAGGTCGATTTCATTTAGTTAGGAGATTTTCGTGTTGGTCTGGTAATTGCTGACATTGTAAATTACACTTTCTCTAGCGCCCAAAGTAGTATTTTTATAATGATGTAAACTTGAGACCAAAATCTTAAAACCGATCCTATTATCCCTCTGTTTGCTATTAAAAATTGATTAGCTCCCTGTTGGCGATTTTTGGAGACCTAAGACTCAATTATATTTGAAGATGAGAAACAAAAGAGGCAAAGGCTCAAGAGTTGAGAACACATTTTGTGGGAAATCTTAGTCTGATTGTCAGTCACAGGCTTCATCCAGTGACTGTGGCTAAGAGTAACTAAGGAGGTCTTCATGTCACTTAACAGGCTTTGTGAATATTCCCCAGGTGACCAAGATAGCCTAACAAGGCCAGAGAGGGTCTACATAGTCCAGCCTTGAGACTCCTCAATTGTGCCACTAGATCATACCCTTAAATTTAGCCTGACCCAGAAGTGCTGTGAGGCCGGGTCCAGAAGTGAAGGCCAATTCCAGGCTTGACCCGAAAGGTTCCCATAATGTCCTTTCTGAGAAACTTCGCTGGGGCTGTGCTTAAACCCCAAGAGTCCAGTGGTGTGCCAAAGAGTGCCTGAAGATGTAATATAAACAAGGCCTGTATGCTGGAAAACAGTGCAGTAACAGTTATTAAAAGTGAATTCCACAATTATTAAGAACAGGACTTCAGACTTTTGCCTGCTGAAGTGTGCACGTGCCAACTGCTTACTGCACAGAGGAAGGCAGCCTGGTACAGGAGGGCCCTGCGGCCAGGCCCCAAGGGAGCAACAGGAGTTAGAGTGGACAGAGGGGACATTCCGGGAAAGGGGCTCTGGTGAGGACAGGTTTGCATGCAGAGTGATTTGGGCTTGTTTTGGTGACCAGGGAAAAGATATCGTATCTGGAGCAAGAAGGTCTAGTTAGTGCCAAGAGATGAGCTTAGACCAGTTAGAAGGAAGGTTGGGGGCAGAACATGAAGAGCCATGAGAAAAGAAAGTTGATTTCTTGTAGAGAGAAAAAAAATCTGTATCAACATGTTATGTGGGAAGGTGACAGTCAGTGCACAAGATGCACTGGACGCAGAGCCCACAGAAGCGTGCAGGTTGTCAGTCCACGTGACAACGGTCCTAGGATGAAGGGACAAGAACACTCACCCAGTAGGTGGGGTAGGATGGCCGGGGAGAGTGTGAATGCGGCATGCGGTAAAGGAAGGGCTTGTCGGATGTGTTGACTCTTCTGCTGAGGGTGAAGAGGAAGTCAGATTACGGGATGCCTAGAGCCTAGATGACCAGGACAGGGTGCGGGCTGCAGGGCCACCGCATACAGCCCCACGCGGGTCCTACTGCATCGGGGTGCTGTTCACGTCCACCACAGTGAAAACCCTGCCCCCTGGGGCAGCGTGGAAACGACTGGCAAACCAGCTTAGCACAGCCTTACCTTTGAGAGAAACAGGAAATCGAGAGAGAAGGTGTTCATTTTGGAAAAAAAATGTATGTGTTTCAACAATTTGGGAATCGCTGAGGTTGACTGGTCAGTGGGACACCTCCCGAAGTTGTCCAGAGCATCGGGAGGCCGGGCCGCACGACAAGAATCGAAGATTGTCAGCCTACAAGTGCTGTGTTCTGCTTTTGCTAATTAAAAAGAAAAACTGAGTCCCAACCACAGTAGGTAACAGACGAACACAATTGGCTACTGTGCTCGGCTGTTTGGTGCATCGTATGCGAGAATGATGCGAACGCGGTTAGTAAATCAGACCCGACTTCAAGGATTGGGTTCAAATACATGGAACTAAAGTTGGAGGCTAAAATCACTTCGTTTCACCAAATAACAATAAATTAGCTGGGAACAAGGGAAACAGAAGTCCAGTGGTGCTAGAAAACCTCCTTTGAAATTTCTCCAGCCTCCTCCCTCCTCTCTCATCTTCGGAATGACAGTGTCTGGGCCTTTTCTCTGTTCCTTAAAGAAGCACAGTATTGATAAAGAAAACACTACGCCCACTCCAGGAGAGCAGAGTCTAGAGAATGAAGGGTGTGTGCGTGTGTGTGTGTGTGTGTGTGTGTGTGTGTGTGTGTGTGTGTGTGTCACAAGGCAGAAGAGCATTTTGTTGAGGGTGCGGTTTGCAGTATTACCTGTTTCTCATTTTGGAGGTTATGAATTTGAACTTCTGCTGGGAGTTGGTATGAGGTGCATAGTACAGGCCACCAGGACATGCAGGTGTGACAGGGCTTCTGCCCTGGAGACCCGGCTCCGCCTCTCCTCCCTGCAGGGGCCTGTGGAAAGGCCACCAGTCTGAGGACAGAGAGGCTCCACCTGCTTCTTTCTTTGAGCTCTGGAAGGAAATGTCTTTTGCAGCGGAGGGAGAAATCCCCACAAGGTCTCTGGGAGACGGAGGTGGCCGGGAGAGCCCGGGGAGCCCAAAGGTCCTGCAGGCACCCTTCATCTCCTTTACTGCATGTCAGACCCTCTCCAGGCAGCCGCATTAGACCATCTGCTAATGTGCTGCTCTGCCTGCTGGTCTCTCCTCAGGGCGGAGACCTCTTCGATGCCATTACTTCCACTAACAAATACACCGAGCGAGACGCCAGTGGGATGCTGTACAACCTGGCTAGCGCCATCAAGTACCTGCACAGCCTGAACATCGTGCACCGCGACATCAAGCCAGAGAACCTGCTGGTAAGGGAGGGTTCCGACATCAGGGCACCTGGCGTTCCAAGGACTCATGGGCAAATGTGAAGTTTTCTCTTTCTATTTCCTTTTCTTTTTTTAAAATATAGATAGATAGATAGATAGATAGATAGATAGATAGATAGATAGATATAGATATATATGTGTGTGTGTATATATATGTATATATATATGTGTGTATATATATACACACACATATGTATCTTGAAGGCTACTTTACAGCTGGCCTTCAGTAACTAGCTGAAAACTAGTCGTGTAAGTTGATCTATAAGGATTAATAGGTCATTACGAGCACTCACCTTACTAGCAAATAACAGCCCGAGGCCAGGTGGGAACAGGCTCAGGAGGTCTAGGCCTGGGCTAACACCCCCGCCAGGCCAAGAGCGTCAAGAATACCTATATATATTTTTTTACCTACAGCACTTTTGTGTTTGAAAGTTTTACTTGGGGGGGAAAAAAAAAAACACGCAAGCCCTTTTAGACTTTGTGAGTCTCCCAAGTTTACATCTCAATAATATGCTCTAAAAGCCAAGAGAATAAATCGTAATGGGTTTTAGAGACAGCAGCCCCGCAGCGTGAAAGCAAGCACGATGAAGACCGGTTTGGAATATCAGAGGCATTCTTACCACCCCCCTCACAGCTCTGCTTTGCTGTCCATGAACTCGCCATCCCTGAGGTTCTCCGTGCAGGCGTCCGAGCATCCTTTCTGGGTCCATTGTTCAGGGGAGGTATTGGAAAGAATGAGGAAAGAATGAGGAGACCAAGACTGAGTGTTAGGGACTGTCCCTGGTGAATATGGGAATGACATAAATTTTGCTAGCTCTTCATGCTGGAATTGTAACGAAAGCTATTCAGTTTCACTTCCCAAGATGATAGTGCTACTTCCATTATCCAACCCTGAGAGTCATGTATTATTATATGTGACTATGGGTCTGTCCGTTTCTTCAGAAATCTGGGAATTGGGGATGTCTTTCTAAAGCAGTGTTTCTCCAAGGGTGGTCCAAAGACCCCCTGCCTCAGAATTACTCCCAGATGCCTGTTAAAAATGCAAATTTCTGAGCCTCCCTGCAGCCCTACCAAACCAGACTCTGGTGACTGGTGACAGGGTGCAGATGTGCATTGTGGCAGGCTCTCCCACATGATCTGCATGAACACTCAAGTTCAAAAGCAGATGAGCAGCCCAAGTCCCGCTGCACGATAAAGGCCGATAAGGTCTGCTGTTAAGGAGGAGCACCTATGAGTGCCCGCTGTGTGAAGCTTTAAACTCATTTTCTCACTGAATTCTCACGAGAGCCGTATGGGGGTCAGTGCTAAGTTTAATTACCACCCCATTTCGGGCGTAAGGACACTGAGTGCCTAGGAGTTTAGAGGTCTGCCCAAGGCCATAACACTTTGTAAGTGGAAAAGCCAAGATCTTGACCTAGCTCTGTTGCCCTCCAAAGCCCAAGCTATAACAGCAAGAGTACACAAAGCTAGGAATGAGGGAGAGTGGTTTATGGCGGGCTTACTGTGTGCTGGATGCTGTGCCAGGGAACAGAGACATATACATGGACATTCAAGAAGGGAAAACAGACACTCGAGAGATAAATATGCAAGCAATTAATTCATTTGCAATTATGGTAGTGATCTTGTGGCTACTGGCTGGTGGAAGCAGCTGAGGTCAAACGGTGGAGTTCTGACTTAATTGCACCTCAAATTCCGCATCTCTGCGGTAACCTAAACGTTCCTTTCTGCATAGCTGCCTCGGTGAGCCGTGGCAATTTGCTCTCGTCTGCATTCATTATTCCTGAATTATGTGGGATTTTGTCATGGGAACAGACTTACAACTACGCCTTTGTTTAAAAACTTCTCTAAGCTCCAAAAAGTCCGTGATTGAAAATTAGAGTTTTTCTTCCCTTCTCCGCTTTGCAGTTCAGTTTTGCTTCCCACCAGAGTGTTATCTATTTCTGTAAATGCCATAAATGATTACACAGCAGTGTACTTTTTCCAAAATTACAATTTGCAGGATGCATTGTAAGTATTGTGTTCATTCGAACATATTTTAAATTGCTCAAAAAGGAAAAGTTCTTCCTTCCTTTTCCAATTTAATACTTATCAATCGTTATAGTTATTCAGAATATTGTTTTAAAATATACATATGAAAAACTAAAGTAATTCTGCTTCTCCAATATAGTAATTTCTTACTATAGGAGACTGTTAAGGGTTGGTGAGTTTTGCAGGGATAAATCTATTATGGGATAAAATAGGTAGAAATATAGAATAAGTTTGACAAAATTAGGATGACATCACTAATTGCATTTGAGACCTCTGTCAATGTCATATTCTATGGAAAAAGAACTATCATGGGGGCAGACATTCACGTCGTCAGGATTTATAGTCAGATGGACAAAAGTTCAAAACCAAGTACTTCACTCTTCCACTGTCAAGTCTTATGACCTTAAACAAGTTGCCTAACTCCTTTCAGCCTCCTTTAAGGAAACTTGATGAAGATAAAGAGGTAAAACCTAACTATGAATTCCTTTCCTTTTTATTTCCCCTTTATTTGTAATAAAAATTAAATTATCCCTAAAAATAAACTGTTTAACAATAAAATTGTATATTGTAAAAATCATCTACCTTTTACCTTTTTTTGACATTTCTTTTAAAATTTTACTATTTACCCATGCATGGCTTTGCCATATCCTGGCAAAATGTAGCACTATAGACTATTGTATAAAAAATGCTATAATAAATTTAATGTAAAGATTTTTAAGTCTATTTTTAACTACATACTTTACATTGCTGTTATATTAAGACTTCTCAAAAAACTTATAAATTTTTAGACTACTAGCAAGATTTTTTCTAATTAAGGGTTTGTTATAAGTAGCAAAGTATTATTTATAAATGTTAATTCAGCTATAGATTTCATTCTATATAGTATCATTGTATATACAGAACTCTCAGAATTTTTTATTTTCAATTCTTATAGACCAATATAAAAATGACATAGCTTGGCCTTAAGGACCTCTATTGATCATATGAATGATTTATTCAAGTCTAAGTATTTGGTCAGGTCAATGAGGAATATTATTTGATTTGCAGTGATATTTCCCGCCACATTTTAGGTGAAAATTAGGAACTGATTCAATATTGATATCTTTTACAATTTTATTATTGTATCATTACTAAGTTGTTTTTTTCACACAAGTTGATTATGCCAGTGATTTTATGTGGTTCATTTTGCTTTGTCAGGCCTGATGCTTAATAATTATATGGGTGAGTGACAGGTTGATGAGAGAGTGAATGAATGATACTTCTTCACAGAACAGAGGACAGATCTAACATGATGAGTCATTTCTCGACTCAGAAACAAAAAACAAAAAACTTACCGAGATAAACTGCTTTCAATTTACACAAGTCACCACTAGATGGCGAGCTTGTAGCCTTGGCAGCACAACTGTGTAGCAGCCTGCATTTCTTCCAGGCAACTGTCAGGGTCTTTTTAAAATGTACACACAGATTCCACCTCCTTAGGAAAACGAAAGGCTTTACTGGCAAAAATATAATGTACATCACTAGTTCTTATTAGATTCCAGAAATAAACACAATAATTTTCTTGAAATATAAAATTTTATTTTCAGAAACCATATCTCTCTTGGTCAGAAACTTTTAAAAAAAAAATTCTATGCCTGCTCATAGCTGCTCATCAAAATGGCATGTGTAGCTCGTGACCCTCCTTTTCACTAAATGGATTTTATCCTGTTTTCACTAAGTGATGACTGTAGTTGTGTGCCAGCTCTTAGTTTCCAGTTCAAGCCAACCCCAAGCTCACAAAATAGAAAATTTCCTTCTGTCTTCATGTCATCTCTTAACCCCAAAATAAACCCATTTTGTGATAGGATAGCCAACTACACTTATAGACAAGGCAAGTGCCATGGATAGAGTGTGCCTAGGGGTCATACACAAAAACATATTTGAGTCGATTTGTAGCCAGTCTCCTATACTACAAACTTGCTGCCATAGCGTTGATCAGTGGATTGGGGACTCCCCAAAGGAAGGGGCCATAGGTCTCACAGGAGTCTGTCACTAGACCCGCTTGCCCTAATCAGCATTACCAGTGAGCTGAAGCGAAGGCGTGTTATATCACATGACACAGTTAAGATCCAAAAAATATCTTTAGCTCTATAAAGGTCCAAAATCAGTAAGATGAAATTCAACAAGATATCAACATAAACCCCCATGGACTAAGTGGCTGAGGTGTAGCTGTTTTAATGATCATTGCAGAAAGCAATAATGGGGAAAACTTGGCCTGAACAGGTCAAAGGCTAGTAGTTGAACATAAGTCAGTGTGAGCTTCAGTGTGACGTGACTTCTAAAAATACGAATGCGCCCTTAGACTCCTTTCACTAAAAGAGTGCCACCATCAGGGGAGCCCACTGCCTGTTCACACCACGTCACCCCTAGGCCGAGGGACCGGAACATATGATTTGGGGGCCTGGAGTGTAAGTGGAGTATGGTGGCACTCATCAAATACAGGAGACACTGCCAAACGGAAGATGGGAAACTTTTCTGGGCCGACTTTGAGAGCACTGACCTCAAACTAAAGAGCAGACGTTAATGGGCACGAGATTTGAGGTTGACATAGGGAAAACTTTCTAATAACTACACCCGTTTGAAAACTAAGTGGCCTTTATTACAGGTAGCTTGTAGTCATTGGAAATGTCCAAGCAGAAAGGGAATGGCCACTTTACATAATGTTTAGAAAAAAAATTCTGCTGTCTGAATTCGGTTAAAAGTTGAGGGAATAGAGAAGAAAAACAATATTTCCCCCTAAGTTACCGCATTTCCTGAGGGCCCTTCTCCAAGGCCCTCTGATTCCCCCAGGGAGAAGATGGGGAGTAAAAGTGTAGAGTGTCGCTGTGGTCGCTCTGTGTCTGTCTCCTCCACATTCCTACGTGTTCCTCTGTCATTAAGGACTTCATTTCATTTTAAAATGGCATGGCCTGACTGGGCTAGCAAAGATTAATAAAATAATATTAATAATAATAATAATAATACACAGTGTTGGCAGAGTTATGAGGTTATCTCATATGGATTGATGTAAGAGTAAATTGATAGAGCCTTTCTGAAAAGTAATTTGGTGATATAGAACCAAAGCCTTAAAATAATATGTGTATCCTGACCAGGTAATTCTACTTCTAGAAATGAAGCCTAAAGAAAAAAAATCACATGTACAGTTTATCTCAGTGTTTTTTAGGATGGAAAAAAAATATAGAGAGAAACAACTTACAACAGGGCACTGATCAGTTAAATAAAGATAGGATAGAGAGATAGGAGTACATACCGGTTAGAATCAGTCATTTGAATATTCGTGAGCTTAAGTTCTGGCTTTGCCACTCGTTAGCTGGTTACTTAACATCTCTGAGCTTCAATGTTCTCAGCTGCAAAATATCAACAAGATTACTTAATAGGGTTGTTGTGAAGATCGAGTGCGACAATGAGTGGGACAATGGCTGGCACATCCCATGTACTCCACAAATGGCAGTATGGTCGTCATTGGGGTTATTACTATGCTGCATCTATACAATGGAATATCCGGTAGCCACTAAAAATCGTGATGTAGACATATGCTTATTCACTTGGGAGAACTTCAGGGTATATTGTCCCCTGGAAAAAGAAAAGCAGGAGAGAGAAAGAAATCTCCGGAAGTCCATGCTCTAAAATGTTAACAGTGGCTATTTCTAGGTATTCAAGAATGTGGGTGATTTTCTTTTCTCTATAATTTTCCGTCTTTTCTAATTTTCCTGCAATGACATATTGGATATTACTCGTGTGCCAAAAATGTAATACAATTTTTTAAAATTGAAATGACATTGACTTCCCACAGTTTTAACAAAATCCTAGGATATACAATTGCTAACAGAATCCGGAATGTTTTATGTATCGCGCTGCAGCTGCAAAGAACTCCTTTTTAGATAGTTTCATGACTATTTTAAAGTGAGGATGAGAATCAGGTTTCCTGGAGTCTCCATTCACTTCATCTTCCCAGATTTCTCTAGTGTAAAACTATTTTATTTTTTCCTCTAATATTGTTACCACTATTCTGACTTACTTCCTTCTGACTTCTATAAAACCTTTATTATTTTTATTATTTCATTTAACTTTTGATTTCATAAAGATTTTACAAGCGGGTATTTAATGGTTTTAGTTTTTCTCAACTCTAAAGTATGTGGTCCATAAAGTACATTTTGCAAACTAATTCCCTGCACAAATGTCGTTATATTTCACTTCTTAAAGATTTAAATTTAATCCATTTTCCTTAGAAAGGATCATAAAGACCATATACTGTGGCCGGAAGAAAATCAATGTCTTTTTAAAGGGCCTCTATATTTGTTAAACAGTAAATTGACATTTTTTTCATGGCTTTGTCGATTTCATGCCACTTTTGTTCAATTCTATTTGGTGAAATAATTTTTAGTACTTACTGAGCTCCTCTGTAAAAGATATCTCAGTGGTTACTAATGATTCATTAGCCAGCGTTTCAACAGGGTTATCTTAGAGTTCACAGCAACGGTGCGAATTATGTTTGTTCCAACACATCTGTTACGTTAGTTAGCTTTTCGTTTTCTGTTATGGGAATTTCAGAAACCATTTGACTGGGTTTACGTTAGCTGTGAATTTTCTTATTTTTTTACGGCCACCGGCTGCATTTTATGACTCATATTAACTCTTCTATTTTTTCAAATAACTTTTCCAAATGGTGTCAGTTTCTAATCCATGGGAAATCAGACATATGCCCAAACATCTACTGTTCAGAAAGTTACGGTTACTGCGAAATCCTAACTAATGAAAAAGAAACAAAAATAAAACTCTTCTTTAAAAAAGAAAAATCTTGTGTAAAATATCAGGAAGCCAAAAGCCTAATACCTGACCTTTCACTGTATCTATTCTTGGTAGGACATGCCTTCAGCTCTTAATTGGAACCTTTTTCATAATTGTTGCCATTTAACACATTTAGTCTGTCAAATCATGGGATGTCTTTATAGCCATATAATAAACCCTAGAGAACAACTTCTCCAACTGTAGCCATCTGCAATGATCACAAGAGTAGCTTACAAAATACTGACAGTCTTTACGGTAATAGGATGCATATGGCAGCCCACAATTACGTGTAGCTGCATTCAATTAGTGTTGTACAATTACACAGTTTTATTGCTTAGTTAAAACAGTGAAAGCACTACATACTGGGTAATTTGCACTAATCCCCGTCTCTTTAATAGCCCCTCGGTGTTTAAAATGTAGGGGAACATCTATAGTCTTTAAAGGGCCTGGGATGAACATTAAATTCTATCTCATGTCATAGATACTCTTTGATTGACAATTAATGTAACTCCTACCTCATGTGTGGGTCATGTTTTATGAAAGCTTTAAAATACAGTTACAGCATAAAGTCCTTCTTATACCGGAACCCCATATGCTAGAACAGGCTGTCCAAGCCTATGCTTGCAGCCTGCGAATGTCCCGTCTGGAAGATGGTGAGGATGAGGACACATGCAGAAGAACAAAGTCAGAATTGTTTCAGAGACTGCTATAATAATAATAATAATAATACACAGAGTTGGCACTGGCAGAGTTATGCTATAAGGACTCAGCATTCAGCATTTTAAAGGTGAACGTGTTAGAAGCTTTTTCCGATTCTTAACTTTTAATTAAGAACTTAGTTCGAAGTGAATTTATAGCTGCCATTTGGGAAAGTACTTTCCGGAGATGATTTTGTGATTGTGTGTGCGTGTGTACTCACGTGTGTCTGTTTGAAACAGATGTATTTAGCAATCTGTAATTTTAACAGTTTAATTACTATTTTAAATGGCCTCGCTTATGCCCCTGTGACTGGCTTGGAAAGAGACAAGGTTGAGCGGGGCACAGATGCCAAGCCCCAGGTGGGAGCTTAGGTGAGGTACACCCCTCCCATTGGAGAAGAAGAATGCATTCTTCTGCATCCATCTCCCCAAGTGTTGACAGAGAGAAACCCAAAGCAACCTTGTTCCCTGCCCTGTCCGACAGTAAGTTAAACAGAATTCCAAACTGGAAGCCTGGACATTTATTCACCTGCAAAAACATTTTTACCAAAGCATTTCTAATAATCTTGTGTTTACAAATGTTTTCAATTACATGGATTAGACAGTTCAGACAATTACTTTGTCTGTAAGCTCTTGTCTCTCATAAGCATCATTATAACCTTTTTATGTTCATGAATATATAGTTTCCAAAGCAAAAAGAAGAAGGACATTGTAGAAATGATTAAAGAGACCAAAAAAGAATGTGAAAAAGATAGATCCTAGGTATTTTATTTAAATGGTGTTGGTTTACTCAAGAATTATTGTCACTTTTAGGTAATTCTCATTTTCTTTATTTTATGTAGGTTTTTTTAATGCTTTTTTCCTTAGTTATTAAAGACTTGAACTTAATTGCTCAGGTATATTAAATATAATTGGCATATGGCTATATATGAGATAAAATTCCTGTGAAAATGTAGATGTTCAAAAATAAAACCTTTGCTACGTGTGAAAGAATTACATATTCACAACTAAAACGTAACTTATGACTGAATCTGCCAACATCTGCGTTTGTCCAACTTTTGAATAAAGTTGGGTGACGATACATATTACATTTAGAAGAAACCCCACAAAATTCTTGTATAAATGGAGATGTGGAAATTGAAATCTCCCCAGTCTCACAAAACATGCTCCGTGAATGTTTGGTCGTAATCGAACATCAAAGCAAGAGATGACTTTGCATTTTAGAAAGGTTATCGGTAACAAAACGGACTCGAGGAAGTAAACAATTTGGCTCTGTCTAGGAAAGAAACTAGACGATCTACTAGATGTTTCCATCTCAGATTTCTCTTCATGAAAAACATTTGCTTGTCATTTGAATGACCAGGATGGCTGACATGCACCTTCGGGATTTCTCTTGCCTAAGATCATTTACGCTGGGAACGATACTGTACTTTGCAGCTCTGATACCTTAAAGTCCATGACTCAGACTTGTTCGTGCTGACCAGGGCTGGACGGCTGCTCCAGTATAATAGGAAGGATGGTCTCCATCCCAGATGACACCTGGGCAAAGCACATCTGTGAGGCGCAAATGGCTTGGGATGTCTTTATCCTGACAACCCAAGTGCGGGTGACCCCATAAGTCTCTGGACACCTGTCTGAGGGAGCCCAAACTTGACTGTGCTCAAGGCCCAAGGTAGAGGCCTCCATGCTCTGAGTGTGGAGAAAATGCAAAAGAATATTTTCTGCCCAGAAAAGAAGGTCCCCCCAGAGAGGACTGCCTGCCTCTCAGACCCAAATGATCCAAAACAGTTAGGTCCAAATGATTGTTGCCGGTACTGCAGCTTAGCCGGCCAAACATCTGCACTTCATGCTGCAGTGAAATGAGCAGTTAATCTACTTTTATATTAACACGGTGTGTGTTGGTAGCACACTCCTGACGTGTGGAGATGTGCCTTGCCGCGCGAGTTTCCAACAGCTGTAGCCAGTACAGATAATCACAAAGCAGTGACAGAGGAACGTGGGGGCCTCGGCTGCCTGGGAGAATTATTCTCACGCACGTGGAAAACTTCACCATTTCTGAGGCATTTCTGGGTGACTGCCTTTGCTGGGAATACCAGCCTTTGTGGTTCTCTTTCTTTTATCTTATTGATTCCAATGGAGGGCACTGGATTAGAATTCTAAATACCTTTTGATCTTTTCTTTGAAATAATAGAAGTTATTTGGGATACTTTTTAGAGCAGATCCATTTGGTTTGATCGTGGGTTAGAATTAAAGGAGTATAATACTTGCCTATGGTCACATGCATCCTTTTCTTGATTTGTTGGGTGAAAGACTAGAGACTTTTACTCCCTTAATAAGGAAACCTGGACAGAAGGCTGGCTCTGCACCTGATAAATCTTTCCAGATTGCCACAGGTGAAATGAAATGTTAATATCCCTTTCAAGTATTTATTTAAAAAAAATAAAACCCAAAGTATTTTAATATACATGTAGATTTTCTGTTCAATTACTAAAGAACTGCATTTTTTAAAGCTTATATATTAAAATGAAGAAGTACTTACTTTCAGAAATTAGAGATATTGCACTAGAGATTTTCTGTTTCATTGTATTATGCGAATGAGTTTTAATTGTAGAAACATCAAATACAGGCAAACAAAAGGAGAAAAAACCCTCCCACAATTTTGCCACCCAGAGGCAGACAAACCATACTCTCAGTCATTTTTCTTTGTGCATATTTTTTCTTTAATAGACGCTTAATGCAAACCAATCTGAAATCTGGTGTTCTCACTTCCAAACATAATTCATTTCAATAAATACAAACCCACATCGCCATTTTAATGGTCGTGGAACATCCATTGCATAATTTATTTAACAGATTTCCATTTGCTGGCGGTTCACCATGTTCCCAATTCTGCAGTAATCTAAAAAAGATATTCTTGTATAAAGATATATCTGTGTATAATTGCCTGATATTATATGATAAATATATTAAATTTAAAGCACTCTGCCCCTTATTTCTTCAGGAAAAAGTTTCTGAGCTCTTGGTTAAGACGATTTCACTTTTTGCTTTCATTTTAGGTATATGAACACCAAGATGGCAGCAAGTCACTGAAGCTGGGCGACTTTGGACTGGCCACCATTGTGGATGGCCCCCTGTACACAGTCTGTGGCACCCCAACATATGTGGCTCCAGAAATCATCGCAGAGACCGGGTAAGCGCTTCCTGTGTGTCTGCTGAAGCTTCGTGCTTGCAAAAGATCTAGTCTGCTTCAAGAATACGAGAAACAGGACCGCTCTTTGAATCCAGAAAAATTAGCTATCAGATTTCTTTCACTTTTTTTTTCACTTTAAAGTAGGAGCCATTTTCTCTGTTTTCCCAGTCAAGTTGCCAATTACTGCAATCTTATTTGGACTTTGTTAAAGGTAAAACAGCAGTCATTAACCCCAGAGTAAAAAATGTGCCAACTAACAAAGAAACATACAGCGATGGTCATTAACTCGCTTTTGGAGATAAAAGCAGACACTGCCATATGCAGCCATTACAGTCTTACAGGCCACTTCTCTCAGCTGGCCTTAGTCCTCACTCTTGGTCCCATTTCGACCCTCTTGGCAACCCATTAATTATCTGTGGAGTACAAACACCCTTAGTCATCAGAGGGCTACTGGGAATTTCCTGGTTTCTGTGTGTGGCAGTGTAAGATGAATGAAAATCTCTAGAATAAGGGGAAAAGGTGGGTTGGCTTAATACTTACTAAGGACCTACTACATACCAGGCTCTAAGCACCTTCACTTAATTCTTACTCTTCCAGTAGATGATATGATTTCCATTCGACATATGAATAAATTCAGATTCTGATGATTGAATATCATGTAAGTGAGACAGAATTTGAACTCAGGTCTATGTGAGTAAAAGGCTCTTTCCATAAAGAGCCTGATTCTTAACAAGGATCATAGGTAGGTTTCTGAAGCACTAGCCCTAAACAGAAGGGTTAGGGAGGGATGAGGCAGCAGCAGCAAAGCACAGAAAATTGCCTGGGATGCACCCACCAACCAGTTGGAGATAGTTTTTCTGCTTGTCCCATAGACCAGAAAGGCAGAAATACCAAATAGATGAGAAGGGAATCCCAATAGGGAAGTCCCCGAGGTAAGATATGAGATAATGAGGACTTCTCTATTCGTCGGATTTGAGTGAGTTGGGAGGCCGCATCTGTAGCCATGCCTGACCTCCGTCAGAGGGTGCTGCTTCAGGTATTGCTCCTTTTTCTACTGTGAGAACTCTGAGGCCTGCAGGGCAGTGGTGTGGGGTAGAAGGAGGATTTGGTTGCGCTCCTGAAGATCTTGGCTGGAGCCCAACTTAGCCACTGACTGTCTTTTTTTTTTTTTTTTTTTTAAACACCTGCAGCACCTGGTATTCCTAGGTGGTCTCCCATCCAAGTACTAACCAGGCCCGACCCTGCTTAGCTTTCAAGATCAGACAATATCGGGCACATTCAAGGTGGCATGGCCGTAGACCCGACTGTCATCTTGAGCAAAATTATTAACCCCTCTGAACCTCAGTTTCCTCTTGTATAAAATAGGAAATAATACTATCCTGTAAGACTTACGAAGTTGTTGGGAAAACAAAATAAGATAATGTATGTCAGTGCTTTATAAATTGAAAAATGTCTAATATGTAATTATTATTTCTAAAATTAGAGAGTTAAATAGTCTCAAGAGTCTTTCTCTATCTTAAAATCAATATGACCATAATAAACCTTTTTTGCCAAAAGCCTTCCTTTACTTATATTTGGGTATGAGCCTAGCCAAGCATTACGTTGATTTTTATTCACGTGCCTTAGATAGTCTCTTTTTAAATTATTCTTTCCTTGAACTCTGTTTGGCCGATGGGTGTTAGTTTAGTGTCATTACATTTTTTATTTTGTCTGGTTTGGTTTTCGGTTTAGAATAGAAGAATCATCTATTTTGCCATGCCTCACAATTTGTCCCGGGCTGACTTTGCTAACGCTGATGTCACTTACTTTTTCAGATATGGCCTCAAGGTGGACATCTGGGCAGCTGGTGTAATCACTTACATCCTGCTGTGTGGTTTCCCTCCGTTCCGTGGGTATGGACGGCAATCTTTTACTTAGCACCAACAGAGCATTTTTCTATTTTCTGAATGATCTATCTGGCCTTCTTGCACAAAGGAGGCTGCTGCAGGAATAGACCATAATAAGAACCTCACTTATAACGCCGGTTATTTTTCCATGTGTGCGTGCTGATTAACATGCCTTCCACACATCTTCTTCATGTAATTTAAAAACTCATTCTTTCTTAATTTACCAAAACTGTTCCATACAGGCATTTTGAATTGCTTAAGAGCACACATTTTATACATTTATGGGGAAAGGAAGGGCTCCAAGGAATAGGAATGAAGTGACATACCCTGAGTTGACATCTTAGTCCTGTTTTTTCCTTATTGTTGTCATTCATCTAAACAGAAGTGGTGATGACCAGGAGGTGCTTTTTGATCAGATTTTGATGGGGCAAGTGGATTTTCCTTCTCCATACTGGGATAATGTTTCCGATTCTGCAAAGGTAGGTTTCTAATACTTTTTTCTTCCTTAGTCTGTGTCTTCATGGAATGATTGATTCTGACTCACAGTGTGCAAAGACTAAAATATTGTAAATAGGATTTCTGTGCACATTTTAGTCATAATTGCTAGCTTTTTTTTTTTTTTTTGGAAGAGTTCACAGTCATCAAGTCATCTGTTCGTAGCCATCCCGACTTACCAAGTGCTCCTGCTTACCTGGCTTACACTCCTCCTGTTGCCGCTCCATTTATAATGCTGTCGCCTCTTGCCCTACGCACACCGAGCTCCAGCCTACCTTAGATTTCTGCATAGCTTATTGCTTCACCTCTTTTAAATCTTGACTTGATTTTATCTTCTCAGTGAGCTTTCCAATTACAGCTCTTACACTACCTGGCTCATCTTCCTTGTCTGTTTTATTCTCCAGAGCACTTACACCCTTATGTCCATCTGGTATACATCTAACTACCTTTCTATATCTGCCTACCTATCTAGATAGATATGGATAGGTAGATACATGTTATTTATGTGGTTTATTTTCTGACTCTCCCCACTAGAATGCAAATTCCATCAAGACAAGGACTATCGGTTTGTTTTGTTCATTGCTGTGTCATTAGTGCCTACATAGTGACCAGTACATAAATGGTGCTTAATATACATTCAATGAATAAATAAATGAATAAGTGAATGAATGGAACAATTAGTTAATTATTGAAAATGGAAGCATAATAGTTCTAGTTTATTTGTAATGATTAACTTGGAAATTTTTGAAACAATTTTAACAGATTTCCTTGGAATTCTTTGGCTACTAAAGAATAGTTTCTATTTTACCAACCAGCGTTGGCAATTCTATGTCTTTTCTTATTTCTTTCTTTCAAACTTAAATGTGCCATCTTGCAATTAGGAGGAAAAAGAACACATTTTTTTCCTTTCAGCTGCCAAAGTGAAAATTTAGTTAAAGTGTTTTTTAAATGTGATTTCTATATTAAATCAATTTAGAAATCTGTCTTTAAAGTGCAAAATCCTAGGCAAAGAAAGGAATTTTAATTCTTTAACTTGTATATTTTTTTACTGAAAATCTTTTTTATGAAATTGATTTTAATATTAATTTCAGTTTATTTTTTCTATCAACTACAAGCTATATAATTATAGTTCTAAATAGTCACCTTTCTTTTAACTTTGTTTTTATTTGTTTGTTTGTTTCCTTTAACTTTTTAAGGTGTTAGGTAGCTATGAGTAGGTCGAATTGATATATTTAAGATTTAGAGCTGTTCCAAACTAGAAGAGCACTTCTGCATTTGAAAACGCCCAGGCTTTGACCTTAAAAGTTAGTCAAATGGAATTGAATGTTCCCTTTCGCAGGAGCTCATCACCATGATGCTGCTGGTCAATGTCGATCAGCGATTTTCAGCCGTGCAGGTCCTCGAGCATCCCTGGGTGAACGTAAGTGACCTCCTCCTTTCCCTGTGTTTACTCCTGATGTTTCTTTGTAAAACTGCAGATTTTATAATGACATCACCTCCCTTTTAGAATGTTGTGTTTGTATTTGTTCCTCCCCCTAAAATATGCCAGAATAGTCACAGGATCCCAGAATTATTCCACATGGGTCATGATGCGTCCGTGCTGACATGTTTTCATGGCCCGTTGCAGAGAGCATTTCCCCTGATTCGGATGGGACCACCTTCTGCTGGGGAGGTGCACGTGGTCACTGCCCCCACCCCACACCTAAATCCTGTGGTCCAGATCAAGGCCGAATACATCAATAAGATAGAATAGATTTTCTGAGTTAGTACTGCTTTTGCATCATTTCTACCAAAAATACAAGTGACCCAACCCAAGGGTCTCCACATAAGCCTTGAAGTCCTCTAATGCTGCACTTCTCAAACTTGCATGTGCTCTAAAGTCACCTGGGGATCGCGTTAAAAGTGCATATTGTAACGTGGTAGATGCAAGGCTCTGAGTTTCTGAAAGCTCCCAGATGCCACCACCGGCCATTATCTGAGTACTAGGGTCTATTGATACTTCTTTAGCTCTGACAGAACTCTTCAGAGCAGTCGTTATTTTTTGACCCTACGACTGGTCGGTAAGGTTTTCAACCGTGCAGGTCCTCGAGCATCCCTGTTATATGAAAATATTTAAAACAAATCTTAGCTGAGATATATAGACGCCCACATACGGAAACTCCATAAGAGGTTTAATGCTTCTTACTGCCGGGAGAGAGGACATAGAGATTTTGATATAGATATGGACGTGGACACAGACAGGGCCGAGTATAAAACTGATATAAGTTTTGCCAACCTCCTTACTGCTTTGAATGATCTGGCTATACGTCAACAAAATGTTTCATTTCTCTGAATTATCACCGTAGTAATTAGTCCAGTAATTTTTTTCCAGAATAGCTAATTATTAAGGATAAGGTATGACTGAAAGCACAGGGTTGAGACAGACTGTATCTGAGGGGACACGAGCTTTGGGTCTCATTCGCGGTCTGCCTCTTGGTGGCCATGGGCCTAGATTCCGGCCCTTTACATGTCTGAACCTGACTCCTCACACCCCACCGGGACATTATAAGTATGTGATAGGAGAAAGGATATGACTGTGGGCATCTATATATATCAGCTAAGATTTGTTTTAAATATTTTCATATAACAGAGCTTCCCAATCAGCATACAGACATGTGGGTATTAATTAATCGTCTCATCCCCTGGGGAAGTGAGGCAAGGTGGCCAGAGTGGGCAGTGGTAACCTCCAGCCTCACAATCTTTGCCTTTACCCCAGGGTGCTAAACAAAAGGTATCCTTTTCTCTGAAGTGGAAAAGGTTAGGAAATGTCTCATATAAGCCAAGTAATAAACTTACAAGATAGGCAGGGTGAGTGTTATTGTACCCGCTTTACAGGTGAGGAGACTGAGGTTGTGATGGGTGACTTGTACAATGTACCTGTTTGTACTTCAGCTAATTTGCAGCCAGGTACCCACACTCCAAGCCCCTTTGCTTTAGAGTTTTATGCACCACACCACAACCACCCTCCCTTTGTGGTACGTGAAAGCACTGTAAATATCGCAAAAGAGTGCCTATGCGCATCATCGCTACGATTGTCATACAAGTCAGCAGCCTTTCCAAAGCAGCTTACCTGGGTCACGCATGGAGCCTTTCCCTTAGATGTGCGGGGTGAAAGAAGCACACACAGGCTCTCTTGGTGGTAGCAGGAGGTGCCGATTGATCTACATGCTAATTAAGAGTCCATGGTCCACAAACTGTCAAATAGCACGTTAGCCCTGGGAAAACCGAAAGTGCGACCACACAGAATAAACCGGGAAAACTGAACTTGAAGTATGGCCTTTGCAGACTCAGTAAGAGCCATAGAGGAAAGAGATTCATAGATTCATTTTAGATTTTGAAATACGTTTTCATCAGAGGACCACGGCCTACCAGGCCTGCTTCCAGGAGCTCTGTCTGATACAACCAGAGAATCACACAGCAGTGGGAGGAGGGCCACCCTGCTGGCCTGTGTGGCGAGGGTGCCATGGGAGGCTTCCTGGGGGAGGAGAAGCCAGAGCTCCATCCTGGAGGAAGCTGGGAAAGAGATGCCCAGCAGAGCCAGCTCCAGCAAGCTATGGAGATACGCTATAACATGACTTTGCGACTGTGAGCAAATTCATCTATATATGTGATGGGGCTGGAATGCTATTGAAAACACATAATCCATTCACCTGATTCCAAACCAAATGACCGTACATCAGTATATTCCAACTCAATGGAGTAAAGAAAGAAAATTAAGACTTGTAGCCGTTACCTTTGAAAAACTAGGTTACTCCTATTCCCAAGGCAGCAAACACATGTGTCAGCAGGAACTTCTGCCTTCTCAATCTGCTTTGTACACATTTCATACGTGGTCCCAGGTTGCTGACAATTTGGAGCCACAGCTCCCTCTGGAACTTGGACTTTCCCTCTCAGAGCCCCTGAAAGCAAGAAAAGCATTTAAAGAACTAGGAGATGTACAACTAAAAAATACCCTCTGTATAATTGTAACAGACCTTAGAGTCTAATGGAAAAATATATATCGATTTTAGCAAAACACTTTTAAAAATAATGTATAAGTGATTGCTTAAGTTTTGAAATTATATTAATATATTAACTAAATCAAAAACACTGATTATTTTCTTCGTCTCAAAATAATGAATGAAAACATAGAGAGAGAGATATGTTTTCACAACCAGCATTTACTATTTGTTGCGGCCTCAGTGCAACAAATGAAGAACCAAATAATCAAAATAAAGAAGTTCATTTAACAAGACATCTCGCATTTGGTGATCAAATTATATCTGATCACTACAGAGGATGCTACCTAAGGGGCAGGGGGAGAGTAAGAATAATTTTGAGCCTTAAGGAACTCATCAGAAAGCTCCTCCTATGCGCTCATTTATCTCAATTTCCTTTGTTGCTTACGTGATGACCTTTTGCCCGGTGTACTTGGAATTGAAAGGCAGTCTCTCATGGAACAGAATGTAGAGCAATAGCATCGGGCAACAGCATCAAAAAATCTAGTCAGCAGAAGTCATTCATTTACCTTACTTCAAGAGCTTCTTCTAGGCTCACATTTGTTTTTCATACACTCAGACTGCAATTCCCACCATGTTCCTTGGCGTCCTGGGTCTCTGCTCTGTCATCCGAAGAGTCGTGAGCACGGCCTCACGTTGGATGGTTCTAGCAAGGCACACGGACGAAGGCAGCGTCAGTGTGCAGCCAGGTGTCTAGGGAAGGAATGTACACTCCCAGAGGGAGTGCCAGCTCACCCACCTGTGTCACTCTGGAACGTTCACTTTTTTAAGCCTGTGCAATAGAGATAACGGAATCAACCTCTCATGATTCTGAGGACGGAGAGAGGATTAAATTTTGGAAGGGCCTGAGAGAACAATCGTGAGCACTAGTGCTCCGTAGGTAGTTGATAAATATTTGAATCTGAGTGAGGCAACAACTCTATCATCCATGGCTCTGTGCTGATAACATGCAAACCGTGATCAATATTGGTGTATGAGAAGCTCAGTTACTGAGGAAACCCCCTCATCCCCCTCCAAAAAAATGATCCTGTTCGTAGGCTCCAAGCCCCATCGAGATAACATATATTACCGGCTCTGTTGTGTTCTACAGTATCACCGCTATTTTCTTTAACGTAGCTGCTAAATGCCACTGGGAATTGTCCTAGCTAAGTTTATTTACCTTATTACTCATCTAGTGGAGAACCATATGATGCAGGCACCCATAATCTGAGAATAGAATAAGAATGATCAAGAATGTATCATGATCATTCCAGTGACTGGGGAGAAAGTCGAGTGACGTAAATTCTTACTCATAATTAGGATTAAATTATAGCCATTTTAATAATTTCAAATATATTACTATTGTTGCAATTTTATTTTCAAACTATGGACCTACCTGATCCCATGCTATTTTCTGATACTCTTGGATGAAAATCCATCCCAGTACATTATTTCTATGAATCTATACGTTCATTTATTTTTCTAATTTTACTAATGAGGAAACTGAGACTCAAAGAAGTCTCTAGCACGAAGCTCAGCAGAGCCTCTAGGTCTGATGCCTGGGTTTTACCCGTAGAGATTCTGGTTTAACTGATCTGCACTGGCATCTGGGCATTGGGAATTTTAAAAGCTCTCAGGCGATTATAACATGAGACGAAGATTGAAAACCTCTGTCTTAGTGGAAAGGACTGTTTTAAAGAAGTCAAAGGTAGTAATTTATCTGATTCAAGACTTCCTATCACCTTCCTGGCCTTTCCATTTCAATTTACATCCTCTATCTCACCTACCCACTCTTTTGAAAAAAATACCACTAAGCTAAAATACTGAAAAAGTATGAAGAATAAGAAGAAAAAGGAAAAACAAGAGCCTGGATAATCTACCAAGATATTCCATGCAAATAAAAATCATTCATCTTGTGCTGCCAGAATTTGTTAGAACGTGAGAGACCCCCAATGATACCGTAATAATAAATAAGACCATTTATCTGTATTCACAAATCGTGAACAATGAGTGGGAATTCCACTTTCCGCTTGGGCATCTTATCCTCTCTTTTTTCCAAGGTAGATCTTAATTTACTTTACAGTTTCTCCCCAAGAAGAAGAGTAGACAGAGAGCATGCGTGGGGCCGAGCGGGAGGGAGTCAGAGTCCTGGGTACCGCACAGCTGGGAAGGGGACCGGGAGTCACGGGGCTGCACACTGGGATGCGACATGGAGCTACTATTGAAGAGAGAGTGCTCCATTGCTCTTGGGATTGTTTAAAGATAAATCAGAATATTCTGGTGGTAGAACGCTCAAGACTGCCATGTTTTTCATAAGTTTACTGATATTAGTGATAGACTCTGGCAATGGACCGAAAACCGGACCCATGATTCAAAAACAGAACTCCATGAGGGAGGAGGGTTTTCTGAAGCATGCCCTCTGAAATGGTCTCCCTGAGGAAAGAGGGGACCTCACTCCGCTGAGTAACTTCGCATCGAAGTCCCCGCACCCTTTCCCACAACACCCCAAAGTCCACTAGAGAAATGGAGACCGGGGGCCCAGGTCTCTTTCAGACAGCTGTGAGAGTTCGTTTTCCATTTTGCAAACTAATTTTGTTCTTGTCGGTTGCAATGCTCTGCCAAGTGGTGGATGGGAATTTCCAAATCCAAAACCACTAACCTCAAACCACAACCAGCCTGTGTCAAACCAGAAAGTACTCCCAGAAATGACATGCCAGAATGTATGCTAATAACACAGCTATTTGTGACATACTTCCAGGTTTGTCACGTTTAGAAAATGCATAGCACATTTTTGGCACACAATCTATTCAAAATGATGACGATAAAGATGTACATATTAAAATGTATGTTTTTAATGGCGCTATTTATTTTATTGATGCAAGACAGTAAATTAGCTAAATCTCCATCATCAATCCGTATGCCTCAGGTAGACATTAGGTCCTTGCAAAACCAGCTGTTTATGTCTTTAAAGCCTTCGAAATTGATATAGAAACTGCAGATTTTTCCGTCACTGCGGAGTGTGTGTGCGTGTGTGTGTGTGTGTGTTTGTGTGTGTGTGTGTGTGTGACCTTCTCTAGCTGAGACACTTTATTTCATTGGGAACAAATCCGGGAAGGTTTTAAGATTTATGAAGTCGAAAGCATCTCTGACAACTCGTGAGGGCTGTTTCACTGCTTTCAATGCTTCAACATGAACTGATAGCCCAAGGGAAGCTGAAACCTTCACGAGAATTTAAAGCTGGAGGCCCGAGCCCCCGGGCCTCAGCATCGAAAAGAGTTGTTAGGAGTCCTGACAAGAGATTAGGACCAGGACAGGGCAGGAAGCCATAACAAAGTCCATTGTGAGAGTGGTAAGAAAACGAACTCTTAGTTCAAGAACTGGCAGGGAAAAAACCTAGGTAAAGAGAAATTTCTGGGGAAGTGAGAGGAGACAGGATTGAGCGGCGAGGGGTGACCCTCCCTCAGTAAGGTAAGGAGGGGCTGCCCCTGTGGAGTCCCTGTGACTTGTTTTCTCTATGTTTGCACCCAGGCTGCTTAGCACAGCCCACACTGCGACCGGGCGACTCCGTGTCATCCGGTGTCAGCACCACCTTCTAGCACCGCCTGCTCCTCATGGGGTCTGAGAGTCCGGCCCCAATGGGTCATGGCGCCACGCCTCAGATCAGTGGACACCCAGACTGTCCCTGATGTCGGCACTTCCTCTGGGTCCCCTGAAGCGCTCAG
>NW_011888852.1:3956852-3961518 GCF_000151845.1 Pteropus vampyrus | reverse complement strand
TGAGGGCTGTTTCACTGCTTTCAATGCTTCAACATGAACTGATAGCCCAAGGGAAGCTGAAACCTTCACGAGAATTTAAAGCTGGAGGCCCGAGCCCCCGGGGCCTCAGCATCGAAAAGAGTTGTTAGGAGTCCTGACAAGAGATTAGGACCAGGACAGGGCAGGAAGCCATAACAAAGTCCATTGTGAGAGTGGTAAGAAAACGAACTCTTAGTTCAAGAACTGGCAGGGAAAAAACCTAGGTAAAGGGAAATTTCTGGGGAAGTGAGAGGAGACAGGATTGAGCGGCGAGGGGTGACCCTCCCTCAGTAAGGTAAGGAGGGGCTGCCCCTGTGGAGTCCCTGTGACTTGTTTTCTCTATGTTTGCACCCAGGCTGCTTAGCACAGCCCACACTGCGACCGGGCGACTCCGTGTCATCCGGTGTCAGCACCACCTTCTAGCACCGCCTGCTCCTCATGGGGTCTGAGAGTCCGGCCCCAATGGGTCATGGCGCCACGCCTCAGATCAGTGGACACCCAGACTGTCCCTGATGTCGGCACTTCCTCTGGGTCCCCTGAAGCGCTCAGTGTCCCTTCTACTGGCCTCCATCCGAATGCTGTCCAGGCTCCGTTCAGGCCTGTGTGAATGTTCTGTGTTTTTTGTCAGCCCCTAATTCAACCCTCCTTCCTCCTCGCTACTGTACCACTTTCATCACGGAGAAGAAGACTCACTGAGTCCCTTCGCTTAACACTTTGGGGGGCCTTCCGTAACAGATGCCATGTTAATGAATGCCCTTGGCCGATGCACTGTGGTGCGATGAGACGCACAGACGTCTCAGGCCTGGTTCAGTCCTGACTCAGCCACGCTCTAGCTGTGTGACTTTGAGCACATTATTTAACCTCGCCGAGCCTCAGTTTGCTCATCTTCAAAATGGGACTCATAAGGCATACTTAGAGCATAATCTGAGGATTAAGGTCATCTGTGTAAATCGTTAGGGCCACATAATAGTTACCACCGTGTAACCTTCCTCTCTCTGCCTTTCTCTTTTAACTTGGTTCCTATCCACCTCAGAACAGGCCTCACCTGTCTCTCCTCACTTCGTTTTGCCTCAGAGAAAGAAGGAAACCTGCCCCCCGCTACAGACGGCTTCACATCCCCCTCCACCTGCCCCTCACACCCATCGCCCCCTCTCTCCTGTCTTCCAACTCTTCCTTTCCACTGGCTTCTGATCCTGAGACTACAAATATGCTCTTGGGTTTTTTGTCCTAAAGAGAAAAACCTTCCTTAGATCTGCTTCTTTATCATCTAAAGCGCATACAAATCACTCTCTCTGAAGTAGCCTGAAACTCTATTAAGAGATGACTGGGGTCCATCTGTAGTCTTCGGGGTGAAGCCTAAAGGGGCACCACTGTGTCAGGCTGCCCCTTTCATTCAGGCAGAACCCCAGACCATGCTGGATATCTGATTCTAATATCTGAAACTTTCAGTAAAGGCGCATCGTTTCATCTTTTATCAAATGTTTAAAATACTCCTAAAATCCTAACTTAGATTCCAAGGGCCTGTTGTTTCATTTACCATTTAAAAGAAAAAAAAAAAAGTGTTTTACCTGCACCATTGAATTGGCCCTTGTGTCTCACACTCTGGGCTTCAAAATCCTAATTCTTTGTGAATATCGCCCAACTTCTCTTCCACTGGCAGCATCGGGAGGCAGGTGCTGCCCTGTACGACTGTCTGAGTGTGGGGCATTCGTCCTCCACACTTACACCCCTCCTACTGAGAAGCATCGCTTTGTTCCTTCTCGAGACTGAGGCTTCGGTCTTTGGATCTTTTTGGTACCCGCAAGGTATTCGGTCTTTTTGTGTTCTTTCAGCCTTCTCTGCCAGAACTCTCTCACATAAACTCTTACCAGGAGATAAACTGGTTGACTGTTGGGCAAACAAACGTGCCTGTGGCTTCCCGCTCACACACACCCATACGCGAAGCCTCACCTTCCCTCCTCTCTACCTGTCAATCATCTCTCCACCCTTAAGGACCAGGTCAGAGCCCAGTCCTCATGAAGCCTGCGCTGACTGTTCACCACTGAAAATACGTCATCTGGCCTCTGAGCTCCTTCAGTGTTTCTAGCCGAGCGTGAGGCTACACTGCTTTCTAACGGCTCTGTCTCATCGCGTTGACCTGCTTTACTATTTGACAAGGTGTGTTCATGCTTTGTCTCCCAATTAGCCCGCAAGGTTCTAGTGGGCAGAGATCATTTCTCCCCCTGCCCCTGTCTTCCCTAATGTAGCCTGGACGTAGTGGGTACGTCATAGGTCTATGTTTCCATTTTCTCTCCAAGTATCATCCCACCATTACCCTCATCGACCTTCACTGTATTTCTGATTCTTTCCACGACGCGGAATTTTTTTTAAACTTTGAATTCACTCAGCATCATGGGAAAGCCTCCTTCCTCCAGCTTCGGTTTCATATGTGACTTAATAAGCATAATAATTTTTCTTCCTTTAGCCATTAACAAATCAGTCCAAGAATATCGTAAACTGGGTCTCCACTCTGTGCTTCTGTTAAAGATGACAGAAGTCATGGGAGACGTGGTCCAAAAGAGCAAGAGTTCATATATTTACAGTTAACACGTGTATCATGAAAAAGCATTAGGAGTTTCCACAAGAATCGTTCTAGTAGATTGTGCTTAACAGGGGATAAGTGTTTCGGAACAGGTGATTCAGACCCGAATTATAGAGAACGAGAGGGACGACAGGGTGCGCGAGAGCAGAGCCCGGGCCTGTGTCCGCTCGCCGCATTACCTCACCGCTCACCGTAGCGCCTTGCCCGCCGTAGACGTGCCGTTGGTGTCGTCTAAATGAATGAAGAGCTACGTGCCGAAAGCGGTCAATCCCACGCGGAGAGTCCAGGTTCTGCCGACGCGCGAGCACGTCGTGCTTGGGAAGCCGCAAACTCGCTTTCCGGGGCGAGGCCAAGAAATTACGTGCAACACGACGGAGAAGAGGGAAAATGATGAATGGCATTGAAGTCCTGCCAGGAATTTTGGTTTTAACAGAGAGTCACACTTTATTATCCGTTCATTCATTTATCCCACGAATATTTATTAAGCATCTACTACGTGCCAAAGCAACATGTTAAGACCTGGGGGTTCTAGGGTGAATAAAACAGTCTCTGTTTCCAAGCTTCCCAGGATCGTGCAGCCTTTTCATCATGAATTAGCAAGCGCTGGCATATACTTATGTCTCCGGCTATTGTTATTCAAACAGTATTTAGCTAAGGAGAGTGGTCTGTCCAGCCTCTATCATAGACGGAGTCACAGACTCCAGCAGAGAGCAGAGAAGCCTTCATTAAATGAGCTCCAGTGTGAAGTGTGTCATAATAACAGATGATTCGAAGACAGCAGGGAGGATTTAAAAGTTGAGGAAGAACTCTCTGCCTTGAAGTTGTCTGGGATTATAGAAAGGCCGACCGGGTAGTTATGGAACTGGCCTGAGTTTATTTACAGGCCCACGCAGGAGCCCAAGTCCATCAATTTTCTTGGCTATGGGTCCGAATGATGGGATTAGAGTTCGACAAAACTCTTGGGTCAGAAAAAAAAGATATTTACATTGATTTTTTTTTTTTTGGTTGTTCAGATTAACTTGCTCTTTGACATGTGTCCCTAGAGCCATGACTGATATTGATTTTATTAGAAACCGAAAGCAGAAATAAAAATTTTTATTTAGAGACAAAACTCTGAGGGTCAGATGACACAGCAAATTGATTTTAGGGCAGATGTGGAAATGAGCGAGGCCGTGGAGCAGCGCTTCCCACAAAAGACGCTGGTCGGTTTATGAATTTTATGAATCCTATGAATTTTGTGAATTTTAAGATCACTGCCTGTTACTAGAAAATCTGGCCTAATTTTCCATCTATCTCATTTTTTCTTTTTCTCCTTTTTTTGTTTCTTTTTTTTTTTTTTTTTCCTTCTCAGGATGATGGCCTCCCAGAAAATGAACATCAGCTGTCAGTAGCTGGAAAGATAAAGAAGCATTTCAACACGGGCCCCAAGCTGAATAGCACAGCAGCAGGAGTTTCTGTCATAGCAGTAAGCATCTGAAATATCCACCTATAACTTTTTAAAAGCAATCCACCTAGGACACAGGCATTACTCAGGAGATTCCACCCAGAGACAGCAGAATGGGTCATTTCTTTAGACAGCTCGACCATTTAAAGCACCGGGGGAGCTGGGGGCTCGAATGCATTATGGGTTTTTGCTGATGGTTTCCCAAGGAGTCACATCGTTATCCAACACCTCCAGGGCGTCTTACAGTTTATATTAATTTCATGATTTATTTTTTAGAGCAGAAAACCTCCCCCATGCTGGACTCAGTGCCAATGCAAACTTTTGGGCTCTGAGAAAGAGTCCATAGAGTCCTTTGCCAGGACCTGGGAGGGAAGGGAAGCTGAGGGAGACGACATTACAGAGATCGAAACACTATAGATCTTTGTACGAGACCCAAACGAAAGCCAAAACAGAGCAGAAAGCTTACACAGTGAGATTTTCAGGGAGATTGAATTGCTGTGAACACCCAAAGAAAGCATGATGTCTTGCTCCTTAGGAATTTTATTTTTTAAGGTTGAAAGTCTTTTAACGTTTACCATTTTGTTGATGCGGCTGCACAAGGATTTTTTTTCCGTCCTATCCAC
>NW_011888852.1:3930714-3956517 GCF_000151845.1 Pteropus vampyrus | reverse complement strand
TTTTTTTTTTTTTTTTTTGGTTGTGCTGGAGCTCCAGAGCTAAACATACATAAGTGACATATTCGACACAACCAATCCCAGATCTGGATTATTAAATATTTGATGGGGGCTTCCAGACTTTGCAGGTGGCATGAACGCATATGCCTCCACTTTCCTGTATTATTCGCATTTCGTGTTTTTTGATGAAACCCTTTCGACAGGGAGTTACATGAGTGTGAGTCACGGGCTCACGAGTACGCTGGCAGTGCTAACTGGGACGCCTGTTCTTCCAGTGCTTCTGGGGACCAAAAACTACAGGTCGTTCTTCTCGCCCTCTGTCGTTAGTTCCTTCCAAGGACATCTAGTGTAGCAGTACGTTGTCCTTCCTGTTTTCGTAGATTATCAGTATTCTTCGTTACATAATTTTTGAAAGTAACAATCTCATGGTGGTTCTCAACTAAACTAGACATTCTATACTCCATTTTCATCATTCATTCAAGGTGTAAGTCTATTCCAAAACTTTTGATTCCACGATTTTCTTTTGGAATGGACTGCCAGCACGCTTGTCCATGAAAAAGACTGCTTTTCTGTCCCCGCTGAGGGCTCACAGCTGCTAGAGAGGGTGCTTTTTCCACCGCTATCATTCTGTTTTCATTTTCGTTTTTCCTGATCTTTTATTTTAATTAGTCTTTGGTTAAATTTCCTTTGGTTGCTCAATAATGGTTCATTCTCAGTATTCTGGAAGTCTTTTTATGACTAAGAGCAGGAACTTCAGGGCAGTTTTTCAATGGACAGATAACACAGATGTGAGGGGAACTCCTACGTTAACCAAACCTGGATCAATTCTGAAGCTTAATCCTTGTAAGTTTATTAAAACTTCATCTAAGTAGATCTCAAAAATCTCCAGTTAGTATTTAAAGATCAAAGGTCCACTGATGTTTTTTTTCCTGAAATATCATGATGAGACCTTTTTGAATGCAATTTAATACCAGTTTCTCAGTTCATCACTAACATGTTTCCATGGAAACTATACAAACTGGTAATAGATTTATAAACTGGAAAATGGGCTGTGTGATGCTGAGTTATGCATTAGCTGCATGCTTATTATACACTACGAAATTTAAAAAATATATATTTACCAACTTAACTCGGACTCAAAATAATTGACCTTTTGGAAAAACATCTGAAAAAGTGCTTTGTCAACTCTAAAGCACAATTCACATGTTGACTGCTATCATTACTATTAAAGCACGAAAAAAGAATATCACTGTAAATTTCAGGGTTGTTTCTGGAGAAACTATCCTTCTGACATATATGCATTAATGCACCTTCTCCAGAACATTTTTCCCTCATAAATGTCTATACCCTCCATAAGAACCTGGATAGGAGCAGGGGGTAGGAGGGGTCTGTCACCAGTCCCAGGGGCTGAGAATTAGAAACTGGCCACTTTGCTTGCCTTTGTTACTAGCTTTCAGAATAGCACTGGATAAGCCTATACCCTATAGCAGTGTTCCCATTCATAAGTGCAAAGACTAAGTCTCGGAGGACTATCACAAGAAAAAGGAGCCTTGGAATTAAATAACATTCCAACTCAAACTAAAGTATAACTGCAAAGGAATGACTCTACCGCGAGGCAGTATCTACCTGGTAGGTAGAAGGAAGAGCCCTCATAAATGCTGCATTCTGTAAAGACCATTTGATAATTTAATAATGCAATGTAATTAGTAATTCACCCACATGATAGAAATTCCTGTAATTAATATAATACTGTAATAATTTCTATTTGCTAGATATAGAAAAAATGATTTCAGTATAAATTACATTCAAGCAGAATTTTTTCCCCATGGGCACGTATGCTCTCCCCAGGGGCTATCAAGTATGTATTTTATTTTAAACTGCCTCTGTCCTAGGATTGAATTTTTTAGAAATGATATACAGCCTTTAAAATTAAAAAAAAAAATGCATACTATTTAGAGTATAGTATCAATCAGCTTATTTTTTCAGGAAATCAGCAATTAAATCATTAGTCTTTAACTGGTATTTCTCTTTCTTTAGTTAGAAACCTAACCACCTGCTGGAGATTAATGATGCTTACAGAGGAATTTATGACACTTTTTTCTTTCTCAGAATGACAAAGGAAAAAAGAGCAGACTGTCATAACAAAGAGACGCTAGTCACAGGTGTAATTTATGACATGAACATAGTTTAACATGCACTCATGGTTCTGAACCTTAGTGTTTTTTGTTCGTGTTGTCATTTTTTCTTCTCTGCTTCCCACTCCCTACATATATTAAGACCAAAGAAAAGATAAATGATAACTGTATATTAAGGTCCTCGAGTTGGCTAGGAGAGTAATTACGAGCTGGTAGCTTACGGGGATCACAGAGCTGTTCTGACATTTGGGTCAGGCAGCGTGATGAGGTGGAAACTCATTGCTGTCCTTCTAACTGCAACATTCTGCCTCTCGGAAAGACTCCAGCTTCCCTCTGCTACCTTTGCTAGTAGTTGGGGGATTAAAAAAAAAAAAAAAAACCAGAAAGGGAAACAAAAGGTTATTAAAACGCAATTTATAGACATAAAATGGAATTAGAGATGACATTTTAACGGTGGACTCCTTGAGCTCTAAGGGAGGGAAGGGAGGCATTATTAGATTTGCTCAGCTTGATGAAGAACCGATGACTAAGATGTCAGTTCCAATTTATTTTTCCTCATTTAATGCTGTTTATTATTTTAACTGATAATTTTCCAAATGCTTTAAAGTTTTTCTTTTGCATTTTGCTCATGCAAATAGAGCGTTTCGGTCTAATGAAACGAATTCATGCTAATCAGTGTGCAAATAATGGTGATACAAAGAGGCTTAGTTCCAAGGTGAGAGTTCTCGCGCCAGGGCATTCCGATGTTACGCGGCGTTCCGCCTGTAGATGGCAGCAGAGAACTAGATACTAAGTAGCCATCTTCGAGGACTGAATCAGAAGGGCCGGCCTTCATCCTCTAACAGCAAGCGTACTTCGATTTTTTTTCCTAAATAAAACGAAACGTACATTTAAAAAAAAAAAAAAAGATTAAAATCTCACATTGCTGTTTCGTGAACACTGGGAGAGCCTAGCTTATAATCGGAATGCCAAATCCTCTGAGTAGTATTTAGTTTAAACGCCCGGTGACCCGGCATCTTTTGAAATGCCTTTGTGAATTTAGAAGTAGAAACAGCCATCAGCGCCACAGCAGGACCCTCCTTAAAAGCACTCGTGGGCCTCTTTATAAAGAGAGGTGTGCCGCTTGCGTCCTGTCGTGGGCAGACAGGGGAAGTGGGCACACAGCATGAGCCCTGTTTTTCAAATCTGAGTATTGAATCTTTTACTCCTAGGTAGCCAAAGGCTAACATCTTATTCCAGGATGGACAACTTTGAGAATTTATCCTGTTTTCTATTTAATGGACCTTTTGTTAATCATAAAGCACTTAACTGTACATATGCATTTTTAATATGCAGTGAAAACTTATTTTATTTTCTGTATGTTCACAGAGAAATTTTACTGACTGTCTTATACTATAGCTTTTTAGCTCAGAAATGTAATTGATTCTCTAAGCGTAGCTCTGCTTTTGAAGATTAACTCTTAAAAATAGAAATCCAAGTTGCTGTGATTATGGGGGTTCAAAACCTGATTCTTTTCATCTTTTATTTCATATCTATGAAGCCCTCAAATTTAAGCCTGATGGGGTAAGATTTTCGGGGGTCCAATCTGCTTTCTCTTAGGTGGCTAAAGCTGATTTCAGTACTTTATTTAATTATAAAGCATTTTCCATTCTATAGACTATGAAGAGGTGTTTATATCTTTTGAAATTGAGAGGACGTTATTAAATGTGCATTCAAAAACTTGTTTGACAAATTAGATCTTTTCTAACAAATTGGCCTTCAAGATATTCATGAGGGATTAGTGTCTTTTCTTGCCTTTCTATTTTTAATGTGCAGATTTAGCATATTAGCTAGTCGCCCTGCGGAAGAGGCATCGTAACTCTATATTCATATGCAGTCAATGAAGAACAGCTTGGTCTGGAGTCTTAACTCTTTAGCACAATGTCGATCCACTGAGTTGCCCCCATTTCTCTCTGCTCAGCTGGACCACGGGTTTACCATCAAGAGATCAGGGTCTTTGGACTACTACCAACAACCAGGAATGTATTGGATAAGGTATGAGATGGTGCAGCTCAACAGTCAGTGTTTCCATGGCAACGTGCTGGCAGTCTCCATTAACCAGTTCCTTCAGTGGATAAACATGCTTTTGATTTGTTATCCAGTCCATATGCTGCTTTATCAGTTTCATTTTAATCTTGATTGAGATGCCACACCCCCTCATTCCTTTTTTTCACCCATTATTCACACTGACATTTGCCAGCTTTCTTTCCATTGCACATGCTCAGTATCAATTTTCCTTCCAGTTAAAAGGACAGTATATTTAGCGTTAATGACAAAGCCTTTCCCTGATGTTGCCAATTAAAACGATGATTTCCAGTGCTCTTCTGTCCCTTAACGAATGGAAGAACAAGAGTACCTTAGTATCTGTTCTATAGAAGTATATACTGTCATTTTAAAGTCATCAAGCCCAACCTCGACCTTATGAGATGGATGAAACAATGCATTTACACGTTAGTAGTAGAAGCTCCTCCAAGTGACAGTGAGCTATAGAATGCATTGTGTGTGTTGGTAAGCTTGTGTCTTCAAATTCTCCACCTTTTCGTTTTGTTTTGTTTTGTTTTGTTTTTGTTTTGTTATCTCTCTCCCCCTGGAAATCCCTTTATGTACTAGCTATTGCATGAATTTATTTTTCAGTATTTTGTAACTGTCAGATTACTTAGCTGGCATATCTGGTCAAGCAAAAGGGACTCTGGGAGGTATCGATTTTTTAAACTGGGTTAAGAATTCTATCCTGTCGTTTGCTGTTCCAGTCAACTGCCCTCGCATTTCTTTCAAGGGGCAATTGTTTGTGTCTCTTTCAGTTACCCACAGGCAGGATGGTTCTTGATGATATAAGAAATGAACTCTGAGAAGTCCTAGGGAACTTTTCTTCTCCATCTTAACATTTCTGAAATAATCTCTAGGTAAAGCTTCACATCTTAGCGTTTGCTAAGAAAAATTCCACTGAGTTTGGCATTTCTTTCTCCCAAATGATGAAGCCTACCTGCTCGTATAGTGGCTGCCTGATGGTGTTTCATGGATTAGACTACTGAATTGTAAAAGAAAAAAGAAAGAAAGAGAGAGAGAGAGAAAAGAAAAAGGAAAAAAGAAAGAAAAAAATATGTATATGTAGTATACAATTCTAATCCCCAATTATTGCTCCTATTTTTTTCCATAATTAGAACCTTAAAACGAAGGACTTAGGAAAGCAGAAAGGGCATACTTTGAAAACTGCTTAAATATACTACGATCATGATCATTTCTAAGTCAGTTTAAAGCAAGAATATACCCAAATTTCAACAAGATATTTTAAATTCCATTTTAGTGGAAGGCTCTCTGTGTCTTCTGGATGGACATGAGTGCGGGTGCTGCACTTGTGGAAGAAGTTTGAATCGTTTTATTTTTAACTGTTTGGAGGGGGTGAATCAATCCTAATCTGCCCCTGTGTAGACTCTTTGACTTTTTATGTGGAAGATGATCATCCATCTTTTACTTTTTACTGAAAGATAACGTACACTTAGGAGAGGGCACACGTCACAAGTGAACATCTCAACCAAGTTTCACAAACAGAACACACCCTTGTAAGCAGCACCCAGATCAGTTCCACCCCCCACCCCCACCCCACCCCCGTCCCCCAGACCTCCCAAGGCCCTTCCTGGAGCATCACGTAGCCCCCAGGGTGAGCACTGACCTGGAGTCTATCTGCCTTAATTAGCTATGCCTGGTTTTGTCCTTGATATAAATTGAATCACACCACACTCCATCCTTTTTTAATTGTAGGCCTTCTAACCTCTGCCTCCTAACCAAATGTATGTGAGTAAAGCTGATATACAATCAAAAATAGGCATCAAATATGTCTGATTACGGTCGTGCATATTTGTAGAACAAAAATTACACGTATAAATTAATCTAATTTCAAAAAAGCTCTAGAAAATGGTGTTACTCAATTTATGGGATTAAGATTAGGAGCAAAACCCCAAGTAAACACAATAATTAATAAACGTAGCCAAGTATAAAAAGGCCATTTGACTAAAATCCTGGTGATGGTCCCATCAGCAGACAAAATGACACATCCTTGAATAATGGGCAGGAGCAGATGGGAGATAATCTCTTTTTTCTTTCGCACATAAACTGCTCTGTTTTCCAGCTGGGGGCAGTAACAACAATGTTTATAGTTAATGCCTCACGAAACAGCGCCCCAGCATGTAAAGCTAAATTGGAGAAATGATGCTAAAAACTCATCGGCATATATGCTTAATTAGGAAGTTTTATAATGTCATTTAGCCTGCAACAAACAGACTCTCCTCGCTGATTGCAGACGCTTGCCTTTTATCTCCACGGAAGTGGGGGCATTTGTCGAAGCACGGTGGCAGCCGGCTCTCTTACATAAACAGTCATTACAGGCCAACATCCTCACTCCCAATCGTTGTGTTTACAAGTGCTCATGGCTGTTTTCACTACTCTGAGCAGAACGCTTGGGAGTCCTTCTTCCTTTTTGTAAAGCTGCTCACATCAGGGCATAGGCTGGGGAAAGCACCTCTTCGGAGCGCCCAGAATTGTCATGTCCCTTTTGATAGGCTTTTCGGTGATGCTAGAGAGGCAATCCATTTGCCTCTTTCTCTCCTTCGGCCTCCTGCCCGTAAACAGAGAGCTGCTTCCAGCTGTGGCCCAGGGAGCAGCATCCTGCCTGGCAGATTTTTCTGGGAGACCTTGCTCCTGTCCCCCAGAGCCTGGGGGAACATTCTCCCAAGAATGAGCTGCCTGGGCCCTTCCGCTCCCTCGCGGCCCTGCTGCGAGCCACTGGAAAACATTTGCATCTCGTTACATTTTTCCCTCCTGAAAATGCAGCCTTCTCCGAAGGGGATGTGGTCACCATTTCTCAGGCGAAGCTGTCACGGTGGCAGGCGCTCTGGCCCTCCCTCTTCTGCATGCCAGAACGGGGTAACCCAGTTAAATAAAACAAACATCAAAACAAGACATAGGCTAAAAATGCTAAGTAAGATGAAACGCGGAGGTGAGCTCGGACAAAAGGGTGGCTGAGCTCCCAGGCATGATGTGACTCAAATGTGCATATTGGACCCGAGCTCCAGCCTGAAACAGTGAGTAATGAGGCAGAGCTGTGCAGCCGTGCGCAGTCTTTGCGAGCCTATTAAATGCTGTCATGCTCAGTTGTTAAAAGGAATGAGGTCAGTTAAATGCATCTTGCACAGCACAGGTTGGGAAAAAGGTTCCAGAAAGCCAGAGGCCCCCCAGCCTGATGGGAGGAGGGCCCCGTGGCAAGTCTCATCCAGCCGCCAAAGGCACACAGCAAGCTGCAATGCCTTGCAGGTTGCTTTGCGAAAAGGTGCCTGGGCCTTCCTCTGCCCTTTGAGAAAGCAAACACTGCAGGAAGGAGGCAGAAGCCTCCGATCTCGAAAGGGACTGACCACCTTACCCCACCCCCATGCAAAGACTCCCCTGTAAAAGGGAGCTTAACACATAGAAAAGGCATGGATTTAAACTTTAAAACCACCCAAACTGTGATTACAGAGAAAAATATCAGGAAACTATGAGATTTTGGTTGCACAGCTGTACCTTGATGCTAAAAAGTGAATTATTAGGTCGAGAGGCTCAAAAGATGGTCAATACCTTGTATTATAGTTCTACAAATGGTCGCAGAAAAACACAGGAATAGCGAGACATCTGTGTCATTTTACCAAGTCAAACAGGTTGCTCACTGTTTGAGATTTTATCTTGTTTTATTTTCAGAGATCCCTTAAGAGAAGCTCTCAACAATATATAGTTGTCTTTTCAAAATTTAACGTACTCGTTCTTAGAAATCAGAAATTGCCGTGACATTCTAAGACTTACTGATTAGGTGTAAACTGAAGTGAGATTTTCCTGGGGTTCTTGATGATTCGGTATTGATAGAAAAATTTGTGGTATATTTATTTGGACCTTGCTTTAGAGCCTCTTTCCCTCTTTCTTATTAAAAAAAAATTCTACACTGTTTTTTACATATTCATTCCTGCTATACTTTGATTCCACGTGTTCCTCAGTAATAGTCAC
The DNA here is from genome assembly GCF_000151845.1 of Pteropus vampyrus. Lineage (NCBI taxonomy): Eukaryota > Metazoa > Chordata > Mammalia > Chiroptera > Pteropodidae > Pteropus > Pteropus vampyrus. The sequence continues at coordinate 3,948,319 of NW_011888852.1, read as the reverse complement.
TGACTGATACAATATAGATTTTATGAGGTGTGCAGGAAAGAATCCGTCATAAAGAACCTAATCGTAAGTATTGACACACTTATTCTATTAAGAAGGAGCGTAAATGTCAATACACTGAAGTCAAACATTTCTCAAATATATGTCAAACACATGGCCCTTAGAGAAATGAAAAAGTCGTGAAAATCTTGCTGAAACAGACTTGATTCAAGATTGGTAACTTGGAGCATGGAGAGTTTGTACCTTTGCTGTTGGGAAGCTCAGGTTTTGGATCCGGGCTGTCCTGCTTCCTGCAGTGTGACCCTAGGGCACGTTACATGTCCTTTCTCTAATTTTCAGTTTCCCCATCTGTAAAAGCGAGAAGGGTATTGTCAACCTTCCAAACCTGTGGTGAGGATTAAATGAGCTGCCTTTGCAAAAGTGCCTTCATAGACCCTCGCCCACAGGGGAACTCAGAAAAGACGGCTTCGCAGGGTTTCCCTCACTCCCAAGAAAACAATATCCAGTCCGCACTAGAGACAGATTTTCCTGAGAAAAATGATCTCTCTCCAGGTCAGTGTATTTGTTGTTAAAATAGAACCATGACCTTTTTTGATGCTCTGATTGGGGTAAACTGCTGAGTAACTTATATGTTATATTATTCATGAGCTTTTGTGGTGTTGAATTCTACTTAAAGTAGGCTGCAGCCCAAAATCCTGATGAAGTATAAGTTTAGATTGCTAACCTATCAGGCAGGGATTGACTAACGACAGCCAATGAATGGGCCAGATCTAGCTTACTACCTGTTTTTGTAAATAAAGTTTTATTAGAACACGGCCACCCCCTCTCGTTTATAAATTGCCTATGGCCGCTTTTGCCCTACAGCAGCAGAGATGGGTAGTTGTGTCAAAGAACCATGTTCCTGCAAAGCCTAAAGTGTTAACTATTTGGCCTTTCCAGAAGAAGTTTTTCAACTTCAGTCCTAAGAGGAAAATGTTTATAAATTAAAAGGCACCACCTGAAGGCTTGTTAAAAAACTCTATCTCCACCACCTCAGGGACTGCCTGGCGCATAGTAATAAATATTTGTTAAGATAGTTAATCAATCATTGGATTTCCCAATGAAGGGGCACTTAATACAGAGGAAACCCGATTTTGAGGATGAATGTGTTTGTGAAGAGTTTGGGGTAAGTGGAAGTTTAGACAATAAAATGGCACATGAGAAGTTCTAGAATAGAATAACGTCCCATTTATAACGACCCGAGAGTAAGTCTTTTGGCAGACCTAAAAAAAAAAAAATTGTTTTTGTAATGAAAGGAGTTGCCCCCTAACTCGCCTGCTTATTAGTAAGTTCCAGATTGTCATACATTTACCTTAAGGTAGACTACACCTGTGGCAGTTCTTTAGTTTCTTTAGTTTACCGGTTTAACAACACGGCAGCTCAGTTCAGCCACGACCAGAGAAACCAGGGGCCGCGGGACAGAGGGAGCCCATGGACTTCATCCTCTAGAGGCTGAGCTCAGCCAGTGGCTATGATTCTAACCCTCTGATGGGAGGCCATCAGGAATTCCTACAGGGCTCGGTCTACTGGGGATTTGATTAAGGACCAGATGGGCAGCAGGAGCCTAGGTAGGAGAAGCGGGGGAGAAGCGTGGCCGCAGCTCTGCCTGGGGAAGCCACGCATCCCGTTGCAGAGTCACCCCGAGGAGGCAGCTCAGCCAGCTGCTGGGTTTCATCCCCTGAGGCCTCCTTGGGGTGTTTTAATGGTCATCCTCACGTTAGGGAAATCCCGCGCCGAATATCTAGATACTTAAACAGTTCCTAGTGAGATCCCAAAAGGATATTAAAACGAAACAAAACAGAATGGTAATAGGCATGACAGTACGCCAAATAAAATGAGGAGGGTGGATATTTCAGTTGATCCATCAGTTTAATTTTACTAGCAAGCCAAACGTGTCCAACGCGGCAAGCTCATCGGAACTCGGTCCCCGGGGGCCCCCAAAGTGAGCATGCAGCGGCTGCACCCCGTCCCTCTCCTAGGAACCATGAATAATGGATGGGCTACAGGGCCACGTGCGCAATGTTGTTCTTTTATTAATGAAATGAAGACTATTTGTGATGGCTAGCAATAAATTAAGAAAGGCAAAAGGGAAAGCAGTCAACGTTGGCCTCTGAAAAATGCAGTTACTTAAATCCAATAATGACTACCATGACAGAAAACATTGCCTCACAGCTTAAATGGGCTGCGTCTCGTTCCAGTCCTGCTGGTATGGCAGAACAGAAGTATGTTTGATCCACAGACTGTGAGGCCTATTGTTTGCTAAGAGAAAAACATTACCCGTGACGGTCGGTCGACAGTGATAGTAAGAGTATTTGTAGTATTTCATAGGTGAAAGTTTCCCTAGGGAACGATACCGCCCTCCAGTCTGTGTCCAGGGGAATGAGGGCTCAACACGGTCAGGAAGCATGTCCAAGGTCACATAATTAGCTGAGCTAGGACAAGAAGCTCCTTCTCCTGACCTCTCCCTACTGCTGCTTCCACGGGGATTAAGCGGCAGCTACCCGACAGGACAGCACTGCAGAGATGTGGGCGACACAGAGCAGCGAAAACCGCGCTAACGCCCCAGGGCACGTTCTGGATCCATTCCCGACCTGCCAGATGGCGGCGTACTCCGTGTTTACACCGATTTCCAGATTTAACGTCAGAAATAAGGATGTAAGATATCTGAGCACTGTGTGGAGCACAGAGTCAGTCATCTCATTGAACAGAAGTGGCCACCGAGCACATTTATTAGATGATTCTAACTGGTGGAGTATATTGCCTCGGCATTCGGCAGGCACTTTTCTCTATGGTCTATGGCAAGCACCAAAACACGATAGATAGGAATTTCTCTAAGATTTCCAACTACTGTGTGTGCAGCCACCTGGGTTGCTAAGGTTATGACATTATGCTACCATTCCTCAGTTTTCATACTCGATCTAGCAGCCATTAAGGACACCGTGATAAGTAAGGGCTTACAGTCTGAGGTAGGGAGATGTAGTGTTTCTTCTGTATAGGGCAGGCTTGTACTAGTTTCTCTACATCATTCTATGTGGTCCACTATTTATTGTTTGCCAAGCCTCCCCAACCCCCGTCCACTCTGACTTAGCAATAGCCCAGGACACAGTATAGTAGTCGATAATGGGTACGTATCTGAAGTGACTAGTTTACAACGCTGTGTTTGTATCTGAAGTGACTAGTTTACAACGCCGTGTTTGTTTATCTCTCGATTCTGGGGTCGACCAGTGGTAAACAAACCTATGATAATTAGCACCAAAATGTGATAATTCAGGCTTGGATTCTCTTACCAGCTCTTAAGGAAGTGACAATTTTCTGAAGCAGCATTTGGGAATTCTACTGCAAATCCATTGTGTTGGCTCACACAAAGCTACAACTCATGAGCAAAGTAACTACCACAATCATAAGCTCATAAGGAAGTTCTAAGTTTTAAGGGCATATGAAGGCGATACATGAGGACAACTCTACCTTACAAAGACAGGCATTAGGGAGGAGAGACCCTGTTTGCTTGATATCTGAGAATTTTTTGTGATTGGTAAAGAAGAAATCAGCCTTTCAGAAATGTTCGAAAGAACCCAGAATTTACATTTGTGATGCAGCACATCGGTTTCGAATGCTTTTATGGGGGAAAATTACCATTTGGAATGAATACCTTTTTAAAATTACGTAATAGCACGTTCTATTTCTTGCTGAATTCATCTGTCCTGAACTGCGTGTAGGGGCTACAGAATTCAATTGTAAAAATTGAATTGCATATAATTGTATAGCCACAATTAATATTCTAAAAATATCATATATTACAGTGCTCACTGTGATAAAAAGTTGAACTTTTTATCACAAGTAAGCGATTGTTGAGTAGATAAATATGTAAGATAATTTTAACTTTATCTGATGTAAGCATTTGATCCTATCTGAAACATAAATCGTATTCTTAAATATTAACTCATAATACTTTTAACTTCTTACTCTTTTGTATTAAAGAGTTACTTTAGGTTCTACATTTTGCTTATTCAGAAATGGCATAATCATCTAAAATAACTTAATTCTGTATTAATTAAGAAATATTTAATGCCACTAATATGCATACCACAGTATGCTAGGCATTCTGGAAAATGCAAAGAAGTTTCAGATTCTACCATTGAGGAGCTGATATTTGGGGAATATGCACAGAAAAGATAATAAGAGGCCTGTGTGCAGTAAATGCCAAAAGTTTGGTCAACGCAATATTTGCCTGAGGAGTTTGGAAGGAAAAAGTGTGATTCAGGAGGTGAACTTTGATCCAGTCCTGGAAAATGGATAAACGTGAATAGGGAGACAGGAGGAGAGGTCATTTCAGGTTGGTGAGCACCCTGTGCCGAGGAGGGGAGGTGAGAGCGATTAAAGCACCTCATAGATATGCCAGTCCCAGCCGAGTGTGGGTGCCCGTCCTGAACCAGCCGTGGGTAGTGGGGGAGGCAGTAAACTCAGGCTTGTTCCTGGGTCACCAACCCACCCGCCCCCTCTCAGAGATGGGGGTAGGGTCGCCTTCACTGGAACCACAAGAGTACAGGAGCTCAGGGTGTCCAAGGAGAAACTGAGGCACGGCCAACCCTAAGCAGAGTAAATGGATGCTGTGCAAGAAAACCAAACGTCAGCTAACGGGGAACAGTGAGTCTGCTGACGTTACGGGATCATTTTGAGGAATAACAGGAACTAGACACTGGAAATTTGTGTTGTAAGCGTGTTGTGACTGGTAGGACAGGGAATCGGGCTTTATGAGGAATTGCGAATAAATCAAACCTGAGGGTCACTGACCTGTCAGCTGTGTGTAGGATGGACTGCGGGCTGAGTGCCCAAGAGGGAAACAATGTGGCCTCTGTTGTATTTTCCCATATAGCAAAAGCCACAACCTTCGTAGACTATCTGTTGTGTGCTATGAACTTGGCGAACACAGCCAGGGGTCCAAGACTTGGTCTTGCCCCCCACAGCATCTGCAGCATGGCAGGGAAGACAGTCCACGGCGGTGCGGGCAGGATGCACAGTGACAGCAGCGCCAGGCTCATTATAAGAACTTCTTCCTTATAATGAGCCACAGTCCATGGAGCTGGCAGCAGCGTGAGCAGCAGTCTGGGAGCAGTGGCGCTCTCTGGAACACCTCTGAGAGCCAGTCAGTCGAGAGCCCTAAAGATGAATTGTGTAGCCTTCGAGAGTATGGGAAGGACCTGGGTGGGTAGGAAATTGCCTCTCTGTCTTCAGACTCCGGTGTCCCTAGGAGTTTAAAGGTCTGGAGTGGGACTGGACAGGCAGTGGCCCCTGGCTTGTGGTCCTGAGAGGGGATCTCAGCATGGGGACCCCCTCTTCTTTTGGCCTTCCATGCTGCCTGTGGTGAGTGTCCTCTCCCCAGCTCACTCTGGTTGGGAACAGAGGCAGAGTGAGCTACTGAAGTGCAGTGGCTCCGTTTTATCCTGTTTCAAAAGACTTCAGAGTAAATGGGAAGAAACCGCTTGGGCGTTGCACAGGGGGACAACGGAGTTCTCTTCCTAGTCACCGATGCAGGGCGGGGAGTCTGTCCACATGCCTGGCCTCAGCTCCGCAGCCCGGACTGGCAGAGCACGGGGCAAAGAACGCTTTATAAAAACTCTCTTTCAGTTCTTAAAGTCTGTAAAGGCAGCAGAAACAGCCATCACACCCGTATTCCATGACATGTGATCACGACATGATATATTTTCCAAACGTAACTGCCATGAAGTTACTGGTACAACGGAAGGCACAGAAGCCCTTCAGCATGAGGAGTCACCTGCAAAGGTGAACAGTTTTAAAGCTGCTAACTGAGGACGTCGGTAGGCGTGGAGAGAACTGATCACTTAAAAGAGACAGGACAAGGGTCCTCTGGGAAGAGGGACAGTGAGGAAGAGGATAGGATTGCCCTTAAAAGGATTTGGAGGAATGAAAGTGAAACTGAGGGGGATGGGACCACCCGAATTTGTCGCCGGCTTTTGCATAAACTGGATTTGGCATTTCTGGAGAAATGACCTATTTCAGTGGCTGCAGCCAAGAGCATGATTTGTTGGAATTGAGTAGACTGTGGAGAGAGAAAGTGGATATGGAGCCGGTGCCCATGGGAGTAGGGAGAAAGGGAAAGTACTCTGAGGTCGGTTCTAAGGCTGGCTTTACCTCACATTGTTTTCCTCCGTAAAATTGTAAAGGAAAAAAAAAACCCCATACTTTCCATTTCTGGGAGTCTGAGCCATGCAGAAAGCATTTACATGTCCACTTTTACCTGCAGCAGCTCTGGGAGGGCGGGAAGGGATTACGCCCTCTCCTTACCGAACTGAGGGCCGAGTGACTAGTTCATAGCCAGCGCTGGACAGAGCGGGACTGTCCATCCTGCTGGGCTTTGCCTCCCCAAGACAGAAACCTCAGTTCACTAGCCAGCACTCAGTCCAACGCCAGGGAGCTTTTGCCTTCTCGAGAAGGTAGAAATAGACGGGGTTTTTTTGTTGTTGTTGTTTTTTGTTTGTTTGTTTTATGAGCAAAAGAAGAGTTTATATTACTCTTAGATTAACTACAGAATGGCTTTCATGTAAGTCAGACTAAATAGATGTCTGTTTTTTACAAACATTCAGCTCTACACAAACACTTTCAGTTTGCCTTGAAAGCACAATGCCATGTGCTGTAACTTTAGAGTGCTTTAAATAAAGTTAGGAATTGGGGTTTATGATGCTGAAAATATCATAAAATCCGTGGCTGGAAGACCAAGAACTATACAGATGAGTGTCCTTAAAAATTTGACAAGTAGGAAAATTAAACATAGACATTTCAGCAAACCAGTTATTGAACCACTATATTAACAATCTAGTGAAAGGATAAGTGAATTATTAAAGTTTATCTTCCTCCTCGAATCTGTAACACTGTTGCTCAGTGTGTGGATAGTTTTTAAAGCAGCGCGGCTCAGCCTGACGGAGCCATTTACTGTGCTGGTACTGCCCACTGCCTCTCTTTCTCTCTTTATTACTTCATTTTGGAGCTTTGATCGCCTTACTTTAGATCTGAGATTGCTCCAATGCTGTACTGCCATGGTACGAGGGGCTTAGTTTTCACTTTGTTCTCAGAACCAGGCCGGCTATAAATTTATCTCTGTTCTTTGAAGAAGCTAATAGTAAATTTTCAAGAGGAAAAATGGTGGTATATATCCCTATAGAGGAAAAGTAATCTCTTAAAAGCAGAATAACCTCCAGGCTACGTCCTTTTAAAGAGGGACTTTCAAACAAGGACGCCTTCAACTTTTATATGTGTTCTATATTTTTCTTCGGGCTTTGTACCTGCTCTTCTGCTCTGTGTGTAAGGTTTCTCTGTAATGACCCCGTTCCTCCCCACACCCATTAAATCTGTAATGAACTCATGCCATTCCCAATTCTGACGCCATAATAACTTCCAGAGCCACAGCCGGGGAGCACATCCTGGAGATCGTCCGAGGTTCCTCGGGAAAATGAGCCGTAGAGACCAGGAGTTGGAATACCTATGAAATCGAATCGCAGTTTCATGAATTACCACATACTAGGATGGAAAATGCACGTTTAAAGGAAAAGCCATGGGAAGGATTCCATCCGGTTCAATTGCACTCAAAGCAGTTTTCAGTTTCAGGCATTGGTTTCATTAAGATTAAAATAATTCTTCCCAGAGATTCAGCCACACACCCCCATCAACAGATAATAGGATAATTTAGAATGAGGAGGAGCTTGGGGCTTCTTTCCGCGTCCGACAAGTTCATCGCCCTTCATCTTTGTTATGTGGCTGCACTGAGCTGAATGCTGACGGACGAGGCACGCCCGGTGTCCTCACAGGTCCTCACAGGTCGAGAAGCCCTGCTGATGGGCCCCAGGCCTGTGCGTCACAGGTCGGACACACTGGCCTGCGGCCCAGCAGCAGGTGCTTCTCCCGCCGGCCTAGGGGCGACCACGGGTAATAAGCGGGGAGCTAGGGGAAGCCTGGGGAGGGCGGGGAGAGGTTGTTGAGCCCACGACATCATCCATCCTGCCTGTGCCTGCCGTTGTCACAACCAGGTGCCCTTAGGAGCTGCATCTTGGGGAGCAGGAAGGCCCCCCAGTAGTGGTGGTAAACTGTTGTCCACAAAAGTGAGCCGTAATGGACAGGTTAACTTGGCCAGCATATGTGTACGATCTCAGAAAGTGCCAGAAAGAGCTTCCTTGGCCATTTCCTTCGGCCTAATTGTCCTCTTTCTCATTTTATGCCCCTGCTAGACCACCGCTCTTGATAAGGAGAGGCAGGTTTTCCGACGAAGACGCAACCAGGATGTGAGGATCCGGTGCAAGGCCCAGCCAGCTCCGCCCGAAGTCCACTCCGAATCCGAAGACTACTCCCCAAGCTCGTCTGAGACTGTGCGCTCCCCAAACTCGCCCTTTTAACGAGACCCTTTTACTCGAAGTCCTAGCTTAACCCTTTGAGACTCTGAGGTTATTTTTCCAAATTTATGTAAAGCAGTTTCATCTGATCTATCTAGCACTCAGTGCTGGAATGGCAGAACAGAAAGTGTGTTTTCTGGTAACTTTGTAGCAATTTCCCTTTGCTGAATGAGATGATGACATGTTGTTGTTTGTGAAGATGGCAACTTGCTGCTAATAGGGTCCTCAAAGGGTTAAGGCTACTTTGCAACTTTTTTAAACTTAAAAGCAATGAATGTTTTCATCAGTCGAGCTAGGATCTGCAGTATGTAATATAGCACATGTTAACCCTCTGAGTGCATAGGATTTCATGGAGAACGCTTGGGGAATTTTCAGGCCTTTGGATGTGTATGCACATGTCTTGATTTTGCTGCAGATCAAGGGGTGTTTTTAGATGCTGAGATGTCCTGACAAGAAGGGCATCTGGGACCATATCTCGCTTGCCCTTTTCTGTGGGTGGAGAACGTGGCAGGTTTATAACTTAAGCATAATCACCCCGTTTTTCTTCTTCACAATCTTAATAAGAAAGGGAGTTTTTTCGTTAGAGGCATGACTGTCAGCTGCCGTGAGTCCTGCATGCGAGCGGAGGGAACTGGGTCTGTGGCCCAATGAAAGAGATGGTGCTTCCTCCCCCGAATTATCTCCACATGAAGATGTGCTGATGACGCCCCAGAAATGCTGCTTCCACATCAGCTGCTGCTAGTGCCAGTGCAGACCCTTGGGAAGTCACATACCTTGTCTCGTGCTTGGTGAGGGAGGGTCTGCCTGCTCAATATGAGACATCTACAGGAAATAAACAACCAGTGGAAAAGAGCAATAAATCGCCAGGTGCTCTATAGGGCTAGAATTTCAAACAGAAAGAGGAAATAAGATCCCGTTCTTTTTCTCACCTGCTTTTTCATCCACTGCAGTCTTCAGTGTGAAATCCACATAGAGTATTAAATCCACACGTAGGAGCTCCGGGGCACAGGGAGCCAGAGGCGAGTGCTTTGCAAGATGGCTGGTAGGAGAAAGCACAGTGAGAAAACAATCCGGAATGTTCCAAAAAATGAGTTTTAAGGAAATCAATCACTGGTAAAATAATTTCATGTGTACCTTTAGGTTACCTGCACATAGTCTCCCAGGAAGAACAGGGTAGGAGACGTAGAAGATCCCCCTGAGGATAAAGCTTACTTTCCCCAAGGTGACCTTTTTATGCCCCCATCTTTAGCTCTGCAGAGGGACATGTTTTTCTCTCTGTGGGACTGAGTCCTGTCTGCCTCCTACCTGTATTTTCACTCCTGTTACCAGGTCTTTCTCCCTAGCCCTGTGTCTCTATGGAGTGTCTTCTGGAATGTGTCGCATTCAGAATGGGGCTTCTCCTACGGTACCGCAATGCTTAGGGTGTCTTGGGGGCAGGGGCTCGACTCAGATGTCTCCTGCTAAGGTTTGCTTGGCACTGTGACCCAGGAGACAGTCGGTGTCTCATAAAATTTGCATCTGGGAGATAGAACAGCACTTATTGTCCCTGTTTTGAATCTTCTTAAATATCTGAAGGTCTTCAACCTTTCTAGTCACTTCTTCATTTTCAAGAATACATCAGTCTTCAGTTGCTGCTGTCTACCCTCCAGCTCATAAACTGTGGGCTATATTAATATAAATTTTAAGATAGTAATATGTCACGACTTTTGCAACATAGTACCCCCCAATATTTTTGCTCTTCCACTTTTAAATTTATTTCTTTGGTCTGTGTCGCCCTGACATGTAAGTGGTAGATTATTTATTGAGAGTTTTCCCCCTTTTAGAGAGTCCTGAAATGATAGCACGCAACATCCAGAGTAGCACAAATCAGTCTGTTTTTTGACGTGGGTGGGGAGACAGAACACCAGAAAGGGCGTGGGTGTGTAGGCAGATTCCACATTAATGAAGTGCCCTGAACTGATCAGAAATCACTGCTTTCTCTAGAACTGTGAAGCAAAGCACTAGTCTAAGTAACACCAAAGAGTCACCATTGAGCTTGGCCTCAACTCTAAATGAGTGAATATGAAGAATGCTGTGGGCAGAGACCTCGCTGCAGTAGACTGTCGCTTTCCTTTCTTTCTCTGATGACGGCTTTTTCCATGTGCGTTACATGTACTGCTACAGCATCTAGTGCACAGAGCTTGCGGTGCACAGCTCAGGCCTTTTTCATCCAAGTCTCGGGAGACTGTGAACCATGCCAAGCTGTGGCGGGCAGCTCGGAAGGATGCATGGCCCATGCAGCATGGGGAGTGCAGTGCGTCGCTGTAGAATTCGAGTGATCTATGCTGAATAAATAGTGGAATGTGTCCTGTCAATAGAAAATATTGAGTAATCAGAGGGAATGCAATCTTTTCAGCATCCAGCTATCAGGATCCCGAATGTCGGAGATGTACTCAGAGGGTTAACAGACAAGCACAAGGCATGCCGATTACGTTGGTGTATCCAGACTGCTTTGCTTTTAGCCAGTGCTTTCTAATTTTTTCATGACATTCTTGGGATAGTTCAAGTTCGAAATAATTAAGTGGTGGTGTTCTTTAAGGAATTTCTATAATCAAATTGATCTTATTTTTTTTTTTCACTTTATCATCGAATAAATATGTACCATTACGGCAGTGTATCTCTGTAACTATCAATTTAATCATTGCCACAAGTATTTCCATATTTTTTTTCTAAGTATTTAATATAGCTCTCATGGTAGTGGCCTGGTGATGGGGACTGTCTTTCCTTTATTGATACATGACCGACCATGTGGTATTTTCAAGGGAATTTTAAGATTCAGCTTTTTAGTTCAATAATAGACTAGTTAAGAAAGAACATTTTCATTACTTGCATTGTGTAAATCATCTCTGTAGATGAGAACTGTTCATATCGATGAACATGTTTTTTTTTTTGACATTGTAGCAGAAATCACTTTATTCATCATAATCAATGACTATGTGATTGCTCCGAATCGTTAGAAGGAAAAGTAAGATTTCAGTCATTGAAAATGTTTTTACCGTAGCCCTCATCTAACTTACACATGGTGCATATTAAAATAAGCAGAGAAAAAAATGCAAATAAACTACTGAAAATGCTTGGTGTTTTGTATTCAGTGAGCCCCTTGTCCAACCTGCTCAGCACCCCCTGGGGTGTGGTTAATAGGCCCGTCAAATATTGCTGAAAGAAAGCAGTATATACATGAATGAAGGCTAAAATTGCAATCCTTTACCCTTTGAGGCATATTTCAGTTGGAAAAAAAACGAGGAAAGAAAAATTGGCTTAGCTTAGAGGGTCACCGAGCTACCGTGGGACCAAGGCGGGCGCATTAAATCACGGTCGTTTGCTGGCCCAGGGCACCTGCTCGGCCAACAACTCTGTCACCTGCACGGGGCAGTGCGTTTGCACTGCAGGGAGAGCTCTCAATATTATTGTGTTGCCTGCTGGCCCTTCTCAGGGTACGAATCTGTCAGCATTGCTGTGATAAACTTCTATTTTCAAAGGTTTTTAATTTGACCATAAAAAGATGCCCTAGGCTGGTTTGCTCTATAGGGCTTGTACCAAGAGTGAAGGTTCACCTCCCTCTCTTCTCTGCCCAATTCTCCCGAGAAGAAAAACAACAACAACAGCAACAAAATCTGGTCTATCTTCTCCTTCGTTATCATTTCAGAATTTTGGAAAGCACCAAGAGCCAAGATGGTAGTTTTAATGTAATTATTCATTTGGACGAGGGTTTAAAAGAATAAATAAATAATGAATCACCCGGTATATATGGTAGATAACATATCTTTTCTATAATTGATCAATCATTAATTTTTAAAACTGCTATGTGACTTTTTTTTTGTCCAATCAAAGATTTTTAAAAACTTGAAGTTGGTCAGTCTAAAGGTTAGCCTTTTCTGCGTGTTGCCTGCCATTCGCATTAGGACTTTGGGACAAACACTCTCAGACAGACCCTAACTTTGCATGCAGATACTTGCTTCTTTTGGAGATATTAATTTCTTTATTTAATCATCGAGTTTCATGAAGCCATTCCAGTCTGTTGGGGGGAAACAGTGATTAAAAGCACTTCCAAAATTAACATTTTTGTCAATTTAGATATGGTAACAAGAGTGCAAATTAGCAAGCATACTTTAAACATTTTTTGTTTAAAGGCAAACAAATCAGCAAAACGTGGGGACACATTAACACTTGTTCCCTGCAAATGTGCTTTTAAAATTGGCTCAGTGGTGCTTTATACATAAAACAGTGACAAATGGGATCCCAAAGACTGTCAGAGGAATCTTTAATTTGCGTGTACTTACACACTTGAGGTGGAGGCGCTTTTAAGCCAGTCTTAGTTTTGAATCATCTCAAATGTGCAACCTTCCATTGAGTACCATTAAGGGTCTCAAACGGCGGGAAACAGGAAATTCAGTGTAGAGGCTTGGAATGCCTTTGTTTGGGGCGCCCACCCCACCTTTTGTTGTTGTTGTTGTTGTTGTTGGGCTTCAACACTGAAGCCATGGTGATCGTTTTTCGGTGAGGGAGCTTCTAACTGGCAGGTATTCTGATCATGAGGTTTGCAACATCTTGCCCTTGGAGACAAGCGAGAGGTCTCGGTTCATCCTTTTCCCCTGAAGGAAGAGCTGTCTCTACATTTAAACCACATCTATCAATTTCCTCAACATTTTTTTTTTTTTGTCAACTGAAGTGAGACCCTTAATGTTGCTTTAATGTAAAATTGTATATTTTTGTCTGTGATATACTTCATTAGTTTAAAGTAAATAATAGTTCTATAAGCCTTCACTGTCGGTTTTAAGAGAAAGGAGGACTTGAAAAGTGATCATAAAGATGCTATAATGCCAATTCATTCCAGTCCGACCGATGTGGTAAGAAAAAGACCTTGGATAGTTCTCTAGGGACAATTTCTCACTTGCCATTGACATTAACCTTTGATGTATTCTCAGAAAAAATAAAAAGAAATTGAAACCGGTCCAAGGTTAGAGTCCTATCCTCGATAACTTTTTAAAAATTTTTATTAGGAAATGAATAATCGCCTTTTTCATTCTGGCTGAAAGAAAATTATTAAAGGATTAGTTGAGTGTGAAATTAAATAATATTTTGCTCATGCATACTAAAAAGGCGGGCTAGGCACTTGACGCATTTAAACAAGTTTCTGAATGGTTTCAATTTGGTGCAAGAAAAAAAGTTCAATGTTTCCTTTGAAAATACTGAATTTATCAATTGCTGCATGGATCAGATGGCATAGGTTAATCTTTGATTTTCGGAATCTTAACAAAATAACTTTGAAACGATTTGTATTCATGATTAAAGCTGGAATGAGATCCAATTTTTTCCTAATCTCTCAGTTTAAGCTAATAAATGTAGGTTAATGTGGAATGAAATCATCTGTGATATATTATGTTCATTTATCAACTGAGCTTTTTTGATGTTGCCTGTTTTATGTAAAACATGTTCTTAAAATTAATAAAATAATAGTACTTGGTGTATGAACTACTACGTAATACCCTAGCTGTAGTGTCCACTCCTCAGTTTACTTTGCCATAATGGAATAAAATTTCATTTTAGTTCAATTCGTACTGACACATGCAGTCCACGAAGGAATAACCCAGCTGTGTTCTTGGGGAGAATTCTCTCTGTGCAAGGCTTTAAAAATTAGTCACGCGATCAGAGTGTAGCTTTCCCACATGTCCTCCATAGCAGAGTGTATATTTCATGAGCATAATTCAAAAACAACTATTCCAAAAATGTCCCTTTTCGTGTGTTACTTTCCTGCCTGGGCCAGTGACTTGGATAAACACAAAGAAATAAAATACCACTCGGCCCCATTTTATCCTTCCACCTATGTATGTGCATAAGCTCTCAGGAGAAGAGAGTTGTTTATCCACTCACCAGTAATTAGCTGCCATTTTTATAGCAATTTCCCATCAGGCATTCCACATGCGATATTGACCTTAGAGAAAACTGCACAGCGGAATAAAGTTCTTTTCTATGTGAGTTTTTCAACGCTAAGAGATTGAAAAGTCGGCCAGCAAAAGTGACTGCAGGTCTCCCGGTGTCCTATAAAGGTGCCAGAATATCTCCAAGCGCTTGTAAAATTAGCAGTCACCTTCCCTGCCATCTACACGCTGCTGCCACGGTGGCTGTTTCTCCTTTTGCTCCTCTGCAGTGAAATAGCGGGGTCCTTTCTAGGCTCTCAGGGCCAACTGCTGGGAAACAATAGCTAAAGCGATTGCCTCCTAAGGACCGTTACCTGGTTTTTATGAGGCTGGCAGCTCCGCCAAAAACCTGCCTTCAGAAAAATGGGCCCTGACGCAGAAATCAGTTCTGGGATTGAAGATCACACACCGCCATATAAGGAAGCTGGGAGAGAAAGGCCTCCCACAGCTCTGGACGATTGCTGGTTGGAAAGGTGGGATTTATTATGTAATAGATACGAGTTATGCAAATGGAGGTAAACGGGTCACAAGAAACAGGTATAGAGGCGCCCTGAGAAACGCCTGGTAACATCTCCTTAAAGAGAAGAAAAGCTTCGCTCTGCCTCAGAAGATAGCCTGTCTCCCCCAGCTCCGGGAGAAGCACCGAGGGACGGCGAGGAACCCCGCCCAGCCAGCTGGACCAGCCAAATCCGCGCTGGCCATCAGCACTGTGACAGATGTCCCTGCCAGCTTGCCTGCACATTCAAATCATTCATTCAAATGTGTCTTGAGTAAGTGCCAACGACACGGAAGGCACTTCATTTTGGCTTAGAAAAGAAAAGGGAAACTCCATTGTCCATGTTTATTTTTACTGTAGATCTGAAGACTTCAAGGACAAGGAAATAGATCTCGAGCTGGAAGCTTTGCCATGTTTTCTGAGACTCCTGGTTCAGAGTTCAGATAACACAGACACCCGCACCCAGGCAGACCTTGTGTTGGCGGCAACGTGGCCTCTCACTTGAGGATGTGCGGTTGCCATCTGCCTGTTCAGTGGTACACACACCCTGTGGTACTCTTGGCTTTGCTCCTGGCCTCTGAGGTGGAAGGCCTCCCAGAGTCCTCTCTGCCATCTGTAATTAGCACGCAACTTTAAACTCTGTCATAGACGGATGCTGAACTATGTCCATTTATTCAACAAGCATTTTCAAGGACCTACGGTGAGTGACGCGCTGTGGAGGCCGAGATGAACAAAACACAACTCCTGTTCCTAAGACTCTCAGACGTGGTGAGAAATCTTCTGCTCTAGGTGGCCATGGGTGGGGGTGCCTGATTTATCGCTCACAGATGGCCGAACACAGTTTGTCTGGGGCACGGCCTCTTTACCAGCCAACACCGGCCCTCTCAGCATGTGTAGATTATAAGGGCTGTCCGCGAGCCCACCAGCAGTCACATGCAAATCCGTCTGTGGCCGGCTCATTACAACAGTTCATATGTCACCCGTAGAAAACCTTCAGAAGGAGGAAGAGAAAGGAAGGGAAGAAAAGAGGAGAGAGGGAGAGAGAAAGGGAAGAAGCAAGGGCATAAGACTGCCTTAGACCAAAGTTGCCACAGTCTTACGACCTGGTATATCATTTGGAGAATTTAAAAGGAAGAGAAAATATTAATGTCTCACAGCGTATCCCTCAAAACCAGTCCCAGAAGATGCTCTACGGGAATCATAGACATAACTGACTGTAGATTTAATGTGGCTTTTGGTCCCTTCTACACCCTCCTGCAGGTGGGCAGTGGCGGGGCGAAATTAATAAGATCCCATCAGCGGCACCATCAGTGCGTTTCCCTGAGCAGGAGGTGAGACATTTCCCAAGAACGTTCTGTTCATTCTCTCCTTGACTTTCGAGATCCCCTCAGAGGACCCATTCCCCCCTCCTTGGAAGGACATACCCTGAACCTGCACTAAAGAGCACCCTCTCCCCATCTGCCATCTAGGGCAAATCATCTACTTCCATCTCTAGCAAGTTGCTGTCAGGTGCCAGTCCCCCACTGGATCTGGGGTCACAAGATAAAAGACCTAACCACTATCTTCTCCATATTCGAAGTCCTATGTAGAAAACAAGCACATAGAGAGGTATCATCTAGCATGATCAGGGCCGTGACGGAGAAAGCGTGGGACACGTGGGAGCCCTTTGGGTGTCCATCTGGCTGTGATGGGGGGTTCACAGGAAGCTGGGAATCAGCTGCGAGGAGGAAGATATGCCAACCCATGGGAACACAGAGAACAAGGGAAAGCTCAAAAATGGTAAGATGGAGGCTTAAGGTCAGCCCCAGTGAGACCAGGGGACAGTCCAGGAAGCTGGGCCTCACGGACCCTCAGCCGTGAAGCCAGGGAACAGGCACGGGGACTGTCCCAGCTCCTCACTGTGCGTGGTCAGAAAGTGGTGAGTAAACCTAACGATGAAACAGCCCCGGATGCCAGGTCCCCAGGGCTGGCTGAGGGGGAGGTGGAGCAGGGAGATGGCTCTGGAGGGACCATAAAGACACTTCCTGAAATAACGTGGATCCTAATCACTCCCTCGCAGGGAGAGCAGAGGGCACCCTCCCTGTGCAAACAAAGGAGCAGGCCTCATGTCAGTCCTTTCTGTAAGGAGTAGAATCTCCAACTCACAAAGCTTATCGGCTCACCGCTCACAGGGAAAAATCACATTCTTCTCTCCTGTGCTGCTTCACATCTAAAAAAAGAGAGAAATCCACTGACCCTGAAAAGCTCTCTCTCCTTCTCCCTGGACAAATCCACATTGTCACCTTTCCCTACAGCAGGGTGATAATTAATGTTCCACCCGACAGAGGCTTCGTTATTCTATCAGAATTACCTATTAATTTGCTGGATTCTTCTGATTAAGCGGTGAACCTGTCATTACTGGTGCGTCGTTCAGAATGTGAAATATCCTTTCATTTTCAACAGGTAAATCAAGGTCCAAACCAACCCTGACATTTTTAATTTCCTCTCTCGACATCGTCTCCTCTGTTCTCACTCTTGTGGATGTTCCATTTTTTCACATTTTCTAGATTCTCCACTCTCCTGCTGGGTAAACTCATTTCTGCTTCATCAGTAGCTTCTACTGTTTCTACTTACTCTGTATATGTATGTATGTGTTTATGTGTGTGCCATGTGCAGAGGAAGATAAACAGTTCACATCAGTTTCTGAAATTGGAAAACTGAAAATTTCCTGCTCAGGA
>NW_011888852.1:3928125-3930664 GCF_000151845.1 Pteropus vampyrus | reverse complement strand
TGTTCCATTTTTTCACATTTTCTAGATTCTCCACTCTCCTGCTGGGTAAACTCATTTCTGCTTCATCAGTAGCTTCTACTGTTTCTACTTACTCTGTATATGTATGTATGTGTTTATGTGTGTGCCATGTGCAGAGGAAGATAAACAGTTCACATCAGTTTCTGAAATTGGAAAACTGAAAATTTCCTGCTCAGGAAATTTGCTTGACTCCAGGTACGTCCCTGACCCGTGGTCTGTGGGTTCTCCCAAATTGCCCACGCTTTGGTGTGCTTTTCTGCAAAGATGTCGTTGACAGGTATGTGTGCCTTCATCCCGCTGCCTCTCGGGGCCCTCTCAAAACAGAGCCTCCCGCTCTCAATATGTTTGCTCTGAAAATGTCTGAAAAAAATCCACCACAGAAGGAGGAAGCCAATGTCACCTTGGTAACCGAGTCTCCAGAATGCCCAGAGGTGCATTCATAAAGGAGGGCGAAGGTCCCCGGCCTGGGGACCAAGCAGCTGGAGAGGGCTGCTCACGCAGTGTGTCTGTCTCCGCAGTGCCGGCTGACCAGAGCCTCTGCGAGCCCCTCTTAACCAGAGCCCCATGGACGTGACCGGGACTTACTGCCCTCCATGTCGGAGGGTGTCCTTGGGCCTCGGCGATCACTCCTATTAGTCACTCTCAAGATTATCCAACTCAGCTCCGTCCTCAGCCTGTCAGCAGGACTCACTCTAATGGAAAGGAACTTTCTAGGTGAGAGAGAGGCCAGGGCCTCTGGCGGCCAAGTCAGGCCTCCTGTCACAGGCTTCTGCCCCCTCCCAGTGGCCTGCTCCACTGGTCTGTGTTTTAGCAGAAACAGCCACCTAAACTTGGACCTGGCCATATTAAGGCTTTTACCTGCTCCCCCAGAGGCGCATCTGCGGTCTTTCCAGCGTGAAAGCCCAGGGTTTCTCGCTTCTCCTTAACAGAGGCCTAAATCCAGGCCGGCCACTGGGCAAACACCGGCCTCAGCCTCCACCGTGCCTCCTGCAATCTGGATGTTTGGGGATCATTTCCGGGAAGGCTGCCCTGTGCCCGTTAGAGGAACAGAGACTGTTCCCAGGCAGTCAGAGCATGGTGGATGGGGAGGCTGCTTGCTGTCTGCTACCCTGTGGGTCATGAGTCCGCCCCGAGAAGTGTCCCAAACACGGAAAGTCACCAGGAAGCCAAGTGACCTCTGCCATAGAGAAGGGGCTTTCTATTTGAAAGTCTGTTGCATTAATATTTAGCTTTAAGAGCTCAGACCCGGCACCATAGCTACCTCTGGGGAATGGGCACCCTCGTTCCCACCCCATGGCATCAGGGGGTGGGTGCCATGCCTGGGTTCCCTGTGGTGTTACTCTCTAGTCATCTTGCGCGTGTGTGTGTGTGTGCTGCCTGTGTGCTGCACGTGTGCTGTGTGTGTACATGTGCTATGTGTATGTATATGATGCATGTGTGTGTTTATGTGTGTAGTGTGTATGTGTGTTTGCTGTGTGTATGTGTATGGTGTGTATGTGTGTAGTGTGTGCATATGCACGCACGTCTTTATGTGTGTGATATGTGTACGTATGCATGCATACATGTGTTGTGTGTGTGCATGTGTGTCTGTGTGTTGTATATGTATCTGTTTATGTGTGTGGTGTGTGTATGTGCATATGTGTGCATGTGCTGTGTGTATGTGCCTTGTATATGGATGTGTTTATGTGTGTGTGTATGTACTGTGTGTATGAATGTGTGTACTTTATACACATATGTGTGTGTTTATGTGTCTGCTGCATGTGTATGGTGTGTATGTGTGTAGCGTGTACATATGCACATTGTGTGTATGTATATGTACGCATGCGTTTATGTGTGTGGTGTGTTTATGTGCGTATGTATGTATGTGTGTGCTGTGTGTATGTGCCTTGTATATGTACGTGTGTTTATGGTGTGTGGTGGGCATGTGGGTGTGGTGTGTATGTGTACTGTGTGTGCCCGTGCTGTGTGTATTTGTACATGTGTGTATGTGCTGCGTGCATGCATGTGTGTGTGTTTATGTGTGTGGTGGGCATGTGCGTGTGTGTGCGTGTGTGTGCGTGCGTGTGTATTTGTACATGTGTGTAGGTGTTTGTGTGTGTGGTACGTGTGGGTGTGCATGTGGGGGGCATGGTCATTAAGAAACGGGAGCCGCATCACAGGATGCAGCAAGCCTCCTGTTCGGGGGGGGGGGCTCGCCTGGCTGCCAGCGGGTCCCCCTGGCCCCCCGCCATCTCCCTGGGCGCCAGTCCCCGCGGCCGGCGCATCACCCCCGAGTTCTCCGCGCGCTCCGCTCCGCGCGCTCCGCTCCGCCCTTTGCCACCAGCGCGGGAGGCGGCCCCGCAGCGGCCTGGAAAGCCCTGCTGTGAAGCAGGGAGGCCCCGGGAGCTGGGAAAGCGGGGGCGTCCCTGCTCCAGGACGGTTCCCGCCTCTGCAGTCCCAGGCGCGAGTTTCTGCCTCCCCCAAACGCAGACGCCCCCGCGGGACTCTGCCGTGACAGGCCGCCCGCCGGCGGTGGGCATCC
>NW_011888852.1:3920283-3926930 GCF_000151845.1 Pteropus vampyrus | reverse complement strand
CGTGGATCAGAAGTTGGGAGTTTGGGAGCCATGGAGGAGGTGAATTCCAGGAGGAGGTGATGAGTAATGTTAGATGCAGCTGAGTGACCTCCTAAGATAAAAGAAGGATGGGTTATGAGAATAAGACCAATCAAATGAAAAAACAAGGCTATTTCTTCTGAGTTTGCGGGAACAAAGGGGTCAGCCGCCATCACTTGTATTTTGGTAGAGACTCAAAGGCAGGTAGGGGAGTGGGAAAGCTTCAGCTGTGCCTCATTGAGGCTGTTGGCATGTGGAGCTAGAGGCAAGCTAACTAGAAGTGAGGCGTTCTATGTGATTGGTTAGGATTCATATTTGGCTTTGTCTGGTTGGTCCTAAGTTGGAAGTGGGAACAAAAATAAGGAAGCTATCAATAATTAATCAAGTCCTGGCTATTTGGGGCCAATTGTTACAGAAGTTATTGATTAGCTCCCTGAATTGTCACTAAGGGTAGCTTTCTGGCTTCCTGTTTGTTGCAAGTCTAAATTAGAGCAGACTGGCTTCCTGGGTTGTTCATTAATGTAAGGGGATTGGTTTCCCAAGTTGGTCACTGCAGGTTGTGGGCCAAAATCCATTTTAATATATGGTCTGGCATTGTCTATCTGTGTGTACTGTGTGTGCATCTGTGTGTCTCTGAGGTGTACTAGATTTGGCTTCTGGGAGCCTCATCAAGAACAGTTTCAGAGATACCAAGAGAGCAGAGTAGAGGGGTGAACGGGAAGGAAGCACATGTAGACAGAGCATATGTCCTTTCAAAGACACTTTGTTATCAGCAGGAGTAAATAATGGGGGTAGAGCTCCAACAAGAGTTTTGTTCTTAAAAGAATTAGCCTCACTTTGTTAACAGGCTGAGAAAAAGCCTCTGTAAAAAAAAAAAGGGGGGCTGAAAGCAGAAGACCGCATATTAGACATCTCCCCCTGTGCATCTCACATAGAACTTGAATTCAAGTCCCAAACTGAGCCTGCTGTCTCTTGCTACAAACGCGTTTCATTTTCCGTATGCTCTGGACTAGCCGGTGCATCCTCTCCCAACAGGCAGCCACCCAAAGAGTCAGAGTCGCTGACTTCTACTGATTTTACCTGTTGAACTTCTCACACCCACTCTCTGCTCTCCCGGGACCCACCTGACTGCCCTGAAGGCTAAATGATCATTATCTTGGCCCATCACTAGCCTATTCTCAGCACACCACTGTGCAGTTGGGAAGCTCTGCTTTATAGGGAAGACTCAGTTTCCAAAAAGTAGTAGATTCCAGAAGCCAGATTGCAAGGGGAATGAGGGATGAGGAGCAGAGCAGCTACCATTGCACTATTTGAAGGAGCACAGGTCTCATTGTATTCTAAATGCATGGTGCCTCCTGGAGATATGCAACTTGGTGGCCTGTGGACGGGGCAAGTGTAGGGTAAGGAAATAAAGCCAGACAGATATAACTAATTCTTTGGAGAACTTTGCCTGAGAATGGAAAGCTAGAGATAAGACTGTGGCTGGAAGGGAATGAGTTCACTGTGTTATCTCTTTTAAAACCCAGAGAAGCATTTATATATTAAAAAGCTAAGCAGACAGATACATTGAGAGAAAATATGACTATAAAAACCCATGGAGACTCAATGTCATTACTCGTTAGGGCAATGCAAATCAAAACCTTGATGAGATTCAAATTCACACCCACTAGGCTGGCTAAAATTGAAAAGGTAGTCAGTAATGAGTGTTGGCAAGGATGTGGGAAAATTAGAACACTTATCATTTGCTGGTGGGATTTTAAAATGGTGCAACCACTTTGAAAAACAGTTTGGCAGTTCCTCAAAATGTGAAACGTAGTTACCCTACGACCCAGCAATTGCACGCCTAAGTATATGCCCAAGATAACTAAAAACATGTGTCTACACAAAAACCTATACACAAGTGTTTACTGCAGCATTATTCATAATAGCCAAAAAGTGGAAACAATCCAAATGTTCCTCAACTGGATGAATGAGTAAGTAAAAGGCAGACTGTCATCCAATTGACTAGGATTCTGCTGTAAGATTCTGCTGCCATGCCGATTCATGCCACAACCTGGATGACTCTTGAAAATATTACACCGAGTAAAAGAAGCAAGTTACGAAAGGACCCGTACTGCATGATTCCACTTATATGAAATGTCCAGAGTGACAAAAATGCTGTCCATAGAGACAGAAAGCAGATTAGCGATTGTCAAGGCCAAGGCAGTGCTGGTAGTGGGAGCGACTGGGAGCTCTTTGGGAAATGATGAACATGTTCTAAGGTGATGTAACAGTAAAAGTTATACAACCCTGTGACTATTAAAAACCCCTGAACTGTGCACTTTAAACTGTGAATTATATAATCTGTGAAGTAAGACAGCTCTTCCTAGTCTTGCCAGGAACAGCTGCTTATGTGAATGAAGGGACTTCTGCAGAACTGGTAACTGTCCCTCTGGGTCAGTGACACCTGGGCCCCACTCGTCGGCCCCAGAAAGGGGCTGGAGACAATGGACACCAAAATGCCACTGCACCCAGCTGAAACCATTATATCAGAGAAAAGCCATTATTTTTTATTTAATTATTTTTAGGCGAGGCAACCCTTGGTTGACCTCACAGATTGCAA
Organism: Pteropus vampyrus; assembly: GCF_000151845.1. Lineage (NCBI taxonomy): Eukaryota > Metazoa > Chordata > Mammalia > Chiroptera > Pteropodidae > Pteropus > Pteropus vampyrus. The sequence goes on along the minus strand of NW_011888852.1, from coordinate 3,924,310 downwards.
GGACCTTGCCAGCTTACAATCCCTTATTTTTTATTTTTTACGCCTACAGCACCTGGTGTTCCTAGGTGGTCTCCTATCCAAGTACTAACTAGGCCCGACCCTGCTTGGCTTCCGAGAACAGACGGGATCGGGCTTGTTCAGGGTAGCATGGCCATAGACCGAAAAGCCATTATTTTTTAAAGTTAAGACTTTTATGTCCCTGTTCTCTCTCTTCTGCCTCATCTGCTTCCTGTGCCTCTGCCAACACCTCCCCCTCCACCCAGTCAAATTCTACCCACCCTGCAAGACCCCAGTAGCTCATCTCTGTCTTGGTGAAGCCTTTGCTAACCACTCCCACCTCCACCCCTAGTGAGGAAGCTGGCTCGTTTGTACTGTTTAGTAATATTTATCTTTAAAACATCTCGTTATAGAGAAGTTATGTGTCTACATGCCTGGCTCACCACCCTGGAGCTTCTCGAGAGAACTGACCTTTTTTCACCATGTTTTTCTCTGAAGAACTTAGCACTGCACCTAAAAAAGAAGTCATGCCTAACAAATGTTTGGGGACAAAAGGATGGAGAGATGGAGGGAGGAAGAATGCCTTAATAAGCAATTGGATTGTCAGTAAGGAAGAGAGAGCTTGCAAATGTTATAAAGTACTCCAGTCTTTACATTAACTACTTAAAGAAATAATTATTGTGTCAGCGTGTTAACTAAAACTCACCAAGTGTGTACATTCATCAATAATGAACAGATGGTGGGTGTGTTAGCTCCACCCCCCTGCCCCCCACTTCACCCTACAGGGTTGTCCATTTAGTTAGTATAAGTCGGGCATTTAATAGTTATGTAGAAAGGATGTTCAACGAATAAATGCTAACCCTGAGCACAAAAAAGCAAACACAAGCAGTTTCTTAGTTCTCCAACTTATAGACACCATTTTGATGTGCTAATAGCTGCAAATAAGAACTGCAGTGACCAGCTAACACTAGGGAGAGGTGTTAACTAAATTTTAGCATACACAGAAATGAAATAGCAGATCAGGAAAACCAATTTCAGTAGAGCCAAGCCCTAAACTCAGAAGCTGTTCAGAGTTGTTATTTTTCTCTTGGCACTTAAAATGTTTGTATCACTAACCTTAGAAATCCCAGATGTCAGGAACATAAAAATAACTTAAGACCATACACACCATGCCAGTGGATAAACAAAGAAGGAAAAAATCACCTATAATTCCACCACCAGGAGATAACTGCTATGAAGACTCCAGACTTTAACAAAAATAGGATTATCTCATATTTACATGCATTCAAGACATCCAACTAATATTTATTGAGCCCTCCAAGTGGAGGAGATGCACGTATCAATAAAATGAGAGGTAAAAATTTCTTCCTTGTGAAACATATTTTACTTGGAGGGAACTAGCTTATAAACATAATATTAGTCATTGTATTTCATTGAATCGCAGCCACCATTGGTGTCAGTTACCTACTATTACATAATAAAGCACATCGAACCATTATTTAGGTCACTATTCTGTGGGGCAAGTCCTTTTGTCTGGTCTCAGCTAGGTGGTTGTCCTGGTCTCTTCTAAGATTACTCATGTATTGATGGTCAGCTGCCTATCAGCTGGGCAGCTCTGCTGCTCAAGGTTTTCTGGCTGTCAGTTGGGGCAGTGGAGGCAACTGGGCCATTTGTCTCTCATCATCCAGCAGGCTAACTTGGGGCTGTTTATATGGCAGAGACAGAGGTTCAACAGAGTCTCAGAACTGGCCCCCGACTCCTGCCACAATGTATTGATCAAATAAGCTGTGATACCCGGCAACTTGTAAGGGGTAGGAAAATGGAGAAGCAACAAAATCACATTGAAAATAAGAGTGGATACTAAGAATGGAGTAATCGCAATCGTTTTTGGAAACAATCCATCACACCATTAACACTATGCTACAGCATAACCCTATGCGCCACTGTCAAAGAAAAGGCGATCTAGAATGCTGGCAGTAGGGAGGAAAGGTACAGTTTTATATGAGACCGCCAAGGCGGACTTCAATGAGAGGCTTGAGCAGAGACTGGCAGAAGTTAAGGAGGAGTTCTGCAAATATCTGTGCCCAGCCAACAGAGCAGCCCTGAAGAAAGGTTGCCTGGTGTGTTCAAGAAATATGTCCGGGGCAGAAAGAACTGGGGGAAAGAAGGAAGAGATGCAAACCAAGAGGTAACGGAGGCAGCGTGGAGGGTTTTGTAGGTCCTCTTCCTCCTGAGTGAGACACAGGAGCTCCACGATGGCTTTTAATGCCTTAACAGGGTCACTTTGCTGCTGTGCTGAGAGTAACTTGGGAGGCGTAACAGCAAGAAGACCAGCGGAAAAGGCTATCGTATTAACCCAGCTGAGAGACAATGGCGCCTTTTACAAGGGCACCAGCAACGACTCGGTGAGGCTGAGGTTCCAGGTACACTTTGAAGATGGGGGTCGAAGATTTCCTGATAGGTTGGGTGTGCGCTGTGACAATCCAAGATGACTCCAAAGTTTTGTCCTGAGCCACTGGAAGGAGGACGTTTCCATTTGCTGTGGAGTGGCCAACGGCAAAGCATGTTTGGCAAGTAGACGAAGATGGGGACTTCATATTTTTTAAATAGACAAGATTAATTTTTGTCTATAAAATATGCAGCTGTGTTTTCATCTTCTTTTCTCAATTAAAATGTCATGAATATCGTGCTTGTCATTCAGTATCTTCCACACCACTTTGTAAAATAGCCATATACTCTTCCTCTACTGGATGTACCATCATCTTTTCAATCATTCCCCATCGATGAACGTTTAGGTGTTTCCAGAGTTTTATGAATACAAACAAGTCTTCAGTGAATCTCCTCACAGCAAAATCTGTGTGCACCTATTCCCTCGGCAAAATTCCTCAAATTGGAATTTCTGGGAAAGAGAGTTCGTATATTTTTCATTGTTTCACCTGTGTGGTAAAATTTCTCTCTGGAAAAGCTATACCAATTTATATTCCCGCCACAGGGAATGACTGTTTTCTTGCACTTTTTTTCAAGTAAGTGCAGACTTATAGTCAGAGATTTGGATTAGAAAAAATGTTTCTTGAGATGAAAATACTTTTACTCTCAAAACAACAAACATTCATGAAACTCCACCTACTCTCAGGCGCAGGCTCCATGCCTTCTCAAAGCATAACATCACTGAATTCTCACAACTGTGCCAAAGAGCTATTAGAAATGAGCCCAGAATCAAAAGGGCAGTAAGTGACATCGGGACACGATTATAGATTCAGTGGTTTGTATACTGAAGGGCAGCCACAAGCCTCATGCATTTGGATCCACTGAGAGTCACAGGACACCCTTGGCGGGTAGGGGCTGACTGGAACAAAGATTAAAGAAACAAACACACAAAAATCCCACAACAGCTCCATTACTCCTGAGGTGAACAAAGCAACAGGCAAAACATCAGAATGTGAATAAGGAGGGGAACAAGACACGGGAGAAAGGCCCGTTTTGTGAGCTCTGACAGGTAAGTGTTGTTGAACCAGAAGAAATGAGCAGTTCAAGGAGCTTAGAAGGAAGCCTGAACATTCCCTCAAAGAAAAGAAACAAGAGCTTAAAGGCACGTTAGTTCCATTGTCTTCCCACAATTGCACAGAAGAGAAGAAACGGGACCGTCAGCCAGAAAATGCACACGATGCAGTGAAAAAAAATTCTGATGTAACCAAGTCCATAGAAACTAGTCCGGTGAGGAGGGATGATTAAATTACCAGAGTTTACCCCTCCCCGCCGCCACCACCTCCCATCCGCTCTGGGAGGAGTCCAAGAGGAAGAAGGAGGTGTGTCTATAGGTGTGGAAATAACACATTACACTTAGAGCAAAGGCATTTTCTGAAGGCTTTCAAAGGGCAAATGGTAACAACAGTATGATAAGACCAATATCACGTTGCACATTGCCAGGAATTTTGGGCCTAGAACACATTATATTTGGGCAAAAGGGGTGATGAGGCAGCAGGGAAATACGCTATTATATGGTAAAAGTTAAATAAAGAGTAACTCTGAG
>NW_011888852.1:3899463-3918822 GCF_000151845.1 Pteropus vampyrus | reverse complement strand
CCTGCCAATGCTGCTTCACCCATGAGAAAACTGAGGCCAAGACGGGTCACAGGTGCAGGACGAGGCCAGAGTCGGAGGCTGTTCTGCGCCCGGCCCTCCTGCCCTCTGCGTTCCTCAGAGTGGATTCTTCTGCATGCACTGTGACAGCAAAGCCACAGACCATGTAGCTTAACGACTAGAGTTGATTGTCTCAAAATAAAAATAAATCAAGAAATTTATTTTTTTTTCAGAAATTTATTTTCTGGAACTTTCTGGAAAGTTTGAGATCAAGTTGCTAGCAGCATTGATGTCTGGTGAGGGCTTTCTCTTTGGGTTGCAGATGGTCACCTTCTCACTGTGTGCTCACCAGCCTTTCCTCAGAGTGTATGCATGGGGTAGGGGAGGGGACAGGGAGGGAGGGAGAGAGAGAGAAGAGAGAGAGGGAGGAAAGGAGGAAGGGAAGGAAGGAGGGAGGAGAGAACATGCTGTCCTGTGTGTCTTCTTCCAAGGACATTGACCCTATCGGATAAGGGCCCCACCCTATCACCCCATGTAACCTAATTACTTCCTTCAAGGCCCCATCTCCAAATACAATGAAATGATAGGTTAGAGTCAAAACATATAAATTTTGACAAGACATAAACATTCAGCCCACGGCAGAGGCAGAGGATGCAGGCCTTGTGCATCTTAGAATAGATGCTCTTTTAAAAACCAAACAAGGACACACGTTTTAGACCACAGAACGCTCGTTTTTCAGGGTAGCCAGAGCCATGTTAGGCGTTAGGTGAGCCCACAGCCTTCTGTCCTGATGTGACAGAGGCACAGACTCAGTACCTTCTCAAAGCCCCTTCCACTAAATTTGAAGCCAAACCTCAAGGCTTTCGACCCAAGCCCAGGCCTTGAAATGTCACAGTGAGCTAGCTCTGCCTAGTCCTGCCAAGCGCAGCTCCTGCTTTGAGTGAGGGGACTTCTGCACAGCTGTCAACTTCTCCTCCAGGTCAATGACTCCTGGGCCCTAGTGGGCAGCCCCAGGAGGTGCCTGAGGCAATGGACACCAAAATGCCACTGCACTCAGCTAAAACCATTAGGCTGAGGGCTGGTGGCAGCTTCCCGGCCTGACCTTGGCCCTGTCCATCTAGCCCTCACCACTATGGTGGGGCTCCCAGTGCCGTTCCGGGAAGCTTGGGCCATTCTACTAGTTTTGGCAAATAAAAATCTGCTAAAAAATAACAGGAAAAGATGATGTATGTGACTAAAAAACAACAACAGCAACAACAACCGTAGACTACTCCAGTCTCCCAGATTTTTCCAGGTCTCCCTCCCACAAATCAGAACTGCGTGGAATCGCTTTCCTAGTCATCCTACGGAGGATGACTGTGTAGTAAATATTAAACACAGGCTTTGGAGGGAAGGACCGCCCCTTTGTACCAAACGCCCCCCGGGGAGGAGTCCCAGCCCCTCCCTCGGAACGGGGGACACAGTTCAAACATTCCTCACGAGCCCCACTCAAGAACTGTTTGCACCTCTGGACTTACACCCCAAATTGTGCTCCCAGATGTGATGATGATTTTCGAACAATCGGATTCCAAATTTACGACTAAAGTTAGCCTCTCCTTCCCCCGTAGGGCTCCTCGGCTTCAAAGAGAAAAGAAAGCAAACCCTTTCCTTAGCCTTTAGGATGGTCGCATGGGTAGACAGCGGCGCTTATGCAGAGTATCCTGGCCAAATATGGTAAATGCACGGTGATGTTGAGCCACTGACTCGAACACTGGAAATACTAAACAGGAAATCTTTTTTAAAAAGACTTTCACACAGGGCAGCTAATAAGAACCACAGACCTGGAAGCGTGAGCTAGAGTCGAATTCGACAAATGAGTATGGACTTCGGAGTCACATAGACCTTGGCTCAAGTCCAAGCTCTGCTACTTACCAGCTGTGAGAACACGGCCAAACTACCTAAATCCCAAGCTTTTGATTCCTCTTTGGTGAAGTGAGATAATAATTCCACCTTGCAAGGCTGTTGAGAACTCAGTAAGGTCACGGGACGGTTTCCTTCCCCCGGTCTACATAGAGCGATCAGTAGGGCGCTTTAAAAATAGAAGTGCCTAGGCTCCCAGAGCAGGTTGAATAATGTCCCCCCAAATTTATGTCCACGTGGAAACTCTGAATGTGACCTTATTTGGACAAAGGGTCTTTGCAGATATAATTAAGGATTAAAATGAGATCATCCCAGATCAGGGTAGACCCCAAATTCAATGAGACTGAAAAGAAGACCCAGAGCAGCATAGGAAAGAAGGCAGGTGAAGAGGGAGGCAGAGATTGAAATGATGTGTCTACAGGCCAAGAAACGCCCAGGATTACCTGCAGCCACCAAAGCAAGGAGAAAGACAGGAGGGGTGATTCCCGTCAGCCTCGAAAAGGAGCCAGCTCTGCTGCCACCTTGGTCTCATACTTCTGGCCTCAGAGCTGTGAGAGAATTTATTTGTGTTGTTTTAAGCCACCAAGTTTCTGCTAATTTGTTGCAGAGGCGCTAGGAAACCCAGAGACTCTGATTTCATTGCAGTCATTAAATACGCCTAGGATGCTTGCCATGTGCCAACAATTGTTTTAGGTCTGTGACTTCAACACCATAGCCGCTAGCCACGTGTGGCTTTTGAGCCCTTGAAATGCGACCGGTGTGAATTGAGGTGTGCCCTAAGTATAAAATACACACTGGATTTCGAAGACTCTGTGAAAAAGAAAAGTAAGATATTTCATTAATAATGTTATAGTCATCACATGTTGGAATAAGATTTTAGATATATCGTATTAAATGTTAAGTTTTGGATATATTTGTTTATATAGATTAAAATTAACTTTACTTGTTTCTTTTTTCACTTTTTAAATGTAGCTACTAGAGTGTTTTCAATTACACATGTGACTCAAATTATATTTCTCTAGGACGGCGCTGTTCTAGGCCCTGGAAATATAGTGATGAACAAAGCTCCTCCCCTCAGGGCCTCGGAGGACAGGACACCGGGGAACGGTCAGGGAAGACTCCCCTGGAGTACGTGCCACTCCTGACAGGGCCTGTGGGACATTTTCTGAGCTGCCTTGAGCTCCCAAACTCCCAATCTCAGGAAGCCCCAGAGGACAGCCTTCACTCAGCCCGGACCTTCACTTCATAAATGTCCCTTCCCCATTCACGGCCCTAGGACCAAACCCAGGCGAGATGTCAGTCACTTGTCTAGATTTCCTTTCTGTTTCCTGCTGGTGGGATGGGTGCCTGGGGACAGAGCAGACACACATAGTGTCACCTCATAAACGCTGCAGGACCTGCTGCCACCTCAGTCAGTAAAACCTGAGGACAAAGTGATTTGCTCATTTGATTTGCTTACTAGTTATATGAAACTTTTTTAAAAAGAAAAGGACAGATAGTTTTAATGTTTAAACACTGTTCTGCCAATTCCACTCAAGAATTTTTCTGAAAGATTACATCAAATGCGAGGTTAACCAGGATCAGTCACGGGAATGTTCTAAGACAATCGTGTCACACGCAAATGCAGTTTTACTTTCTCGTTTCCATTCTGAGGTGCCTTTTATTTCTTTTTCTTGCCTAATTCTTCGGGCTAGAACCTCTAGTACTTACTGAATACATACTGCGCTAAAGTTTTATGCGGATCATCTCATCAGATTCTCCACACTATCTTATGAAATAAGTGGCACTATCAACCACATTTTGTGGATAATTAACTTGGCCTTAGAGGGGTTATGTGACCTACTGAGGTTACTTAGCTCGTAAGTGACAGAACTGGGATTTGAACCCGTATCCATCTGATTCCACAGCCCACGGTCTTAAGTTGTCCTCGCCAGCTGCCAAACCTCAGCTCCTCTCAGCTACGAAGGAAGGAGCCCCTTAGACCTTGCAAAAGGAGACACGGGCCCTCGGGCTCCAAGTGCCTTTCCAGCAGAACCCAAGACCCAAATGGTTGGGTTGCCATGGAGACAGTACTTCAAGCTTGATGATATGGTGCCTCAATATCCTGAACACACTCCACCCTCTGCAGCCACACAGAGGGTAGCGCTATTCATAAGAACGTAGCGCTATTCATAAGAACGTAGCGCTATTCATAAGAACGTAGCGCTATTCATAAGAACAAAGAAGAAAGCAGGAGAAGAAGCAGGCAAACTTCTGAGAAAGGCAGCTGAGGGCAGGGCTGGCATCCTGACAGCGTCTAATGTAGTATGACAGAGGGATGAAGACACAAAGAGTGACAGCTCTTCAGCTGGCACTGACTCTGAGTAATAATGGCAGGGGACTGTTTTCAAGTGCTTTGTCCTCAAGAGTTATAGATAATATCATAAACATCCATGCGGCTAAATGCAAATTATTAGACTGTTTCTATAACAGGAAAGAAAACTGTATGCGCTGAACATCCACCTCGAGCATCCACTCTTACAGATCCTCGTCATTTAATCTGTCAGCTGTCCCGCAAGGGAAGCAGCTGTTTTAAACAAGAGGCAGCTGGGGGTCTGCACCGTCTCTGACTTGCCGAAGCCACACAGTCAGCAAGCGGAAGAGCTGGGGCTGGCCTGGCATCTCCTCTCACCCGGGCTGTGAGATTCTGATGGCCCCTCGGACACCCTAGGGAGAGAGAAAGAGTATGAGAGTCCACGTCACACGCAGTGTGGTGTAGGACATCCGTCTCCAAACTGCAGTGCGGGCCTCCGCTGGTCTCTGCACCAAGCCCCTTGCGTCTGGCACCTGCATGGAGACGTTTTCAAGGGAATCGGTCCAATTCATCGGCTTCCGTGAGTTCTCTCTCCTAAAAACGGGTTGGCCTGAGCGCGAGCCTCTGTGTTTTTCGCCATCTCCCCTGCCACAGACTTTCTTCTATTTTATACAGAATAAAAACAGACAACAGACACTTGCTACGCTGTGTTTTCCCAGGTATAAAAACCTCCAGGGCTCTGGAACAAAGGAGACAATTCAAGACACCATAAACGCCCTTCCGTCTCATTAAGACACATGCCCAGTAAAAAATTTTAATTTTATGTTTGTAATTATTTTTCAAACTTTGTAAAATCTTTATGTTGTTATGGTCGATTGTTTATGAATAATTATAATAATACCTCAAGCCAGAAGAAAAAATTTAAACCTATAAACTTAAAAAATATATACGTATATACACATATATCTATCCTAGAGACATGTGAAAGGGTGAGCATAAGAGACGTGTAGATATATAATACGATCAGAATGTATCCTAAAGAGAACTAGACTTGAAATACTAGAATGTCAAAAAGAAGTGTTAATGCTCGTATTTCAAAAATGGATGTTGGTTGGTAGTAAATCATTTAATTGAACACACTTAAAAGAGTTAAGAACAGCTATATTTTGAATTGTCAAATTTTACAATATGCCAGAAGGTACGTCCTTTGAAATTACGTAAATTTAGGATGAAAATCCTCGGCCAAAAAACATGGGTGGGGGTACAAAGTTTTCCAAAATTGTTTCAGAGGGCTTGTCAGCCCAAAAGGTTTTAGAGCATAACTTTAATATAGTCTCATCCTCTGAAAATGGATCGTCTATTAAAAGGATCGAACTCTGCGTTGGTTATAAGCACCATTCCCGGAGCTATTCTGCAAAGAGCCAGTGTGGAGAGGGAAGGGGGTGGGGCGACCTCATCTTTCAGGAGACCACACAGAAAACTCCCCACCCACTGGCTAAAAGAGCACCCAGGCTGTGCTGGGGCCTTGGCCCCCACCGCCTTGTCCTCTTCCCAGGTGGCTTCGGAGCCTAATCCCTTCAAGGCTGGGAACACGAAGCGGCTCGCCCCAGAAAGCTCCCTGCAAATAATAACGCCTCACAGGTGTATGGCAGCAGACTCCCCCAACGCCATTTGCAAAGATCTCTGAAGGACCCAAAGACCCTGTGAATGCAGAGCATTCTCTTTATCATTCTACTCCATTAGGCGTGTTTTCTTTTGTTCTCTACAAGCGCAGAGCTTTAACTTCTGGGATATTGAATTCCATTTGCTTCTCTTCTCCTCCTTCCCCAGGCTACTGAAATTTGTTTCTGTCCTCAACTGCTTGTCCCGCCCCTTGTTATTCACCCGGTCATGGTGGATTTGGATCGGTAAAAGCCTTGTGCCGGCCTCAATTATTTTTTTGATATAAGATAATATTGGTTTTGGCACCAAGGCTTGTTGGAAAACACCCCCGCCCCGCTTCACTTCCTCCGACTGAGCTCCTCAATACAGACTTGTCTTCTGCTGCTTGTTCGGCCTGAGTTCAATCTGGAGAGAACATCTTCCCCTTGGGCCTCTGGTTCATGTTCTGGGCGTTATTCGGAACGATCGCATGCCTTGTCATTTCTTCTCAAACTCTGAGGACACTCTGGAAATACATACTTTATTTAATTTTTTTTTTTTTACTTTTCAGTTACAGTTGACATTCAATATTATATTAGTTTCAGGTGTGTAGGAGAGTGGTTAGACATTTCTATACCTTACAAAGTGATCTCCCCGATAAGTCTAGTACCCATCTGCCACCATACATAGTTATTACAATACTACTGACTATAGTCCCTATGCTGTAGGAAATACTTATTTTTAGGAAACTTATTGAGTTTTGCTCTCCATTAGTGTATTGTTAGAATGGGGCTCCCACGTGGTTGGTCACTTAGATTTCTCCAGAGGACCCATGCCTTCCCCCAGGCCTGAGGCAGGCACTGTACCTTTTTCTGGTGACCGAGGGGCCTTGAGCTATTAGGGTGACGCATTGTAAGGGACAGGGCCACCTATGGACAGGATTTCAGGTCTGGTTTGGATCCTGGCTGTTCCACGCACCAACAGTATAAACTTGGGGCCAGATATCTCTGAACCTCAACTTCCGTATTTAGAAAATGGAAATAAAAACTCCTACCTCATGTGGATTAATCAAGATTATGCTTGTAAAGTCGCGAATGTAGTGTCTGATATCTAGTAAGTGCCCAATAAATGGTGGCTTGTTATTCTCAGAGTGTGTGTCCAACAGAACAGTCCATTTAGTGAAAAACAGTAATGTAATTCTTTCCTCAACCAGATGCTATTTTACTAATATTATTTTTTGTTTGTTTTATTTAAAATTCTTGACTGGATGTCTCTTATAGTTTTTTGCTCTTTCTGACATAATGAAGTTCTGTGGGACTCGAAAATTGAAGTAGCATTCACTTCCTTTGAACTGTTCTAAGCAAGATCATTTGTTTAATTTCTGAAATGTGAGCCTCCGTTTCAAAGGCTGGATTTTGTCAGTTCCTCCTGGGGTTTCTTTACATCAGCGCACTCCCAGAGTCTCCAGCCTCCAGAATTCACAGGATGCACTGGTCATCGTGTGCATATTCGCTTTTCAGAAAGCATCTGAAAAAGCTCAGCATCAGAGATTGATGGTTCTCAGCTTTCAGCTTCGGTTTCTCTCAGCCTGAGGACCATTTGGATGTGGGCCTAAGAACATAGTCACACAGTGTCAGAGTGTTAGTATTAAGTAGGCGATGCCCCTCTTCCTGCCTCTCGGCCTCATTTAGAAAAACACGAGAAAATAAATCTAATCTCCTCACGGTTCCCTTGCGCTGCACCGCAGCAGGAATGTTATATGATTTCAAATTACTTATTAGAAATATTCCTGTGGGTATCATGTTGAGGATTACTTTCCCAAGGTTATTACGGTGCCTGTGTCGTTAGGAAAATGAGGTGTAACTCTACCTGCTATCTCGTTCCAAAGGCTTCCTCCGCCTTTGGACAAAAACCAACTTCCAAGTCAAGGCGTGGGACATTTATCTTCTGTTTTTACTCTCACTTTCTGTCACATTTTGGATGACAAGTCGAGGGTGGGAAAAATCACTTTCTCGAGCCATTTGCTTCTAATAATAGAGTAGAGGCTTATCTCTTCTTTCAAAGGAGATGATGTGACACCAACAGGGAGCTTAGTGCTAGAAATGGCCGGAGCCAAGGATGGAATTGTTAAAATTTTTCACTTGCACTCACTCATGGGCATAAAAGAAGAAAAATGCTCGTGGACCCAGTTGGAGGCGATGATGTAGCCCAGAGGTCAGAGGATTGCGTCACAGGGACTCTGGAAAATGACCCGGAGAACTGAATTCCTAAGTGACCTTGAGCACGTCACTTCTCTCTGTCAAAATATCCTTCCTTGTGTCTATCTGCGCGTATCAGCTGCATGTGTGCAGGTATCAGTTATCTGCATTTTGGTTTGCTTGAAGCAACGCTTTCAAATTCATTGATAGCACTTACCACTCAATTATTTTCTGAGTTGACAGCTCCTTCTTTCTGCAGGAAACATTTTAATTCCCTGCTTTACTGACATGGAGATCTCTTCTAGTTTTCACTTGTTTTGGGGGTGGCATTTATCCCTGCTGGGGATCCCCTTGCAACATAAATTACACTGTCGTTTTTTGCTCCAGGGACATTTGAAAGGGCAGCACAGCTTTGCCTAAAACCTTTCAGAGCCAGCAAGAAAGCCCTGCCTCCCTTCCAACCACCCCTCCCCCCCACCCCCAGGTTTTATTGAGGTATAAACAAGGAACAAGATGGGAAAGGAAATCTCTTTCTAGCTCCTTCTAAAGTCAGGCTTCAAAGCAAGATTCCTTATTTTGCTGGAAGTGAATGTCCACACGATTTTAAAGCATTGGATTTGATTAAAAGCACAAACCTATCCCCGTTTCCAAACCAAACACCAGTGCCTTCTCTTCTCTCAGTGCAGAAAATTGAGGGTTGACTTCATTTGCAATCACACAGTTTTCTCCTTTGAATTCGAAAGATATAATTGTTCTCCAGCTATGCAAACATGGCTGGTTTGGACATATCCACACAAAAAAAAGAAAAAAAAAAATCACTCCTTGAAAAGCTTTTGGAGAACCTGAGGAGATCAACAGCATTTGCTTGACTCTTATGACTAAGTCTCCTCCGCTATAACAAAGTAAGAACATTATGCAATTATTTAGAGGAAATTCGGGACCTTTGGGACAGTCAATCATATAATTCAGGCAAAAGTGGCTTTGGGGCCCTGACATTTGCAGATAATTGTGCAGCCCTCAGCTGTGTGAGCAGGTCCTAAGAGAGCGTCCAACTTGTTCTCAGCCCTGTCCTCTCAGCCCGCTCCTCTGCACGCCTCTTGATTAGTAACAAAATGAATAAAGCAAACAGACACTGGCTTGGCTCTTGCGAGATATGCTAAGAGGAGCGAATATGAAAACTGTAAAATGCCAAACTAAAGGTGTCCTCCCCAACCCCATTTCTCATTTAACAGAGAGAGAGAGAGAGAGAGAGAGAAGCTGAGCTTCGAAACTAAGGCTCAGCCCAGATGTTATTAAGTATAAATATTTATAAGACCCATAAAGATCCTGGCTAAGCTCAATTTTGCCTTAATGCAGCAAATGTTTCAAATTCGGCTCTTTCACTGTTTGAAGCCTTTAGAAGCAGGATACAGTAGAAGACACATTACTGTTGGTGAGAGGCAGGGAGTTCGCTTTTAAGTTTTATGGCCAGTTTTTCATGGAGGGGTATTGCTTTTCTCAGGAATCACTTCTCGAGGACTGTCTTTCCCAAGAAGCCCGCAGAAAGTATGTTTGCCGTATCTGTGAATTCGAGGGGCACAGGGCAAGGCACACACGGGGCGAAGCGTGCATTCCCGCCACGGACGTCCAGAGGAAAGCCAGGCCCCCTTTGTTCTTCGCCCACATCAGTGGTCCTGGAACACAGAGCGAAGTTCCAAAGGCCTTGACTTAATCATCCATTCAATGGGCGTGCGGCTATTGTAACAACTGGACCACGCTTAGCTCACGGGTTCAAAACTTTGATTTGGTCAACTAGTGTGTGTTTTTCCAAAAAGGAACTTCCAGGCTCCCTGTGTTATAACCACTTTGATAACTTTTAGAGGCATATGCAAAGAAGACCATGGGCATACAAACTGTAATTTTGCGATGAAACAGTTTAAACTGCACGATGGTCTGGGCTCTGGATCAAGAGTTTGGTCCTCCGGATGCTTGAACAGAGCTCGATGAAGGCAATCATTTTTAGTTTTAATCCATTTGTTTTATGGTAGGGCGAACCATCCGCCTCGTCCACCTAGGACCCATGCAACGCCTTGTTCTTTAAAATCCCTTCCGTCAAACACATCACATTAAGTTAACAGCAAACTGCGCGGCGCGTAAATTGTAAAAAGATTTATTGCTTAATAGGATGATTTGTCTGCTTATGGGGGTGAAAAGGACCCTGGGTTTCCCCTGTAGTATAAACCATCCCTGCTTCTTCCGGGAAGTCCCGATGCTCTTCTGGAGCCAACTGGCAGCGGCCTGGGCCTGCGTCCAGACCCCACTTCCCGCTCCTCCCGCTCCCGGGAGCCCCAGGGTGGGGCCCGGAGCTCTTCCCCAGCACGCGGCTTTGCTGGGTTCTGAGCAATCCTGGTTTCTCAGGCTTGGCCAGGCCGGCCCCACCGTACTCCCTACCCGTTCCCACTGCTCCGACCTTTTGGGCTACTGACCTGACACTCGGTGTTGACTAGGGAGCACTGTCCCCAGTGAAGACCTTCATCCGCCGGACACATCTGGCAAGTGCTCTGTGCTGCCTACCTGCGTTTCCTGATTAATGCAGATGTAAAGATTTTATCAAGGTTCCTGACAGCCAGACTTCAAGATATAATCGCAAAATCAATCCACATAGACTAACTGGGCATAGACTCGCTAAGAAGACATCCCACAATGTCAGGCACTTAATTAAGGCACGCTGGCTCCCCTGCCCCCGATTGATTGCTTTCTTCCCCCAAAGGGTGATGCTGCTCCTCTGGGTGGACACACACACAGCTCTTCCCTGGGGACCACCCTGCTTTCAGAGCCTTGCAGTTTGTGGGAAGACCACCAGGGGGCACCTACGCATCATCCCGCTCCCCTGGGAATGGACCTCGGACCAGCAAGATCCTTCTTGCAGCCACAGCAAACATGAAGAACCAGCCAAACAAGCTTGCAGCATCCGCTGCTGTAATTTGCTTGCTCAGCTCCACGATTCTTCTGTTAGCTTCGGGCATCCCTTGAGGATACTCAGAGACACCTCTCCTCCCCTTTCCATCCCACTGCGCCCCTCGGAGCGTGGCGTCGAAGCAGAGGACCGTCTGACGCTTGGGCATTCGGCCCGCTACTCTGGCCTGGCGTCTGGGAACACCCGCCAGGTTGGCCGGCTTGCCATGCACGTTTCCTACTGGAAAGCCAAAGACTTCAGAAACGGAGGTTAATAGCAACGTAAGCACCTTGTGAAAAGTAGCACAGATCAGAGAGTATTCACTGCTGCTTGACAACGCCGAGCTCCGCCTATGCAGCCCTTGCCGGGCCTCAAATGGCCAGCCTGGTCTGGCGTGATTTTAGCACATTATCGTTTAATTCCGCAGACTTTGCCGGCCATTGTGCTGGGGATATACTTGTCTGCTCTAGTAATTTACAGGCTAGTGAGGGAAGGAAGTCAAGAGGCCCTTATGAAACAGGGTTTTTAGGGGCAGGAGCAGGGGAGTGAGGGACTTCCAAAACAAGTCACTGCCTGTCTCAGTCCCTGAGGAGGGCCACCTAGCCATCTCCGTGGCATCTGAGTAGCCCTGGGCCACAACCATCAGTAGAGGCTGCAGAGGAGCAATTCTATTCCCCTGGAGCAGGCAGGGACAAGCAGGCTCCGGAGAAGCTTGGACATCGTTCATTCATTCAGCATTTATCAATCACCTACTATATGCCAGGCGACAGGACGGGTCTGAGATCAGCCAGGCCGTGGCGGCATTCTCCATCACACTATAGACATGATGGGGACCACGCTGGCCACCAAATCTTGACTCCACAGTCAAGAGAGATCCACCCTGTCCTGACCGTGAGACACGAAACCCTCTTGAGAGCTTCCTTGTTTACCTCGGGTCTTCATTCAGGTGCCACGAAGATCCGTTTGGAATGACTGACCCACAGTTTGGACTGAGAGGTAAGTGCACGTCAATTCCTGTAGGAGTTTCTTCAAGTCCGCAGTGGTCCTCACAGAGGAGCCTCTGCCGGGTCATCAAAATGACTCTCCCGCCCCCAGCACAGACTTTTTCTCCGGAGAAGGAAACTCAGTTCTTGAGTCATCCACCCACCAGATCCTGACTGCGGAGTCTGCTGAACCTGTCCTCACGGCCCCTCGGGTCTGAGGCTCTCTTGGCCGAGAGGAGACATGCAAGTGAGTCATTTCCGCCGCTCCCAGCCCCACCTACAAACCCTTCCTGGGGTCTTGACTTCCTAGGACCCTGTTCAGGAAAACCAGCAGGGTCCCTCCCAGGCGGCCACCCTGGGACTCCACCCCAGCCACACGGAACAAAGTTTTAAGACACCAGAGGGGGAAATCCGTTTCCTTTCTTCCGCTTTTCCCTTCATGGAATTCCTTGCGCTTCGGATTTGCTTTGAAGGCAGAAAACATCAGCCCTCCTGGGTTTCAGCTTTCGGAAACCAAGGTGGGAGACAGCTCTCCCTCTGCCCTCTGCGTTGTTTTTTTTTTTTAACTTTATTTTCTGTTGACCTTATTTCCATCTCCTGTTTAAGAGCCTGTGGAAGAACAGCATAAGGCTCCTCAGTGGTTATTCCCGCCCGATCAGTGCCCTGAACAGCCGGGCGCAGGCCGGTGGTCAGGGGCTACTCCAGCCCCCCAGCAGGGAACTGCTGGCCAGGCGCAGAGGGGCCTGCGCTTTGGGACCAGCTTGTGTCCTCGGGCCAACTAGCTGTAAACTCAAGAGCTGGAGCGGTCCATCCACCCTGAAATTCCTCCTCGGTCACAGCCTTTCTAACAGCCGCCTGCCCCTCCTTTTCGATCTCTTCAGGATCTTTGCAGAAGTAGAGATCAGGCGTGACCACTCACAGGTGTTTGCAGTGTGCCGTGTGCCCAGAACCTCCCAGACCAGCATCCACCACATCAGACTCACAGAGCGAGCCCCCTCATCGTTGCATGGGGTGGCAACGTCCACGTAGCACATAGGAGAGTCTGTGTGGCTCAGAGCGATGGTGGGCAGGTTAATGCAAGAGCGACTGTGGGACACCTTTGGGCATTCCCAGGATCAGTAACCATCAAGAGTCACGGGGGAGAGCCCAGGAGTAAAACCGTGCTGATACAGTTAACTAATCTCCGACAAAGGAGGCAGGAATATACAATGGGGAAAAGACAGTCTTTTTAATAAATGATGTTGGGAAAACTGGACAGATACATGCAAAAAAATGAAACTAGACCACTTTCTTACACTATATACAAGACTAAACTCAAAATGGATTAAAGATTTAAATGTAGATCCCTGCTTCTTCCGGGAAGTCCCGATGCTCTTCTGGAGCCAACTGGCAGCGGCCTGGGCCTGCGTCCAGACCCCACTTCCCGCTCCTCCCGCTCCCGGGAGCCCCAGGGTGGGGCCCGGAGCTCTTCCCTAGCACGCGGCTTTGCTGGGTTCTGAGCAATCCTGGTTTCTCAGGCTTGGCCAGGCCGGCCCCACCGTACTCCCTACCCGTTCCCACTGCTCCGACCTTTTGGGCTACTGACCTGACACTCGGTGTTGACTAGGGAGCACTGTCCCCAGTGAAGACCTTCATCCGCCGGACACATCTGGCAAGTGCTCTGTGCTGCCTACCTGCGTTTCCTGATTAATGCAGATGTAAAGATTTTATCAAGGTTCCTGACAGCCAGACTTCAAGATATAATCGCAAAATCAATCCACATAGACTAACTGGGCATAGACTCGCTAAGAAGACATCCCACAATGTCAGGCACTTAATTAAGGCACGCTGGCTCCCCTGCCCCCGATTGATTGCTTTCTTCCCCCAAAGGGTGATGCTGCTCCTCTGGGTGGACACACACACAGCTCTTCCCTGGGGACCACCCTGCTTTCAGAGCCTTGCAGTTTGTGGGAAGACCACCAGGGGGCACCTACGCATCATCCCGCTCCCCTGGGAATGGACCTCGGACCAGCAAGATCCTTCTTGCAGCCACAGCAAACATGAAGAACCAGCCAAACAAGCTTGCAGCATCCGCTGCTGTAATTTGCTTGCTCAGCTCCACGATTCTTCTGTTAGCTTCGGGCATCCCTTGAGGATACTCAGAGACACCTCTCCTCCCCTTTCCATCCCACTGCGCCCCTCGGAGCGTGGCGTCGAAGCAGAGGACCGTCTGACGCTTGGGCATTCGGCCCGCTACTCTGGCCTGGCGTCTGGGAACACCCGCCAGGTTGGCCGGCTTGCCATGCACGTTTCCTACTGGAAAGCCAAAGACTTCAGAAACGGAGGTTAATAGCAACGTAAGCACCTTGTGAAAAGTAGCACAGATCAGAGAGTATTCACTGCTGCTTGACAACGCCGAGCTCCGCCTATGCAGCCCTTGCCGGGCCTCAAATGGCCAGCCTGGTCTGGCGTGATTTTAGCACATTATCGTTTAATTCCGCAGACTTTGCCGGCCATTGTGCTGGGGATATACTTGTCTGCTCTAGTAATTTACAGGCTAGTGAGGGAAGGAAGTCAAGAGGCCCTTATGAAACAGGGTTTTTAGGGGCAGGAGCAGGGGAGTGAGGGACTTCCAAAACAAGTCACTGCCTGTCTCAGTCCCTGAGGAGGGCCACCTAGCCATCTCCGTGGCATCTGAGTAGCCCTGGGCCACAACCATCAGTAGAGGCTGCAGAGGAGCAATTCTATTCCCCTGGAGCAGGCAGGGACAAGCAGGCTCCGGAGAAGCTTGGACATCGTTCATTCATTCAGCATTTATCAATCACCTACTATATGCCAGGCGACAGGACGGGTCTGAGATCAGCCAGGCCGTGGCGGCATTCTCCATCACACTATAGACATGATGGGGACCACGCTGGCCACCAAATCTTGACTCCACAGTCAAGAGAGATCCACCCTGTCCTGACCGTGAGACACGAAACCCTCTTGAGAGCTTCCTTGTTTACCTCGGGTCTTCATTCAGGTGCCACGAAGATCCGTTTGGAATGACTGACCCACAGTTTGGACTGAGAGGTAAGTGCACGTCAATTCCTGTAGGAGTTTCTTCAAGTCCGCAGTGGTCCTCACAGAGGAGCCTCTGCCGGGTCATCAAAATGACTCTCCCGCCCCCAGCACAGACTTTTTCTCCGGAGAAGGAAACTCAGTTCTTGAGTCATCCACCCACCAGATCCTGACTGCGGAGTCTGCTGAATCTGTCCTCACGGCCCCTCGGGTCTGAGGCTCTCTTGGCCAAGAGGAGACATGCAAGTGAGTCATTTCCGCCACTCCCAGCCCCACCTACAAACCCTTCCTGGGGTCTTGACTTCCTAGGACCCTGTTCAGGAAAACCAGCAGGGTCCCTCCCAGGCAGCCACCCTGGGACTCCACCCCAGCCACACGGAACAAAGTTTTAAGACACCAGAGGGGGAAATCCTTTTCCTTTCTTCCGCTTTTCCCTTCATGGAATTCCTTGCGCTTCGGATTTGCTTTGAAGGCAGAAAACATCAGCCCTCCTGGGTTTCAGCTTTCAGAAACCAAGGTGGGAGACAGCTCTCCCTCTGCTCTCTGCGTTTTTTTTTTTTTTTTTTAACTTTATTTTCTGTTAACCTTATTTCCATCTCCTGTTTAAGAGCCTGTGGAAGAACAGCATAAGGCTCCTCAGTGGTTATTCCCGCCCGATCAGTGCCCTGAACAGCTGGGCGCAGGCCGGTGGTCAGGGACTACTCCAGCCCCCCAGCAGGGAACTGCTGGCCAGGCGCAGAGGGGCCTGCGCTTTGGGACCAGCTTGTGTCCTCGGGCCAACTAGCTGTAAACTCAAGAGCTGGAGCGGTCCATCCACCCTGAAATTCCTCCTCGGTCACAGCCTTTCTAACAGCCGCCTGCCCCTCCTTTTCGATCTCTTCAGGATCTTTGCAGAAGTAGAGATCAGGCGTGACCACTCACAGGTGTTTGCAGTGTGCCGTGTGCCCAGAACCTCCCAGACCAGCATCCACCACATCAGACTCACAGAGCGAGCCCCCTCATCGTTGCATGGGGTGGCAACGTCCACGTAGCACATAGGAGAGTCTGTGTGGCTCAGAGCGATGGTGGGCAGGTTAATGCAAGAGCGACTGTGGGACACCTTTGGGCATTCCCAGGATCAATAACCATCAAGAGTCACGGGGGAGAGCCCAGGAGTAAAACCGTGCTGATACAGTTAACTAATCTCCGACAAAGGAGGCAGGAATATACAATGGGGAAAAGACAGTCTTTTTAATAAATGATGTTGGGAAAACTGGACAGATACATGCAAAAAAATGAAACTATACCACTTTCTTACACTATATACAGGACTAAACTCAAAATGGATTAAAGATTTAAATGTAGGACCTGAAACCATAAAACTCCTAGAAGAAAACATAGGCAGTAAACTCTTTAACATCGGTCTCAGAAATATTTTCTTGGATATGCCTCCTCAGGCAGGGCAACAAAAGAAAATATAAATAAATGGGACTACGTCAAACTAAAAAACTTTTGCACAGTTAAGGAAACCATCAACAAAACAACAGGGCAACCAGCCGAGTGGGAGAAGATATTTGCAAATGATACATCCAATAAAGGATTCATATATAACATATATAAAGAACTCATATGACTCAACATCAAAAAAGTCTCCATTAAAAAGTAAACAGAGGACCTGAATAGACATTTTTCCAAAGAAGACACAAAGATGGCCAACAGTTATATAAAAATGCTCAACATCATTAATCATTAAGGAAATGCAAATCAAAACCCCCGTGAGATATCACCTCACACCTGTCAGAATGACAATAACAAGTGTTGCTGAGGATGTGGAGAAAAGGGATTTGTGCGCTGTTGGCGGAATTATAAATTGGTGCAGCCACTATAGAAAACGCTTGCTGAAAAAAATTAATTTTGACCCAGTAATCTCACTTCTGGGTATTTATTCAAAGAAATCCAAAACACTAATTCAAAAAGATCTAGGTATGGAAACAACCTAAGTTCCCATCGATAGATGGATGTAAAGAAGAGGTGGTACATGTACACAATGGAATTTGATTCCCACAAAGTGAAATCTTGCCATTTGCAACGACATGAATGGAGCTAGAGGGTATGATACTATATGAAATAAGTCAGACAGACAAAAACAAATGCCATATGTTTTCACTTATGTGTGGAATCTGAAAAACAAAATAAATGAATAAACAAAACAAAACAAAACAGAAACAGACTCATAGATATAGAGAACAAAGTGATGCTTGCCAGAGGAGTGAGGGGTGGGTGGATGGGCGTAAAAGATGAAAGGGATTAAGGAATACAAACTTTAGTTATAAAATAAATAAGTCATGGGATGTAATGTATAGCAAAGAGAATATAGTTGATAATATTGTAATAACTTTGTGCAGTGATGAATGGATACTAGACATCATGGTGATCACATCGTAAGATATATAAATGTCGAACCAGTATGTTGTACATCTGAAGCTAATTTAATATTGTATAACAACTATAGTTTAATTAAAAAAAAAAAAAAAGGAAGAAGTCAGAGCTCTGGGAAGGCTGCCTGGATCTGGTTAGTGAATCTTCCAGAAATGAAGGATCAGCAGTGGGCGTGGCTCCAGGGGCAGCAGCGAACTTCAGCACAGTTCACTGGCCAGTACTCAGAGAGGACATGGCCCTGACATCAGCCAGGTTTCCAGTGGCTTCAATGCCATGAGCCGCAGCAGAAGCTGTTCCCAGATTCTCTTCAGATTTACAATGTAGGTGCCATCCCTTCTCCATTCGCAGACATCCTGTTCCATTCGGAAGTCGAGGTAGGTGTCACCAAAGTGGGTTCCTCCTGCAAGGAATTCGAGAATGCCTTCCTCCTTCACTTGCAGGACATTGAGCTCTCCAGACACTGTGAAATTCCCTTGAGGTCGGCACAGGAACCCGGAACAGCACCATGTGGCTCCTCCTCTACCTTGTGGCCGTGCCATCTGCCGGAATGAGGGGACACAACGGAAGGAGGATTACCAGGAAAGAGAGATCTAAACTCAGTTAATATTTCCATTAAAACCTTAAAAATGTTATTCTACCGGAGCGAGATGTTCTTCGTTTTGATTCCTGCATAAACATAAACACAGCTCCAAGTTCACTTTGAGAACAGTCTTTTATTCACTGGTTTCATCTGCTGGGTTCTGTGTGGCTCAGCTATGAGCTGCAAAAAGGTTGCCTCCAGGTTCATTTCTGCCCCCTCTCCCCACCCCTCTCTAATGAGAACTCTCAGCCCAGCACAGAGGCGGCAAAGGGGTGGATGTGACAACTGGTTGGAAATGCCTCAGGGCCACAGAAACTTGCCCTGATCAGATCTCCTTCAGATAAACCAACCCCACACACCTCCCAGAGCACACTCACTTGGGAACGTCACCATGTACATTTCTCTCACTTTTTAAGGAGGGGATTTACTAGGCTCTGGGACACAATCGAAGGCACAGACCAGCCTGCCCTCAGAGAGCTTCCGGGCAGGAATCAAAGACCCAGAATGCACTGTGATGGAAGAAAGGGCGTTCAGTTTTGAACACGTATTTTTGAGACGATTGGCAGAAATTTGTGGAGCTAGTGATGGAGCCACTAAGATATAGTTTGACACTGTGATATAATTCAGCACAGTGACAATTCAACACTGATATGGGATAAAACCACTAAGAAGAGCTAGCATGTTGAACACCCCGTCCGTCTCAGGCTATGCAATGTCCTGGTATCTTCGCCTGCATCATCTCTTTCAATGAGGTCGCTGTTGTTATTATCTCAAGTCAAGAGTGAGAAAACCTTACGACCGTCAAAGAACTTGTCCAAGCCCTGGAGCTGATTGATGGGCAGGGAGGCTGGCGGTCAGGCCAGGCTGTTCCTGACCAGGCGCTGCAGGTGCACTTCTGCCATTCCGCTGTCAACGGCCGAGGGGACCGGTGCCGTGGCTCGTCTCTTAGCACTGTGCACACGTGGTCTCTAGCTAGTGTCATCGACCGGATGACTTCTAAAGCCTCCGTCGTCAAGATGTGGCTGTGAAATTTTATCTTAGGCCTTCAATTTAATCCCACGAAAATTTGTCGACTATCTGAAGAAGGTGAGAGTGAGCGTGGGATTAAAAGGGAAATCGGACATGATCTCTAGTGTCTGATTTGCGTGTGGGATGGAGGAAAGGAGACTAGAGGAAATGAAAACCTTTGGGGCTCCAAGGTCACAAAGGCCCTAAGGCACGTGGGCGACCTCGATACAAAGCTGACGTCCCCACCGGCACAGGGGGATGAGAGCCCAGGATCCGTGATATTTTTAGGGGCCCCCAAAATGTTTATATTTTTCTTTTAAAGTCAGAAGAAAAACGAATGATGAACTCAACCTGGATTATACTTGTCT
>NW_011888852.1:3891761-3898678 GCF_000151845.1 Pteropus vampyrus | reverse complement strand
TCCCAAGCCCCTCAGAGGATGGCCCTGGGATTTACGCCACCACAAGGACTTGCTGGACTCAGGATGAGGGCAGTTTAGATGACACCGTGAAGACTAAAATTAGACAGTGACTCGCGTTTGCAAATGCTGACCAGTTCCACCTCATACCTGAATTGCAAAGTGGTATTTCTCGCCCTTTCCTCAAATAAATCTTCCCTGCACCGTGTTCTCTGAGGACCTCAAGGCCTGTCAAGGACTTGGCCCTGAGCTCATCGAAACCACAGTAGATTGCCAAGTTTTGCAGATGTTTGCACTGACTGCTTTATGTTTTGCAATATTCCAGAGCTGTTCCCAAGTGACACTCATCCATTCACCAAGTTAATGCTTAATAAGAATGATCTACAAATGGTGACAGCTCAAAAAGGTGAGGAGAGGGATAACCACCTCCAACGAGCAGGGATGAGCAAACAAACAAACAAACAAACAAATACGGCACTGTTCTCGGTACATCCAGGTGCAGAAAATAGAACTAATACAGCAATTCCTAGGAAATCAACAAGGATGACAGTGTTTGTTTATGGACATGGGCATGTGTCTTTTTCTCAGAAGTGCTCTGAGACCCCTAGGGGCTGGAGAACGTGCCCACTGAACTCCAGCTGAGTTAAGATGAAGGTACAGATGAGCTCTACGCAGGTGGCTGTGCATGAGCTATGTAAGGCGACTTCTTATAGAAACACGTATCAATTCTATAGCGAACCCATGTTAGTTTGGTTAACTCTGTGGAAGCACACTAAGCCTAAAGCTATACAAACCAAAAAGCAATGCCTACTTTTTAACCTTCTTTTATCTATATCGTGTCATTTATGTTTGAAAAAAAATCTGGTGGGCACAAATAGAGAGGTTAAAAGATTTTTCTGAAGGTCAATCAACAATTTAATAAGAGGTATGCGATTACAAGACAGGTCTCTATTCCTTCCTAGCATCTGCATGATATGGAGGATGCTAAATATCCTTTATAGCTACCACGTATTACACATTTTACACATAGAGCCTCTATTCTTCTCAATCCTATGCAACTCATGTTATTATCTTCATTTAACAAAATTAAGGCTCTGGGAGAAATTACACAACAGACTCAAGGTCACCACTCATTCATCAGAGATTAAGCCTTCGTCTTGTGCTATGCCCAGGGCTTCTCAGAAGTCCAAGCAGAGCAAACATAATTCAGAAAAAGAAATGACTGAAAGGTCTCAGTCAAAACAAATTGCATTTTAAAGATTGTTTTTTTAAAAGGCAAAACAGTCGTTTGGTGCACCGTGCACTTTCTGTGCTAACGGGCTGTGTGCCACGTAGAAATAGGAGAAACACCATGATCCCGTGGAAGGATCGCAGCTGTCAGCAATTTATTAATTAAGCCGGCCTGGATGCTAATTCAGTTGCTATGCAGCAGGGCTCAAGGAAATGCAGGCAGAGGTGGCGACTTTAAGGAGGTTTATATATAACGCAGGTGGGGATCGTAGAAGACGGGAGGAATGTGGACGCACAACTATGTTACGCTGCACAGAATATCCTTACTTAGAAGTAGTGTCCGCGGCCTGTGCTGTCCCCAGCTGCACGCCGGCTGGAGGGCACAGGGAGGGACACAGAGAGCAATTATCAGACACAGGGAGGGACAGGGAGGGACACAGAGAGCAAGAAAACACTTCTTCTCTGATGCTGGACCCACTCTCTTTGCGGGACCCCCAGGCTGCCTCGGTGCCCCCTTGCCCCACCCCAGCTGAGCGTCAGGCCGACTTGCAGCCTCACCGCGTGCACCAGCTCCCTGCTGCCCCAGGACTCCCGGCTCAGCTTCATTCTTCGAGACTTTGAAGCTGCTGACACTGCTGAGACCTGACGTCACCCTCCAGCTGGAGGCTGCCCTGGCTGACCCTCGGCTGCCCTGTCCCGTCCTGCTCCAGAGACTGGCCTCAGGGGCAATCTGGTCTTAAACACGTGGCCTCCTCCGTTCCAGGGGTCACAAAAGACTGCGCCCAGAGCTCACCACTTCGCAGGGAGATTTTAATGAGACAGCTTTTCTATTTATTTGTGTTGCTGTCTCCGTTGCCCGGGGCCATGGCACCGGAGCCTGAGAGGGAGGCCGAGGTCCAGGGGTGGAGCTCGGCGGGGACAGCAAGCTTTCTGTCCAGTCGCTTAGCTCCTGACACCGACCCACGGTCTTCGCATCAACCCGATAGCCTTCCCTCTGTTTGTCTCAGGCACGTCTGAATCCTGGCGAGACTACAGTTTTGCTGGTGACCTGCAACACTCACTAAAAGTAAACAGGTTTTCCCAAATGTTCAAGATTCCACGAGAAGGGAAATGAGGGTCAGTGCAGAGTCAGAGGAATCTGATTAACGCAAAGCCCCAGAAACGCCCCCGGATTAGGCGCTTTCCCGAGCGGCCCCTGCTCTTGGACAGCTGTTCCGGCTGCTGTGGAATAAGGACCCCCTCCCTGGCTTAGCTTGCCCAGTGGGATGGGTTCCATACCTACATTGCCCGCAGGGTTTTCCTGTTACTTAAAAATTATGTATGTTTTAAGAATGATGTTATTGCTTGGATTAAAGGAAAAGGAAAGGGGAAAAAAAAAAAAGTAAAAGAAAACGGAAGAAAAAAAGGGTTCCTTTTAAAAAAAATCAGGTTTACTAATATATAACTTACATACAATAAATTTTTACCCTCTTTAGTGTACAGTTGGATGACAAGTACACACAGTTGTGTAATCACCACTATTAAATTTCCACTCCCCCGCACAAGTCTCCTTGCAACGGAGCGCTTGCCCTCACGCGCCCAGCCCCCACCATCGCTGATCTTTTCGTTGCTGTTGTTCTTACAGTTTTATGTTTCCTAGAACATCAGATAAATGGAATGGCCCACTGTAGATGGCCTTGTGCCTGGCTTACTTCACCCAGCACGATGCCTCTGAGGACTATCTGTGTGGCCACTGTCTTTTCCTGCTGAGTAGTGTCCCTCACGTGGACACACTGTGAGTTGTATATCCATTCACCACTAGCCGAATATTTAGGTTGTTTCTAGGTGTTAGCTATTAAGAATAAAGCTGCTATGAACATTTGTTTATAGATCTTTGTGAAAACATGTGTTTCCATTTATTTTTGGTAAATACCTAAGAGTGGGATTGCTGGGTCATTTGTCAAGTACATGCAAAAAAACAAAACAAAACAAAACAAAAAAACCTTTTGAAGAAGACAGGAATTTAAGAATATCGCTGGGAGTTTTATACAGGAAGTAAAATATCAAGGTGATGGATTTCGAGAAGAGTCAGTGCAACTCTGGGCTTTGTCCTGCCTTCCAAGTTCTTGTAGTTACTCAATTTACTGCTTTGCTGTTCTAGACTCAAAAGATGGGGCAGGTCCCTTTCTCTGTCAGGTGGCTCCATCACTTTTTGAGGGCATGACCTCAGGCAAGTACTTAAGCTCACTGTGCTTTTGTTTCCTCCTTTGGGAAATGAGCGTTGTCACAGTACCTAGCTCACAGAGATGCTGCGAGGGTTTAAAAAATACATACAAGCAAAAGTGAAGAACAATGCCTGGCACATAGGAAGTGCTCAATAAACACAACCTATTTAAAGTCCGGGGGGAAATCAGAGATTACAGCAGAAGATCATTTGTCTTCCTAGAAAGCTCTGATATTTTGAATCAAATATGCTCACCAGATGACGAAGAGCACATTCATTCATTCAACACATAATTTATTGAGTGGCTGTTGAGTGCCAGGTAAGAAAAACAGGCCCAGTGCCCATTCATGTGGGGCTTACAGGCTCGGAGGACAGGCCAGCGGAATGAAAGGGGTGTGTTACATGTAATTACAAACCCTAATGAGTGCCACAAAGAAGGGGAGAGGGGGCTTGCCAGGAGAGTGCAGCACAGGCAAGTCACATGGCAGGCGCCCCCAGCCCCGCCTCAGGCTCCGATGGGCCTTAACAGTTTCTAACTTCAGTTCAGTTATCAACTCTGCTTAAGAGGAGGGAAGTCCAGCCCCGCCTGGTCTCCTTCATTCAATCCCTCTTTCATTCCTTATGCATTGGCAAACATTTGCTTGATGCCGTTTAGAGCAAGGCCCCCGTCCTAGGCACCAAAGACACACACGCACAGGAATAAGACAGTCCTTTTGTAGGGAGTTTACATGTTGCGGGGGGGAGACTGGGATGAATAGACAGGGACAGATCCTCTTCCTGCTAGAACTGCTTCAATGAAAAGGATCGTGAAACTTCGATGAGTCCCTGAGAGAGGCAGCTAAGCGCCATTTCTGCTGGCCTAGATACAGCACGGAAATGATGCCACATGGTACAAACTTGCTGCTTTGGCTGACCTGGACCAAAAGACATGGATGTCCCTCACCCCTCCTCACTGGGGGCCTTATGGAGAGGTTAAAGGTTCGTGAGGAGGGGGTAGAGCGATATAGGATCCACCATCAGTCTCCACCCTGAAGCCAGATGGTGTTTGCCAGAGATTTCAGAGGAAACTGCGTGTGACTAAGCAGCAGAGCAACTGGGGAGATGCACAATACGTTTTGGAAAATAACAACTGCTTCGGAAAACTGAGACGGCAATAACATGCCGAGAGGTGATGGAGCCGGGACCTGCGTGGCAGTCCGTCAGAATGACAGATTGACCCTTTCTTCTGGTGCTCAGCCAGGCCCAGCCAAAGGCAGCAACTGGACAGGCGGTGGAGTTCACATGACCTGTGGATCCCACCGTCGTCCTTACTTAGCTTTTAAGCAGCACCTACCGAGAGCCTTCTGAGAGCTAGGCACGATGCTCAGGCCTGTGGACGTCTAAGATACGGATAGGAGTCGTGTTGGTTTCTCAGCGCCCCAGTTCCTTCGGACCCTGTGTTTCTTCCCTGCCCTAATCACGTGATGCTATAGAGCTATCCATCACAGTTTCCTACTCTCCTAGTCAAGAGATGGTCATGACGTTCAGGCTGGATCATTCTACCCCTTCCTTCCTCTGGTGGCAGAGATAAGATCTGGGGTGATCACGTGACCTGAGCTGGGCCAATTAGAGACTTGGCAAAGATGTTGAGAGAGTGAGAATGGAATTTGGGGAAATTAGTATCTTTTCCAATACAGAACGAGGAAGGGGGGTTTTCAACAGAGAGAGTGAGTAGTCAGGGGTAGGAGATCCTTTATGATCCAGGGGAGGACGGGGAGTTCACAGGCAGCGGCTTCTGGTGCTGCCAAGGGGTCAAGGAGCATCCAAGCTAGGAAACAACGGCATGGGCCAACCAGGCCCTCAATGTCCCACTGGCTGTCCCACATGACCATGACTTGCAAAGTTGGAGGGACGGGCAGAAAAGCTTGAGGAAGTGGTAGACTGAGAAAATGTCTTTAGGAAGATCCGAATGTATTTCTGGGTGCAGAGAGCGTCCGCAGAGTGGGTGCAGTGGGAAAAGGCCAAGGGCCCAAGAAGATGGGTGGGCTGGATGATGAGTAGGGCCCATGGCCCTTTCCCAAGCTAAAACCTTTCCTTTTCTTTCTCCTGTAAGAATTAATAAGGGACATCTTAGCTAACGATATTATAAAGATTTATTTATTAGATTTAAAAGATAATCGTAACTAATTTATTGAGGGTGTGACTCATTGGATATAAATGTGAAATCGATTCATTCCTTTTAATAACTGCCCCAAGTTGAACCCTTCCTTCTTACTAAGGCCCAGGTCCCTTCATCACATCATTTTGATTAGATCTCCCCATAAGTTTCCATCATTCTTGGTTACTAAAATAGTGTAACATTGGCATTTAAAACTCAGTCTTTATCATTAAAATGTCTTCGTTCTTGAACTGGGGCTATCACTGCGCTGAGTGTAGAAGGGGGTGTGATCTGGCTCTGAGACAGCCCCCCCCCATCCCCTCCAGTAAGAGTCGGCTCCCCCACTGACCCCGCAGGAAGGAAAAAGGCAGTCTCCGCCAGTGACCGTCATGATGGCACGTGCCCTGGCCTCACGTGACTCAGTCTGGCTCTGTGTGCTCTGCGGGCGGCATCACGCAAGGTGGTTACCTCTACGTAGGCAGCACAGGCAGCTGTTCAGTTTCACCTCCGCCCCGAGGTATTGTTAGCCCGCCAACAATACCTGTTCCCCACCTGTCCTCCAGATGGGGTATCCCGTTGACCTCGAAGTGCCCCTGGCTCTTGTGCCTTCAACAGCCTTCGTGCTCCTTTATGACCACAGAAGGAACACTGAGCTCTTCCTGCACTACCCACGAGGGCACGGGACATACTGACACTAAAAATTATTCCTTGTTTTTCTGGAATTCATATTTAACTGGGCAGCCTGTGATTTTATTTGCTAAATCCGAGACCAGGTTTGCGTGTAGGAAGCTTGTGGGGGAGCCCTCTCAGGATCCACAGCTGAGAGGGATGGGAGCCAGCCATCTGGGCAGAGAAAGGAGTCCAACTGCCCTGTAGTCACGACCAACACCTCCGGCCGCCTCCGGGGAGCTCTGGAGTTGGGAGGAGTCTTCAGAAAGGCCCCACATCGAGGGGACGGAGAAGGGCGTTTTACCCCCAGCTCAGCGGTCACGGGATGCGGGCTGATCCTGGACGGAGAGGCCCCCCCCACCATCACGGGGAAAGCGGGCCCCTTGGAACTCATCGCACAGGTGCCAGGTAGGTCGGATGGCAGCCAGTGGCAGGAGAACCGGCAGCGACATAAGGGAAAGGGCAAGACGCCGAAGTCAGAAGAAACGGACGGACACAACGACTTCTGTTGAGGACACATCACGGGGTGACCGAAGCTGTAAGGCTGAAGCCCCGCAGCGGGTCGGCAAGGCGTCTTCACGTGAACTCGGGGCTGCGGCGGGAGCGGGGCCGCTCGGCACAGGTGTGCGCGGGGCTCTGGTTCCAGAGGCGGGGCTCTAACCACGGCGGGCGGCCTCTCCG
>NW_011888852.1:3890038-3891041 GCF_000151845.1 Pteropus vampyrus | reverse complement strand
TCAGCTTCCTGCTGTGTCCCCTCAAGCTCACCCACACCTCGTCCATCCTGGCCTCAGAGGAATTGGGGTCCTCCCTGTCCCAGATTCTGCCTTCCATCTGGACTCCAAATCCTCTCTCCGCCCACGTCTGCAATCTCCTGCTAGTAATTTCTCTCTTCCCAAATCACATCCTTTCTGCTGGCCCTGTCTTTTCTGATGTATAAACATACTCAAGACCTCCATGACTTCAAAAGAAATGATCAGTTGACCTTAAACTTCCAAGAAGTATCACCAGGTCTCTGTCCTGATGGCATTCAAATTACCTAAGAGAATCTGCTACAGTTTATCATTCACTTCCACACATTCCATCGACAATTGGAGTCTCTGATATGAGCCTCCTGCTCCCACCACTTTCCTGCAGCGCGTAAGTCCTGGCGGGTTACAGTCTCCAGCTTACTGGACTTTGCTGGAGTTATCGGCTCTGTTGACTATTCTCTCCTTGAAACGTCTCAGGCTGCTCTTCCTCAGGCATCTCCGCGGACATCTCACACCTTGGTGTTGTCAAGGTTTCTCTCCTCTGTCCTCTTCCTTCCTCTTCCTGTTCATGCTCCCATGGCTCTTCCTTCCCCACCAGGTCCATGACTCCCAAAGTGATGTCCCCTCAGCCGTCCTCTCTTAGGGGCTCCACTACAGCTGCCTCCTGGACTCCCCACCTGAGAGAGAGCTCAGGTGGGAGACGTTCCTCAACCAGCACAGCTGCACTTACAGATCTTCTCTTGGTAGATCCCCAGGTTAGTGTGGGCACCACCTTCCATCAATGGACTCAAAACCAAGAACCTCGGACGTGTACTTCCATCCTCCTATATCCAGTCTGGACAGAAAACTAACAGACCTAATGGCTGGCAACCACCCAAAGGCAAACAAAATTAATCATTGAGTTTCTTAGGCAATATTATTATATTGCAACTTGCATCTGAGCACTCATTAGCAGTGTTTGTTCATCCTTTATTCTTTCATTCACACG
>NW_011888852.1:3886284-3888293 GCF_000151845.1 Pteropus vampyrus | reverse complement strand
ATATATGCTTTAAAAATATCTTTGATTCTGTGGGCTGCCTTTTTACTATCTTGAAGGTATTGTTTATAGCACAAAAGCTTTGACTTTTGATGTAGTTCAAGTTATTTCTTCATTTATTTTTGTCAATTGTGTGTTTGATATCATGTCTAAGCAACTATTGCCTAATCCAAGGTCATAAAGATTTATTCTTATGTTTTCTTTATTTTAAACTGTTTTTAGTTTTAGCTGCTTTTACATTTATATAGATGATTTTGCTAATACTGTGAGATAGGGGTCCAACTTTATTCTTTCGCCCATTAAATTGTTTTGGGACCCTTGTTGAAAATCAATTCACTGTTAATGTATGGATTTACCTCTGGACTAACAATTATATTTCATTGATCTATATATCTATCTTATGCCAATACCACACAGTCTTGATTACTCTACCTTTGCAGTAAGATTTAAGGTTGGGAAGCATAATTCCTACAATTTTTTCCAAGGCTATTTTGGTGATGTGGGGGTACCTTATGTTTTCATATAAATTTTAGGATCTGCAAAGAAGCCAGCAGGTCCTAGAAGATAACATACGAGAAATCCTACAAGACTTTGGGTATGGTAATGACTTTCTAGATAAACTAAAGGCATGATTCATGAACTAAATAATTGATAAACTTGACTTTATTAAAATTAAAATCTTTTGTTCTGTGAAAGACAATGTCAAGAGAATGAGAAGACAAGCATAGACTAAGCTAAAATATTTGCAAAAGACACGCTAATAAAGGATCGTATCCGAAATATGCAAAGAACTCTTAAAACTCAACAATAAGAAAACAACTCAGTTAAAAAATTAGCCAAAGACCTCAACAGGCACCTCACCAAAGAAAATATACAGATGGCAAATAAGCATAGGAAAATATGCTCCATTTTTTATGCCATTAGAGAAATACAACTTAAAACAAAGAGATACCACTACACATTATTAGAATGGCTGTAATCTGGAACACTGACAACACCAGATGCTGGCAAGGATGTGGAGCAACAGGAACTCTCTTTCATTGTTGGTGGGAATGTCAAATAGAACAGCCACTTCAGAAGACAGTTTAGAAGTTTCTTACTAAAACTAGACATACTTCTACCATATGAAGCAATTATACTCCTTGGTTTGTACCCAAAGGAGTCGAAAATGTATATCTACACAAAAACCTGCACACATACATGAATTTTTATAGCAGCTTGATTAATAATTGCCAAAACCTGGAAGCAACCAAAATGTCCTTCAGTAGGTGACTAGATAAATAAATTGTGGTACTTCAGGCAATGTAATATATTCAGTACTAAAAGGAGGGGGGCGCTTTCAAGCCATGAAAAGACTTGGAGGAAACTTAAAAGTATATTATTAAGTGAAAGAAGACAATCTGAAAAGGTTATATGACATTCCAGAAAGGGAAAACTATAGAGACAACAAAAAGATCGGTGGCAGGGGTGGTCAAGATGGGGGCTAAGTAGAAGTGATGTTTACCTTCTCACAGGACCACATTAAAATTACAACCAAATTACAAAACAATCAATGAGGAGAACCATCTGAAGTCTAGCTTATCATAACACATACATCTGAGGATATAAAGAAAAAGCCACATTGAGACTAGTAGCAGGAGCAGAGATGCAAAGCGGGCTGTTTCCACACCCACACATAAAGGTTGAGCAGTGGGAGGGAGAGCAGAAAAACAAGGCCCCTAGCCCCACATAGGGCTCCCAGCCCAGGGTTCCAGCCCCGGGAAGAGGAGTGCCCACAAAATCTGACTGTAAAAATCAGTGGAGATTCTGGCTCACCAGGTGAGATGGAAGGAAGCTGAAACTCAGACATCCCCCTTAAAGGGCCCGTGCACAGACTCACTCAGTTGCAGAGACTCACCCTGGGCTCTGACGGAGGGACAGCAGCTCAGGAAGTGCAAGAGACACATGGAGAAAGATCGAGTTGTGTGGCATCAAGGCAAGGGCTGGAGGGACAGCCATCATTGCTCTTTTGT
>NW_011888852.1:3880158-3885884 GCF_000151845.1 Pteropus vampyrus | reverse complement strand
AGTAATGAAATGGCAATAAATATGTACCTATCAATAATCACTTTAAATATAAATGGATTAAATGCTCCAAACAAAAGACATAGGGTAGCTGAATGGAGAAGAAAACAAGACCATATATATGCTGTCTACAAGAGACCTGCCTCAGATTAAATGACACACACAGACTGAAAATAAAGGGATGGAAAACAATATTTCATGCAAATGGAAATGAAAAGAAGCTGGGTTAGCAATACTATATCGGACAAATAAACTTTAAAACAAAGACTATAATAAGAGACAAAGAAGGGCAATACATAATGATAATGGGATCAATAAAACAAGATGACATAACCCTAGTAAACATATATCCACCCAACATAGGAGCACCTACACATGTAAAGCAATTATTGACTGACATAAAGGGAGAAATTGAAGTAATACAGTCATTCTGGGGAACTTTAACATCCCATTGACACCAATGAACAGATCTTCCAAACAGAAAATCATGAAGAAAAAACAGTCTTAAATATCACACTAGACCCGATGAATTTATTTGATATTTTCACTCCAAAGCAGCAGAATATACATTCTTCTCAAGTGCACATGGAACATTTTCTAGGATAGACCACATGTTATGATCCAAAATAAGTCTCAATGAAATTAAAAAGATTGAAATAATTAAATGTCTTCTCTAACCACAATGCTATGAAACTAGAAATCAACTACGAGAAAAAAAAAAACTGGAAAATACACAAACACATGGAGGGTAAACAACATGCTAAGTATGAGTTTTCAATGAGATCAAGGTAGAAATCAAAACATACCTAGAGACAAATGAAAATGAAAACACAACGATTCAAAATCTGTGGGACACAGCGAAAGCAGTCCTAAGAGAGAAATTCATAGCAATACAAACCTATCTCAGGAAACAGAAAATCTCAAATAAACAATTTAATCTTACATGTTAAAAAACTAGAAAAAGAACAGCAAAGAAAACCAAAAGTGAGTAGAAGGAAGGAAATAATAAAGATCAGAGTGGAAATAAATGAAATAGAGTCTAGAAAAACAATACAAAAGATCAGTAAAACCAAGAATTGGTTCTTTGAAAGGATAAACAAAATTGACAAACCTTTAATCAGACTCCTCAAGAAAAAAAGAGACAGGATCCAAATAAATAAAATCAGAAATGAAAGAGGAAAAGTGACAACTGACTCAACAGAAATACAAAGGATTATAAGAAAATACTATGAACAGTTGTATGCCAACAGATTGAACAATCTAAAAGAAATGGATACCTTCCTATAAACATACAATTTTCCATGACTGAGTCAAGAAGAAACAGAAAATCTGAACTGACCAATTATCACCAATGAAATCAAATCAGTAATCAAAAAACTTCCCCAAAACAAAAGTCCTGAACTGGATGGCTTCATAGGTGAATTTTACCAAACATTCAAAGAAGAATTAACACCAGTTCTCAAACTATTCCAAAAAAATTCAAGAGGAGAAAAAGCTCCCTAACTCTTTTTATGAAGCCACCTTGATTCCAAAACCAAAGACATTACAGAAAAAGAAAACTATAGGCCAATACTCCTGATGAACATTGATGCAAAAATCTACAAAATATTAGCAAACCCAATTCAGCAATACATTAAAAAGATCATACGACATGATCAAGTTGCATTTATTCCTGGGATGCGAGTTTGGTTTAATATCCGCAAATCAATTAATGTGATATACCATATTAACAAATTGAAAGATAAAAATCAAATTATCATATCAATAGAAGCAGAAAAAAATGTTTGACAAAATCTAGCATCCATTTACAATAAAAACTCTCGGCAAAGTGGGAATAGAGGAAACATATCTCAACATAATAAAGGCCATATGTGATAAAAATACAGCTAACATCAGACTTAATGCAGAAAGGCTAAAAGAGTTTTTCCTAAGATCAGGAACAAGACAAGGATGTCCACTTTTACTACTTTCCTTCAACATAATATTGAAAATCCTAGCTACAACAATCAGACAAGAAAGAGAAATAAAAGGCATCCAAATTGGAAAGGAAGAAGTAAAACTGTCATTATTTGCAGATGACATGATACTATGTAGAGAAAACCCTAAAGATTCCACCAAAAAACTGTTAGAATTGATAAATAAATTCAGTAAAGTAGCAAGATACAAAATTAATATTCAGAAGTTGGTTGCATTTTTATACAGCAATGATGAACTATCAGAAAGAGAAAATAAGAAAACAATCTCATTGATAATGGCATCAAAAACAATAAAATACTTTAGAATAAACTTAACCGAGGGGGCAAAATACCTTTTCTTAGAAAATTATAAATCAATGAAAAAAGAAGTTGAAGAAG
This sequence comes from Pteropus vampyrus, assembly GCF_000151845.1. Taxonomy (NCBI): domain Eukaryota; kingdom Metazoa; phylum Chordata; class Mammalia; order Chiroptera; family Pteropodidae; genus Pteropus; species Pteropus vampyrus. The sequence continues at coordinate 3,883,533 of NW_011888852.1, read as the reverse complement.
ATACAAATAAATGGAAACATATACTGTGCTCATGGGTAGGAAGAGTCAACACACTAAAATGCCCATACTACCCAAAGCGATCTACAGATTCAATGCACTCTCTATTGAAATACCAATGACATTTTTCAGAGAACTAGAATAAATATTTTTTTATATGGAACAGTAATTTTTTGTTTATTTGAAACAATAATTTATTATTCTAAAATTTTATATGGAACAATTAACGATACCAAATAGCCAAGGCAATTTTGAGAAAGAAAAACAAAATGGGAAGTAACATACTTCCTGATATCAAACTGATATACTACAAGGATATATTAATCAAAACAGCATGGAACTGGTATACATGGATCGATGGAACGAAATAGAGAACCCAGAAATAAACCCACACCTATATAGTCATTTAATCTATGACAAAGGAGGCAAGAATATACAATCAGGTAAACATGGTCTCTTCAACGAATGGTGCTGGGAAAACTGGACAGACACATACAAAAAAATGAAACTGGACCACCTTCTTTCACCATACATAAGAATAAATCCAAATGAATTAAAGACTTAAATGTAAGACCCGAAACCACAAAACCTGTAGACGAAAACATAGGCAGTAAAATCTCTGATATTGCTACCGTAATTTTTTTCTGATATATCTCCTTGGGCAAGGGAAACAACAACAAAAAATAAACAAATAGGGCTACATCAAACTAAAAAGATTTGCACAGCAAAGGGAAAACCATAATAAAATGAAAAGAAAATCTACTGAATGGGAGAAGATATTTGCCTATGATACATCTGATAAGAGGTTAATATCCAAAATTTATAAACAACAACAATAAAAAAAACCAGACAATCTAATTAAAAAATGGACAGAAGACCTGAATAGGTATTTCTCCAAAAGAGGCTAGAGATGGCCAATAGACATGAAAAGATGCTCAAGATCAGTAATCATCAGAGAAATGCAAAATAAAACTACAGTGAGCTATCACCTCACATCTGTCAGTGTCTATCATCAACAAATCAAAAAACAGGTGGTGGCGAGGATAAGGAGAAAAGGGGCCCCTCGTTCACTGCTGGTGTGATTGCGAAATGGTATTGCCGCTACGGAAAACAGTTGGATGTTCCTCAAAAAATTACAAATAGAACTACCTTTTGACCCAGCAATTGCACTTCTTCTAGATATTTAACCAAAGAAAACCAAAACATTAATTTGTGAAGATCTATGCACCTCTATGTTCACAGCAGCACTATTCACAGTAGCCAAGATATGGAAGCAACCTAAGTACTCATCGATAGATGATTAGATGAAGGAATGATAGTACATATATACAATGGAATATTACGTAGCCTTAAAAAATGAAATCCTGCCATTTGTAATGACATGGATGGACTTAGAGGGAGGGTATTATGCTGAGTGAAATAAATTAGACAGAGAAAGATAAATACCACATGAATTTCATTTATATGCAGAATCTAAGGAACAAATGGCACAAACTAAACAAAAATAGACTCACAGATACAGAGAACAAACTGGTGATTGCCAGAGGGGAGAGGATTTGGGGGCCTAGGTGAAAAGGCGAAGGGATGAAGAAGTGCAGATCAGTAGTTACAGAACAGTCGTGGGGACATAGAGTGTGGCATAGGGAATATAGTCAATAGCATTGGAATGGCTGTGTGCAGAGCCAGATGGGTGCCAGAGTAATCAGAGGGACCGTATTCATAAACTATATGAATGTCTAACCAATGTACCATACACCTGAAACTAAGATAAAATAAAAATTAATGAAAGAGATCGGTTGATGCCAGGGATTGCAGGGGTGAGGGTGTGGAAGGATAATTAGGCAGAGCGCAGAGAACTTTTAGGGCATTAGAAATACTCTGTATGGTACTGTAATAGTGGATACATTATTATTATACCTTTGTCTGAACTCACAGAAGGTATAAGACCAAGACTATATTATAAACTGTGGATCTAGAATGATCGTGGTGTGTCCGTGTAGGTATCATTGTAATGAATGTACCAATCTGGTGTGGGATGTTGATGATGGTGAGACTGTGCCTGTGGGGTGGGGAATTGCACAGAATATGTGGAAAATCTCTGTAATGTCCCCTCAATTTTTGCTGTAATCCTAAAACTGCTCTAAAAAATGAAGTCTTAAAAAAAAGAAAAAGGAAATCATAAAGGAATCAGTTCATATTGAATTGAAATGAGAGCAATTCAAGGAGTATTGCCATCTTAATAATAGCAAGCTTTCCAATCGATGAATATGTCTTTTTGTTTATTTGGATCTTCTTATTGTACCATTTTAAATTTATACCTAAGTATGCTATCGTAAATGAAATTATTTTCTCAGTTTCAGTTTCATATTGTTCAGTGCAATTGATCTTTGTACATTGATATTTTTATGAGGAAAACATGTTGGATTTTGTCAAATGTTTTGTCTCTGTCTATTGAAAAATAGTCATGTGGTTTCTGTCCTTTCTTCTATTAATATGCTTTATTGCATAGACTGATTTTTATATGTTGAGCCAACCGTGCATTCCTAGAATAAACCCCACTTGGTCATGGTTTACATATTACTGGATTTAGTTTAGTAGTACTTTGTTAAATTTTTTTGCACCTATATTCATGAGGGATATTGGTCTGAGGTGTTTTTTGTTTTGTTTTGTTTTGTTTATTTTTTAACTTGTGGTAACAAAACCAAAAGGCTGGTTTTGGTACCAAAAATGCATAGCTTAAACTCAATCATTAGGAAATATTGGACATACTTAAACTGAGAATGACTCTATAAAACAACTAACTGGCCAGTGCTCTTCTAACGTGAAGGTCATGAAAAACAAAGAAGCCAGAAAAAATGGTCCACAGTAAAGAAGATTAAATTGACATAATAACTAAATGCAATGTGTATTATTCGATTTGAAACCGGACACAAAATGGCATCGGTGGGACAATTATTGAAATTCGAAGGAGGTGTGTAGATTAGATAATAGCATAGAAGGAATATTATTTTCCTGATTTGATAATCGTACTGTTTGTGTGTAAAATGTTAACATCTGGGAAACTGTACTATTTTTCCAACTTTTTTTATGTCTGAAATTATTATGAAATCAAGAATTACAAATTACCAAAAACAAAATTTACAAAGATGCGTGTAAGATGCCCTTTATCAATGAGGAAAAGAACATGTCTGGGACCAGGGAAGAATGAAAACCAAGGCCCGGAGTCCAGTATTTCCGGGAAAGGCAAGTGGCTCGGTGTTTCTGGAACATAAAATGTGGGGAAAGGGACGGGACCAGTAGGGGCGGGGATATCCTGGCGGCCATGGGGAGTTGTGGGAGGAAAAGGCAGAGACACATCAGATTAGCTTTCTCGATAGA
>NW_011888852.1:3877640-3879983 GCF_000151845.1 Pteropus vampyrus | reverse complement strand
TGAACCTCAGAGAATTGAGGAATTTGCTCAGACAGGAGTTAAAATGAAATGTGGGCTTTCAATGCATTACCGTAGGGAAGTGTTTTTGTCGTTAACGGTAACGAGATCTGGTTAGAAGGTCTGGAGACCCCATTTTTAGGAGCTGAAAGTTTGTTTGTTTGTTTGTTTGTTTGTTTTGAGGATGGAGAATTCCAGGCTGGCCTCCAGGAGAGACGAGAAAGCTTCTGTTGCTGGAGAGCTAAGGCAAACTGAGTCTGGGCTACAGAGACTTTGAAAAAAACGGTGCTGATCAGAGAACTAAGTAACTAATAGGGAATCAGAGCCCGTAACGGGGAGTAGGGGGCAGGGAGAAAGACAAGGAGCAGCGTGGGCGTCTGCTTTCAGCCAGCTCCTTGGATTTCCAGAGACTTCGGTGACTTTATTTGGGTTTCCTATGTTGAAATATCTATGCGTAGATATTTCAATTGTTACATCTTTGATCGACCCCTGTATAATCATGCAATGTTCTTCTTTTTCTCCTTTTCTATTCTTTATTTTAAAGTCTATTTTGTCTGGTGTGAATATTGCCACCTCGGCTTTCTTTCCATTTCCATTTGCATGGAATGTCTTTTTCCATCTCTTCACTTAGTCTGTGTGTGTCTTGATTTGAAGAGAGTCTTTTGTAAGCAGCATATAGATGGGTCATGTTTTTTAATCCCTTTAGTCACCCCCTTTCTTTTTATTGGAGCTTTGAATACATTTACATTTAAAGCAATTATTGATAAGTATGTACTTGTTGCCATTTTGTTAAAATTTTTTTAGTTATTTTTGTAGTTCTCTGTTTCCTTCTGTTGATGTCTTTCTTTGTGGTTTGCTGGTTTTCTTTAGTGTTTTGTTTGGGTTCCTTTCTCTTTATTTTTTGTGTATCCATTTTAGGCTTTTGGTTTGTAGTTACCATGAGGTTCGTGTATATCATTCTATATATCTATAGCAGTCTATTTTAAGTTGATAGGCATTTAATTTTGAATTTATTCCTAACACACATTTATTTTCTTACAGTCCTGGAGGCCAGAGGTCTGAAACCGGTCTCACTGGGGTAAAGTCAAGGCGTCAGCAGGGCTGTGCCCTCCGAAGGCTCCAGGGGTGGATGTGTTCCTTGCCACTTCCAGTTTCTCGAAGCTGCTGATGTTCCTTGGCTGGGGGTGGAATCAATCCCTCTGGTCTCAGCTTCCAGCATTGCATTTTTTTTCTCATCTGTGTCAAATTTCCCTCTGCCTTTCTCTCATAAGGACACTTGTGAATACATTTAGAATCCATTCAGATAATACAGGATAAGCTCCCCCTCCTGAGACCCTTAACTTAATCACTTCTGCAGAGTCCCTTTTGCCACGTGAGATCACATGCACAGATTCCAGTGATTAGGACACAGATTTCTGTGGGGACCAGCACTAAACCCACCTTGGCGAGAATAGTTTCACCACAGCCGGGGCTGTGAATTCAGAGGGCTGACGTGTGGCTGGGACCTGGGCTGGATGACTCATTTGGGACTGTGAGGAGATACTGTGGCAGGAGACAGCAAAACCTAAAGGGATATACTAAAGAAGGGATGTGCAAGGGAGAGGAAGGATTAGCAGTCACAAAGGCGGAGGAGAGCAGGGGAGCGTCCGGGTCTCAGAGAGCAGGGAGATTTCTGGAAGAGAGAAGTCAGCATCGTCGGCATCACTGAAGTGACAGGAGATGAACTGAAAACTCCGCCTACCTTTGGTGGTCAGAGGTCACTGATAAACTTTGCCAAGGCAGAGAGAACAGCAGGGTGGGGGGCAGGGGTGCTGGTTCGCAGAGGTCTGGTGTGAAGACATGAGCCGCGGATGTGGAGGCAGGGACACAGATAATTTTTGAGGAGCTTGAAGCAAAAATCACAGACTGGGGCTAGGATGAAGGACCCAGGCTCCTAGGAATGGAGATAAAACCAAAGCCTGTGAGAAGGCAGCCCGCCTCTGCCCTCTCAGCAAACGAAGATATTGACGTACAAGTTATGGTTCTAGATTATTCTATTCTAATTGCTAAGATGTTGCGTTATCTTCCACGGTTGATCCTTAAAGCCATGTATCCGCAGCACAACGTGACCAAGGCACTTCTGAGGATTTCCAGGTCTTTGTGTGGTTCCTCTGCGCAAGCTCACATATTTGAAAATCAGGGGCAGTGTCAAGCATGGTCCCCAAAGATGGGATGAGGTGATTCCCGGTTCTCTGGCAAAGAAGTCAGTGAGTCAGGAAGAGCTATTTCGAGAGTAAAAGCTCGTGGCGCGCCCCCTGTGGACAAAACATCTACCTCTCTCCTCCCAAACATCCTTTCTTCTTTCCG
>NW_011888852.1:3859008-3877590 GCF_000151845.1 Pteropus vampyrus | reverse complement strand
GACACAGATAATTTTTGAGGAGCTTGAAGCAAAAATCACAGACTGGGGCTAGGATGAAGGACCCAGGCTCCTAGGAATGGAGATAAAACCAAAGCCTGTGAGAAGGCAGCCCGCCTCTGCCCTCTCAGCAAACGAAGATATTGACGTACAAGTTATGGTTCTAGATTATTCTATTCTAATTGCTAAGATGTTGCATTATCTTCCACGGTTGATCCTTAAAGCCATGTATCCGCAGCACAACGTGACCAAGGCACTTCTGAGGATTTCCAGGTCTTTGTGTGGTTCCTCTGCGCAAGCTCACATATTTGAAAATCAGGGGCAGTGTCAAGCATGGTCCCCGAAGATGGGATGAGGTGATTCCCGGTTCTCTGGCAAAGAAGTCAGTGAGTCAGGAAGAGCTATTTCGAGAGTAAAAGCTCGTGGCGCGCCCCCTGTGGACAAAACATCTACCTCTCTCCTCCCAAACATCCTTTCTTCTTTCCGTTGGCAAGGGCACAACGGAGTTTTGAAAAATAATAGAATACGTAACTTCTCTCTTTAATCAGGAGAAATCACAGTCATTTGATCCTGCCCTCCTGGGTTTAGTTTTCATTGTGCCTTTTAAAACTGAAACAAGTCTCTCATGTTTTTCGTTTTACATTCCTTTCTTTCTTCTACCCCAGCTTTGTTTACCTCTCCTGTTCTCGGATAGCTCTTTCCTGGGCAGTGCTGGTTTCTATTGTGCATCCACCTTCTGCTTCTTTGTTCTCCTCTCTCTCCGATCCAGCCCAACCCACCTCCACCCCCTTCATTGTCCTCATTCCGATAGGGAGAAGCCGCACCACACCGTGGATATCTGAGACAGGCTTCTGAGCAGTAGCCCAAGATGCCCCCTGAGGCCCTCGGAGGCCCTGCCTCCACTGACAGGGAAGCCCCAGACCAGGCCCCACTCACACCCAGCTCAGACGGGGTGACAATGCTCCTCCGCCTGAAGGCTGCGGAATCCCAGAAACACATTCGGGTCTGTCTCGGTGAAAGAAAATGATACTTCTGCAGGCAGGTGGTACTATTTTGGGGAACATTTTTATGTGCGTTTTAGAGTGCACATTCTACACACAGCTCAGACAGAAATAATCAGTTTAATGTGTGTCTCCAACCGTCATGTGGTCAAGCTTTAGGTGAGAGCAGATTTACACACCGAAATCAAAAGGAAGTAGCGGGAGCCGTCTTCTGCCACATTCCACGACAATAAATGGTCACGCGATGGAGGGCCGCCCGCCCAGCCCTCCGCTCCTCTCATTTCTTCCCAGAAAGTGCATGAGTTTGGACGAAAATTAGTTTCCAAGGTGCTTGAGTGCATCTGTTAAATATAGAATTTTATTAACAGGGGACACATGTAAACAAGGTTACATAAACAGAAAGACCCCTGGCGGCGAGGGAGAAGTATGCTCAGTGTCAGGGGGTTTTTCTTAAAATGAAGTGTAAGGAAGTTTATGGGAATTCTTGAGCGGATGTTTTGGTTCAAGAAGACATCTTGCTTCTCCGATGTCTGCTACAGAAGATGGTCATACCAAAGAGCTTAATTTCTACGGCCTTGGGCATCCGTCATTGCGTCTTGCGAGAGAAGAAAGGGGGGTTGTTTCCTAAGGGGCCAGGGCCACAGAGAAACAGCCGGAAAATATCGTTCTGAGCCTCGCAGCGTATTTTGCCAAGTTCGACATGCAGATAAATGAATTATGTTGAGGGCGTTTTGAAAATAAAAACTGCATGAAAGCACCTGCCTCTGAACGTGTCAAGGAGTAGCTGCTTCCTAAGTCACGTGACAGTGCAGACCTGCGCAAGGGGTACCTGTGTGTCGCCCTTGGGCTCCCCGAGGTTGTGACTCGGGGCTGACTTTGCAAAAGCAGCTGCGTTCAGTCTGGGGAGATCCTCGGCCACAGCCCTCGGAGTCGGGGGAAGAAACTTTGAGATTAAAGGGCAACATGTTCCCTCCAAAATGGAATCATTTTTTTTTCTTTTCTTTTTTTTTTCAAGTTTCGGAGAAAAACAATGTTCTTCCTGCTGGGATGAATTTATTCAGGACGTTTGAAAGGGAAGCCCGTCAGGAAAGCAGGACTGAGCGGGGAGGGCGAAGGCCGGTTCTCAGCACACGTGTTCTCATTTATCACGGCGGTGCTCGGTGTGAGGGGTACCGGGGTGAAAGGATTCGAGGGGATCAAATTATTTTTCCATTTGTCTCAGAAGGAAAGAGAGAGAGGAAATAAAGCAGAGAAGGAAAACCACTTCATTATGCGGTGATCAAACGTAGCCTGGGGAACCGAGCGAGTGGCAACTTTATTTTTCAGAGACGCTCACTCTGGGGCGTCCTGAGCCTCCGAGGGCGCAGGCTGTGGCCGCGGACTGGAGAACAGCTGGGCACAGCATAGATGTCTACACCGTCATCGCTCACGTGACCCTGGGCTACCATCCTTCCTTGCCCCACCCGGATGAATTGTTTCAAGGGGGAAGAGGAAGAAGAAACCTGCTAAACTGAACATTTCCCACATGCCAGGCATTTTGTCCCTCTCCACTATACGTCTGCAAAGCAGGTATTAACTTCCCCTAAGCAAGAAGTTTCAAATACCCTGTGTCCCTCGCTCAAAGTGCCACGGCTGGTAGTGGAGCCGGGCCCTCTCCACTGCCAGGGCCCCGCTCCCTAGTTATGCCACGAGGCTTCCCGCAGATGTCCCCGACCTGTGAGCGGGCAGTTTGAAGATCCGTCTAGCATCACGGGGCAAGAGCCACAGCGACCTCTCTCCACAGTTTAGACCCTGCTATAGACAGGAGAAACCCAGAGATGGGGCGATGCGCTCTTAGAGCAGGAATGAGAACAACGCACTGGCACTCACTTGGGGAGGAGGGACTGTGCCTTCCTGTGGCCGTGGGGTAAGGCAGGACGGGAGGTCCTCGGGCTCCCTCACTCACCTGTATCAGGTGGGAAGGGTAGTTAGTTATTCATCCAGGGTGATCTGCTCTGGGAGGCCCCCGCTGGCCTCTTGTTGGTTGTCCTGTAACACTTAATACGTGCCGGTGAACACAGCTGCAGTGCGACAGCCTTGGGCCCTGAAGCTGTTCCACCTGCCCAAGCCCGTCCTTCTACCCTCGACATGGGTACAGTGTTCCTACACCAGGGACTCAGTCCCATGCCCTCCGCAAGCCTTTCTCCCAGGTTCTCCCACAGAGCCAGGCGGGCACAGAACGGGCTTCACCTTGACAGTGAGCCTGGGTCGGGGAGAGATGTGGTCTACACTCAGTTCCCCAGAGCTGTGGGGAGAGAGTGATAACTGTCCAGAAGCTGAGGCCTCTGCAGTCATTTGAAACATGAGTCCTCTACTTTTCTCTGAAGTTTAAATATGGACCTATCGTTTTCCCCTGATAATAACAGGTCGAGAGGGGACAGGCAGAGGGGAAGGACAAGGGGAGGGCAGGCAGTGGTCATGCCACATAAAAGTGTCCAAACTCTACCTTTGAGTGGGCATGGACACTGAGCTGGCTTTTCAGTGGGCAAGGATGAGAGGGGCGGGCCAGACACTGGGGAGCAGCCTCCTCCTAGAGAGCAGACACCCTGCAGGGCACTTTTGGCCTCTGCCAAGAAGCCAGCTCCGCTGATCCAAGGAGTGGAAGGCATAGAGTCCTGAAATGCAGCCACCAAGGGGCAGGGGAAACGAGATCATCAGTTTGCAAGCTGGGCCCCTGCTGCTTCCTGATGAGCAGGAGCCCAGGCTGAGGGTTGTTGTCACAAATATGAGTTCCCTGAACCCCCTGCTCAGCCGACACAGAAGAAGGTGACCTCTGTTGACAGGCCCACTATAGTCGGGAGGTGTCCCTGGCCTGTAACAAATAGCCCCAAACCACAGGCCTGTTTGGTCTCGAACCCACCCTTTAAAACAGCAGAAATCGATGGGAAAGAAGGGTGAAGTGAGAGTGACGGCTCATGACCTGACTTAGGCACACGTCACGGCCATTTAGCCAGGAAGCTGTCTGTCTGGTAGGCAGCTTCCACGCTGGCCCCAGCGATCCCACCTCTCGGCACCCGCACCCTGTGTTATCCCCGCCCACATTGTCTCCACAGATACGGCAGAAGTGTCACTTCCAAGATTCGGTTCTAAGAGTCTGTGGTGGGAGCAGAACAGTCCCCAGGATCTGTGAGTGGGGGAGACAGGGTGGTGTTCTTCAGGGGTTCAACGTTGTAGTTACGCAGGTGAGCTCTGGAGATGTAAGGTACAGCGTGGTGACTGCAGTGAGCATCGCTAAGGGAGTAGCTCCAAAGTTTTCTTACTACACACAGGTAACTATGTGAGGTGATGTTAATTAGCTTGATTGTGGTGATCACAGTGTGTACATTTATCTTAACACCAAGTTGCACATTTTCGACATCCATAATTTTAATTTGTCAATTATATCTCAATAAAGCTGAAAAAGAAAACCATCTGTGGCTTTCAGCTTGGGCTCTGTCTCAGTCACTCGCTCTGGGGGAAGCCAGCCACCACGTTCTGCGGACACCCAGGCAACCCATGAGAGGCCCACGTGTTGGTGAGGAGCTGAGGGGACACGGCCAGCAAGGATGGGAGCCCTCAGCGGCCACCTGAGTGAGTCTGGAAGCTGATCTCCGCAGTTTTTGCTAGCCAGCCTCGGCCAACAGCTCGCCCGAACCCCAGCTGAACCATGCCCAATTCCCACCCCACAGAAACTGTGAGAGGAGAAACTGTGAGTTTGGGGTAATTTGTTACATAGTAATAGATTAATACATCTTTCTTTACTTACATCCTTCAGTATTATTTTTCATTTATTTATTCTTTCAACACACATTTATCAAATACCTAATACATGCCAGGCTTGGGGCTAAAGGAGACGAAGAAGACAGAACATCAGAAGGTGGGCAGGTAGCAGCTGGGGGCAGAAAGGGCGGAGGAAGACTTCCTGAGCGGGAGCTGACGCGGAGCCTGAGATGAGGAGTGAGAAAGGAGCGTGGGCAGGAAGGGCGTTCTGGAGAGAGAAGCAGGACGGTCGTGGGGGTGAGGGGTCTGAGGACGGGAACCCCGTGGGCCCACTGTGCCGAATACCAAGTCCCACACGGGCCTGGAGCCACAGGAGCCAGGTGGAACTGCGAGGCCAGTCACACTGCGAGGGGGGACTGTGTCGGTTTTCTGGGGCGGCCATAACAAGGTGCCACACACCAGGCGGCCTACACATTGGAACTTCACGGGGCATGTGACTCTGGAATGCACAAGTCTGACATCCAGGTGACAGCAGCATTGATTTCTTGTGAGGACCGTGAGATCGTGTGTCCTTTGCCTCCTTCCCAGCTCCTGTGACCTCCCGGTTTGCTGGCACCCTTTGGGGCTCCTTGCCTTATAGAAATTTCACCCTGATCTACGCCTTCATTTTCACATGCAATTCTACCTGTTTTTGTGTCCAAGTGTCTCCATTTTATGAGAACACCAGTCTTATTGTACTAGGGCCCACCTTAACGATAACGACCTCATCTTAATTTCACGGCCTCCGCAAGGGCCCTATGTCCAGGGCACTTGCTGAACTACGGGGAGTTGAGGCTGCGACGTGCATGTTCTCGGAGGGAACACAATTTAACCTCAAACAGAGTGAAGGGGTAAATCGAGGGAAGTCTTCCAGAGTCGCCCGGAGTCCCTGCGTAAGTACACAGTGTCCAGATGGCGTTTGCAACTTGCCCTGGACAGTTAAGGAGGCAGAAACTAAGCGATACCGTTGGCGCTAGAGAGGGGAGCCCCTTCTTGTTGGAGTCGGTGAGAAAGTGACCCATCTTTCCGTGGTGCCATGGGAGTGATTTTCTTCAGCAGTGACTTAGTTTACTAAGGATGCTCTAACAAAATACCGCAAACTGGGCAACTTAAACCACAGAGATGTATTTTCTCCCAGTGCAGGAGGCCGGAAGTCCAAAGACAAAGGTGTCATGAGGGCTGGCTTGTCTCGAAGCCTCTCTCCTTGGCTTGCAGATGGCTGTCTTCTCGCTATGTCCTCTCATAGCCTTTTGTCTCTGTGCTCATAGCCCTGGTTCTAGTCTTCTTCCTATAAGGAGACGAGTCACGTTGGATCAGGGCCCGCTCTAACGGCTTCATTTTCAACCCAGTCACTTCTTTAAAGACCTTATCTCCAAATATGGCCACATTTCCAGATATTGAACCTTTGAATTTGGGGGACACAAGTGGACCTATAACCATTAGTTGTAGAGGAGGCTGCTATTCTGACTTATTGAGAATCAGGCCAGTAGTTTTAGGTGGGTTTTTCATAGGAGCAGATAATATGGCTTTCCCCCAGGAGGCCATGGGGAGACCCCCAGGTGGACATGTTTTGAATCCAGGCCATCCCGGAATGTCTCGTGACCCTTTGAAGTCCTGTCCCAACACCTCCCCCTTTGGCGTATGGAATTCCCTTCCTCGAAGTCTCTCCCATCCGTCCCCAAGTCCGATGGGACAGCTCTGAGAAGGCTGTTCTCCCTCCGTGTCAGGCAACGAGGACTTCTGTTTTGACTCTTTGTTTTCTCACATTTTCCCTTTAAACATAGCCTGTCTTATATCTCCCTTTCTTATTTTTGTTTCTAACCCCCTCTGTTCCTCTTCAATGTAATTTTAAAGTGAAAACACATGGCCGCAAACCCAGGTCTTTCCATTTACTCAGCTGCACCTACTTATTCAATTTAAACTGGAAGGCTAGTTTACAAACTTTCAAAAATAAGTCCCGGGCCAATGTGGAGAACTGTATAAACACGGGTCCAATTTCATTTCTACTTGTTTCATATTTTTCTCTCTCTCTCTTGCAAATGACCTTCCTAGTATAAAAGCCAGAACATATGCAAGCGCGTGCACACACACGCTTTTTTTCTTTCTGGAAGTTCCTCCTTGATTTCTAATTCTGTAACAAAATAAACAGGTCTTGAACAGAAAATGAGAGTTTTTAAGAGAAGGTTTCCAGCGAACTGTCAGTTAACATTAGTGACATCATTCAACACAATATCAGTTGAAAGGGCTTAGGACAGAATGTTTGATTGTTAGAAAAATGACTAACTGAGTAAGTGAATTCTGCCTTCTCTCCATGAAAGACACATATGGTCTAACTGTTCATCCTAATCCTTTTTCACTTTTGGAAGGAAAAGGAAGGCAGCTTTGGAAAATAGGGCAAAGGACGTAACTTCTGAGTCCAGCTACTCATATTTTAATGCAAGGGAACCAAAAGGAGAAAATTAGCTATCCTTGAAAAACTCTAGAAACAGACTTAAATTACTTAATCCTAAAATGACCAATATTGTAGCCATAGAAGTTTCTTATTTGACCCACCCAATCACAGCATTTTGATTGTACATTTCTACAATATATAGAACCAGCAAAAAGAGTCATATTGAACTATAATATATTAGGTTTCTTCCATCTGTAGGGCACAGGACTACACATATTTCTGTAGTATCTTTGGTGCCCACAGTTACTTTAGCACAGCGGTCCCCAATCTTTTTGGCACAGGGACCGGTGCTCCTATGAGAATGTAACGCCTGATGATCTGAGGCGGAGCTGAGGCGGAGATGCTGGCGCTGGGGAGCGGCTGCAGATACAGATGAAGCTTCGCTCGCTCCCCTGCCACTCACCTCCTGCTGTGCGGCCCAGCTCCTAACAGGCCATGGACGGGTACCAGTACCAGTCTGAGGCCTGGGGATTGGGGACCCCTGCTTAGCAGATAAGTGGTAGAAGATTCAAAACCATGCTTGTGAAGGCAAGGCATTGCTTTTCTTCTCAACTGGAAAGTATTTATGAGTCTGGGGTTTTGCCATATTCTCAAATGATCCTCCAAAAAATAATATTTTTGTTTTGGGCTGAATTGTGTCCATACCCCCCAAAATTCATACATGGAAGCCTTAACCCCAATGCGACTGCATTTGGAGATTGAGCCTCCAAGGAAGTATTTATAAGTAAATGGTCGTGTGGGTGGGGCCCTAATCCAGCATGACTGGGGTCCTCATAGGAAGAGGAGGAGACACCAGAGGTCACCCCTCCCCTCCAGCATGCAGAGGGAAAAGGCCACGTGAGGACAGCAAGGAGGCAGTTGCCACAAGCCAGGAAGGGAGATCTCACCAGACTCCAACCTCAACTGCACCTTGATGTTAAACTCCTGGCTTCCAGCACTGTGGAAAAATATATTTCTGTCGTGTGAGCCCCCCGGTCTGTGGCATCCTGTTGTGGCAGCCTGAGCTGATTAATACAACTCTGTTTGAGAGTTCCTGCCGGGGGCTGCTTCTCTGGTTTTATCGCATCTAGGGAACCAGACTCTTTCCCTTAATAGTGCCATAAATTTCTCTCTGTGCAGAGGCCTCTGTGGCAAAACCTGGAGAATTTTTTGAACTTAGGACTTTCTGTAAGAAATGAAAGATTAGTAGATGATTGGACCCACACTTGGAAATGAAGATTGTAACCACATAATCATAATTGCATAATGTAAAAAGTATTACAAAAACACAGTGAAATTATAAAATTAACTTCTATTTCTCGTTTGATTTAAACATGGGTGAAAATCTTCCACCAGGCGTGACGTAAGGCGTTACTCTGAGAAGACTTAAGGTCTGCCCATCCTCACCCTCATGTGAGGGTTTGCCTGCTCTCGTCCTGGTCCAGCCCACATTGCTCTGGCAGGTTTACACATCAGGATGCTCCTCCTTCTGTGAGGTTCAGTCCATAGCCTGTGCAACTCTGGTACTTTATTTTTAAATAGGCAATATCGGAAACTCATCTTTTCAACACTATTTCTAAGGAGATTTCCTCCTTGCCATACTTTCTGCTGAACCTTTGAAATGGGCTGCTCGTCATTTCCATCTTGGTCAGCCCGCCAACTCCGTGTTCTTGCCAGTTGATATCCTGCTTTTCCTCACTGGCTCTTCTGCACGAGGGCAGTTCCTGATTGGGGTCTGCAGGAAAACAGATCCCCATTTGAGCCAAAGCCTTCTCTTTGTGATATCATTTCACATCCCTCCGGCTGCAGGCATTCAGTGGTGTTTTTTTTCTTTTTAAGCCATCGTGTGCCTGTTCTTATATGCGCTACCCCCCTGACAAAGTCTAGAAAAATAGCTATTCATTATTAAACCTTACTGCTTTCCAAACAGCTGTGGAAAACATAAGTGAAGACTACTGATGCTTAGTCACTGAGTACTTTCCTTCTCATGGTCCTCCAAGGTCAAGGTCCTCCCTTTGTGTATGTGGGTGTCAGTCCTCCAGTTCCGGGGTCCCCAACCTCTGGGCCGTAGACCAGTGGCCTGTTAGGAACCAGGCTGCACAGCAGGTGAGTGGTGAGCAAGCGAACGAAGCTTCATCTGTATTTGCAGCCGCTCCCCAGCACCAGCATCACCGCCTCAGCTCCGCCTCAGATCATCAGGTGTGAGATTCTCATAGGAGCACTGGTCCCTGGTGCCAAAAAGGTTGAGGACCACTGCTCTGGTTCTTGGTTTGGTAACAACCAGAAACAAGCACAACACCCAAGAAGCTTCTCATGAATTTATTACATTTACATTTTATTTCTTCTTCTTTTTTTTTTTTTTTTTTTTGCCTAAGAAAAATTTATAATGTATAATAGCAAAAGGAAGTATGGACTTTGGTTTTTTTTCTTTTTTTAACTAGTAAACCAGGTGGAATTAGGGACTTAGTGGGTTTGGGAATTAGTAATGGTGGTTGTGGAAGGAGAGATTCCCACTGACAGTTCTGAAGGCTGAGACCCAGGACAGCTCTTGAGTCTGGGACTTGGTCATTTTTCTTTATCTGATCGGACACTTTAAACTGAGAAAAATTGCTGAGAAAAGAAATTTGTATTTAAACTGTTTACTGGTTTTATTTCTTTTTAGGTTTTTAAAGAGGGAAACAAAAGCAAGCTTTCTGCTATTCTTGCTATTGCTGTATGCACAGGAGAGGAGAAGGTGGCTTCCTAGCCCAAGGGGGAGGAAGGGATTAGAGCTTCTCAGCCTCCAGGCAGGAAATGGCTCATGCTGATGAGACTTCTGGCCACCTGTGGATCCCTAAGGAGCTGAATGTCCTTTATTAGCCTCTTGGAGGACAACACAAGGATCCTAGAGTGCTTTATGGACTGACTTCTGCCCCCACCCCCCAGCCTTAAATTTCTTTGTTGAAGTCCTAATCCCCAGTCCCTCAGTCTGTGACTGCATGTAGAATTAGAGACTTTAGCGAGGTAATGAAGGTTAAATTAAGTCATTAGGGTCCACAATAAAACAAAACAACTGGTCCTACAAGAAAAAAACCGCAGGACAAAACAGAAAAAAAACAGAAGCTATGTGATGTAGGGAGAAGACAGCCATCTGCACGCCAAGGAGACGGGCTTCAGAGAAAACCCCCCTGCAGACACCTTGATCTCAGCTGTGTAGTCTCTGGAACTGAGAACATACGTGTCTGTTGTTTAAGCCGTAGAGTGTGTGGTACTTACAGCAGCCTTAGCGAATCTATACAGCCACCGATCATCACCCACCCCACCTAACTGGACACCACTGTCCGGACTGAATTTCCCCGTTTATGTTAAGCCTCCATATCAGACATTATGTTATTATTATCATTGTTATTAATTTTATTCATCAGTGCTTGTTTAGTTTTGCTCGTGTGTTTATTTTATGCTTGCATGGAATTCCTTCTCTCATCTTGCATCTTTCTCTCTGTGATCCTTTTCCTTCTGCTCGAAGGGTATTAAGTCCCTTTGTGAAGATCTATTATAGTTATGCTCTTGGGTTTTGTTCGTTTAGCAGAAAATGTCTTTATTTCATTCTCATTCCTGAATGGTAGTTTTGCTGTGTGTGTAATATTTCATCAGTTGTTATTGTCCTCTCAGTACTTTAAACATATTATTCTTTGTCTTGTTCCATCGTTTGTTGTCGTTTGCTGTTGTTGAGAAGTCCACTTTCTGTCTGATTGTTATTGTCTTGTAGGATGATTTATCTTTTGTCTCCTGGGATCTTTGTTTCTGGCAGTCTGCATTGTCCCTACGATGTGTGTAGATTTATATTTATTTTATTTATCCTGCATGGGATTCATTGTGTTTCTTGCCTCACAGATTCACTAATGCAGTTTACTAAGTTTTAAGATTTTAAAAATCTTTTTTATATTTTATTTTTAATATTTTCAAAATAATTTTAAATATTTTAGTTCACTAACGCTTTCTTCTGCTGAATCTAATCTGCCATGTAACCTTCTCATTAAGCTTTGTTTTACTAATTGCATTTTTTATTCCCTTAAACTTTCACTTGGTAATTTTTGAAATCATCCTGATCTTTTAGAATGTTATTCTTTTTCATGTTTATCTTCTCTTTTAGTTTCCTTCAAATAACCAAAAAAATTTCAGGATACAAAAATACATATTAAATATATAAGATATATTAAAGTTTTAATATGCTTTGATTTTGTCAGTTCCAATATCTGTAACATTTAGGAGCCTAATTCAGCTGGTAATTGATTCTTGCTCCTGGTGGCATGTTTGTTTCTTTCTGTGTGTGTGTGTACGTGCATGTGTACGTGCACACACTTGTATTCCGTACAGATTTAACCATGGGAAATTATTGAAGACTGAGAGTCCATTTCTCTAGGGACAATTGGCTTTTTTTTTTCAAGTGCTCAGGGAAGTACCAAACCATGATCTCTTTGAAGTGAGCTGAAGCCTTGGCTTGGGGCTTTCAGCCTCACGTAGGTAGTGAGCTGGGTTCTGGTTATGAATTGTCAGGGGAGACTTTTTGTTTCGCTACATTGAGCCAAAGCAAAACAGATAAATGAACACTTTAAGAAAAGCTTTTCACTTAAAACATAAGGATTCCGGCTTTCTGCTTTTACGAGGTGGTGGTGTGCGATAGCTTTGCTGCGACTCTTCACCTTGGTGGGTCTGAGCCCTTTATACCTCACAGGGCCCTGGAGCCTCAGGATGGACAAATGATCTAAGGGGAGTAGTGTCCGTGGAATTTTCCTCTCTGGATTTATGGTCAGTCCTGTGTCCGGCCTCTGGTGGCTTCCTTTAGGTTTTTGTCAACTCCAGCATTTTCAGATGTTTTGTAGTAAGATGGTTTTCGAACTGCTAAACCTCCATATTGCCAAAATAGAATCTAAATGGTTTGCTCTGATGTTTGCCAAAAGTTTTACTTCTGTTTATTCCTTCAATTATGTGCCTTTCTTTATAAACTTAAAGTGTACTCTACCCAACTTTCTCAAAGATTACCCCACTATCCCTATGCCAATATCCCACATGCCTTTTCATTTACTTCAATTGTATTTCTCTCTAAACTTCTGCCAGTTTTCTCCTTAGGTATGGATTTCTCATTATAGTATACAAGGAACAACTGGATTTCATTCCCAAACAGTGACCACTTCCATACTTCCTTTTACCTTATGTGGAAATCTGCCGAGTATAATGCAACAACAATTTGGACCAAACATCAATGCCCTCATAAAATCTGCATTCTACTTACAAAAAGCAATGTAGTCGCTCACAAGCCTCTGACTTTTGTACATAGATGTTTGAAGTTCTGTGAAACAAAGATTTTTTTTTTTTTTTTTTTGAAACAAAGATTTTTTTTTTTTTTTTTTAAAAACCTCTCTCATTTTCAATTTATAAATAATTGGTCTGGGCTCCCTTTTAGGTGAACCGATTGTAAGCCCACTTGTCAAATTAGGTAGGCAGATGGGTCTTCTCCTGTCAATGAATGAATTGTTAGGATTTTGTTTCCATAAGCAACAGATGCTCTGCTGGTACCAGTGGAGTTGCTTTTTTTCCTGGTACCAGTCTGTTCTGCTTCCATGGGGCAGAGCTAGGGGTATGATGAGAGATTTCAATGAGGTTCAGTTTTTTTTTTTTTTTTTTAATACGACAAGAGCAAAACATTTCAGATCTGTCTGTCCAAGGGTTAGCTCCTTCAGAAAGCTCTGAGCTCTCATCTTTTATGGCACCAGACAGAAGCGTCCTGTGGGAAGCTCATGAAGTCTCTGCTAGCGATGGGGAGGAAAGCAGACTTTCATGACCAGAAAGACATAGCTTGTTTCCCTCGTTGTTATGTGTTAGTGAAATTGGAGATTAGGAAAGAACAGATCCCCACCACGACAGAGGCAGCCACGTTCTCTCACGTTTACGTCTGAGCCTCTTAAGCAAGCTCACACATTCTGGTTTGTGGGACACAGCGGAGACTCTGCTGCCCCGAATCATTGTGTCGTGGGATGCTCCAAAAGTTCAGAGCAGCCAAGTGGGGCCACTACGTGGTGTCCGCTTCCAGAACTGTCTGGATTGGAACCGCCTCTTCTGGGGTAGGCGCAGTCTCTAACAGCTGGATGGGTCCAGAACTGCTTCCTGAGGGACAGCCTGGCCCAGCTGGTAGCTCTCTCCACGTGAGACCACACGCTGGAGGAGTGTCACTTTCCCAGGGCCGTGAGGTCACCTCCTCTCCTGCTTTGCATGCTTTTCTCAGCTACAACCCCAGCCTTTCAGGTGTCAGCTTCCAGGGTTCTGACTTAATATGTGATATTTAAGAACATGTTATTACTACTTTTGTTCATGTAATACTAATTTTTTAGAATTTCTATCTGAAGTCATATTCATTTATGCCTTGATATATAATTATGTAAAATAAAGACATACTGTATGTTTCAAGTTGAGCAAGGGTGCCTGTGTTTACAAAGTGCTCTGATCATGTCCTTTCTCAGTTTTAAACCCATCTCGAAAGATTTCCCTTTGATTCCCATCTTTAATTCTGCTTATTAGTTTTCTCAAGTCTCTTCAAAGCAATTTTGGGGTCCAACACACCTCAGTGCGCTGGAGAATCATGTAGAATGAGGACAGAAGGTCGAAAGGCACAGTAAAGCGAACAAGAGGAGAGTGTGATGGTGAGGGGATTAAGAGAGGGGGTAGAAGGAAGAGAGGGAAGGAGAGGAGAAGAGAGAAGCGGAGAGAAGCGCGGAGGAGCGGGAGGAGGGAAGTTTCCAGACCCGGTTCCCGGCTCTTTCCCTGGAGGCAGACACAGCCTTTCTCCCAGAGCTGGGTTCCTTTCTTCCCCTCCCCTCTTGTCCCACCCAGCTCTGTTTTCCTTCTGAACAGAAGCCAGTCCCTAAGGGCTTGCTTTCTCCTGCCTAAGACAATTTATGTTAGCCTGGACCTTCTTCCGGGTCATCTCACCTGATGACAGCAGCTCAAAGCACAGAGGACTTCCGGCTGGGCCTTACAAGAACAGAGACCACTGACTAGTTTGGAATATAGTTATTATCTATTGGTGCAATAGTTTGGATATAGCTTATTTAAAAATAAAGCACCAGAGTTGCACAGCCCTTCGATATGCCCTGTTGCAACACCACGGAATAAGAGAATTATCATTTGCCTGTTTGCCATCACTCATCACAGCTGTTATACTGGATACTGAAATGCTGGGTGGCTCCCCAGTCTCCCTACCGAACTGTCACCCCCTGAACCCTGGGCCTCACACAGAGCTTGGCAAATGGTAGAGACTCAAAAGTATTTGCCAAACACGTGGATAAATGAAAGAACGGGGCAGCCTTCACACCCAGCAAAGATGCCGGCCAAGCTTTCTCAACCTTCCCTGGAAATCACAGACCTCGTTTCTTACATTCGTGGTTTCCAAAGCATCGGATCCGCGCTCGCCACCGACGCGGGGTGCGTGAGGGGCGGGGGGCGCCCCCTCAGGCCTCGTTGGGAGCGGTCCTCCGCGCCGCCCACGCCCAGTACTTTGCCCACCAGCGACAACCGAGGGAACGAGGCCGTGGGAAGGCGGCGAGCCTCGGCCTGCGCGGGCGGCGCTCCCGGGCCTGTCCTCTGCGGCTGCGTTCGCGTCGCCGCTTCCTTGGATTTTGATCCGCTGCTACTATCAAAAGGCCGGCTACACACTGCGTTTGCATGTGCTCTGAAAGCGGCGCTGCCTCGATTTCTCAGCGCCGCGTAGGTGACGACGACGCAAAGTCAGAATCCCTTGGAGGAGCCCTCTGCGCGGCTTCACCTGTCCGCGCCTCGGTCCTCTGGGAACAGTCGCCTGCAAGCGGCTGCTGGGGGGAGGTAGGAAACAGAGCGTTTGGGTCGCATCGCAGCCCAAGGCATGCGACAGGGCCATCGACAGTAACCCCCCGCGGTTAGGACCCTGCTTCTCCCTTTTTGCTTTCCGGCCCTCCCCGGAGCCCAGACCGAAGTCGAGGTTGTCACAGCCGCACCGTCTTCGTTTCCCTTAGCCTAGTGGCTTTTCTTCCCAGTTTCTGCTGGTCTCCATTGGTAAATTCCTGTCCATCACCAAAACAGCCCTTTGCAGGCAACTCGGGCTTCCCACTCTCACTTTGTGCTCGGCCTCTGGGGAATCGTGTGTGCGTGCGTGTGTGTGTGCGTGGGTGTGTGTGTGTGTGTGCGTGTATGTGCACATGCACATACGTGTGCGCGCATGTGTCAGATCAGCAATACGTTTAAAACTGTGGTTTTTCTGTTTGACCCAACATTCTAGTCACTTCATTTGGAAAGGGTGTTCAGGGCATCTGGCCCACCGTACAGCCTCAAACAGTAAATCACTTTTCTGTTTTAATTACCTGGAACTGGTTTTCTTTGCTTGTAAGTAAGAAGCTGGCCCACAGAGGGACGACTTTTTCTCCAAGGCCCTCGGGGGCTCCTTTTCCTTCAGATGCTTGTCCCCTCCCACCCCACTTCCAGGCTCGGAAAGGTCCTTTGGGATGGGTCAAGAGAGGGCGGACACTGGGGGGCCTCACGAGAGCAGCAGGGGGCCTTGGCGGGCCCCCTGTTCCCTGCGGGTGAGGTCGAGCCAGTGCCCCTGCATCCTGGTATCTCAGTGCTGTTTGAGCACCGATCACAGAGGAAGAATGCTCTGGTTTGGTTTGATTCCATTCCATCCTGAGCAGAAGCTGGGTACCCTTGCCTCACATCCAACTTGGGCCTCTGGGCCGCCTCCTCCCAGACTTGGGGGGCCCTCTGCTCCCGAGAGCAGATGTCAGGTCTAAATCAGAGGGTGATTTTGGGATTTCAGGAACCAGCAATGTTTCAAAAACATTTCATGATTTTATTTGATCAGAAATGACATGAAAAATGATTGTCTGTGGTTTCCATAATTTCATTTGGAAAGACATGTTTAGCACACAAAAAAGGCATAATCTCAGAATAAAAATAATTGAGCCATTTTAGCTTCCTGACAAGCTCACTCTTTGGTCTTTACTTGTCTGATTCTGCTTTAGACCAATGGCACCTTTATCGTAGGCTTTCAGATCAGGCTTCAGAAGCACTGGTGTAATTACGTGGAGACGAGAAGTCTGTCCCCTCTCCTGCCCCATGGATAAGACCGAACATGGTCCCCTGCAGCTGGTGACACTGGCGCTGCATACCCAGGGCCTCCCTTATTCCCAACGCTCCGCCCCCTCTCCCACCCCACCAAGGGTCTCCAGCCTCTCTCCAGCCTCATCCAATCTCGGGTTGTTCTAGGTGTTGAATGGAGGGCAGGGAAGTAGGATGGAAACCCTGTCACTTACTGCTGATGGAGCCAACTGGGGCAGGGGTCGTGACCTCTCCAGCCATCAGCTTCCTATAAGGGCACAGGACAGAGGCCAGAAGGCCTGTGTGGGCCCTCAGTAACACTGAGGGATTCTCTCTTTAGGCTCGTGCTTGTCCCTAGCCCTCTTCTGCCATGGGGAACGTGATCTTTTGCCTGAGAAGGGCTGGCTCAGACCTGTCTAACTCAGGGCCCCTGCTGGCAGTGGCAGAAGCCCTGCCCCCACCTTCAGAACTGTTCTCATGGGAATTCTTGCCTCCGGAGAGGAAGAAAGTCTAAACAGAGGCATCCAAGCCTCTAACCACAGCTTTTCCTACCACGGTTTTGGCTGTGGACACGAACAAGGAAAGCATTTCATGAAACATTTTATTATCCAGAAAAATGATTGTTCAGAGGAGGCCCTGTGAGAAGCTGGCTTTTCCAGTGGCATTGAGTGGCTTCCTGTTTTTTGCTTCTGTGCTGACTGGAAGAGGCATTACAAAAGAACAGAACTAAACCAAACAAAATCTTTCTTTCTTACAAGGTGCTAAACAGAGCTGAAATCCAAATTTATGTCCACACGTGGTAGCGGGAAGCTGCTGGCTCAACCTTTCCCACAGAGAGCTTAGATTCTGTCCAGCCCCTCCTGTGAGTTTTGGTCATTTTCATGAAAACACTTGACCTGGAGCCTGAGGCGCCCCTGTTCAGTGGTAACACAGAAACGTTCAGGAAATGTTCAGGAAACTGTTCAAGGCCACAGAGCTGGGGAGCTGGGGAGCTGGGACACAGAGCCAGGTCTCCAAGTGCCAAGTTTACAATTTTTCCCCACATGACCCATGCATTTACTTATTTATTGGTTTATTCTTTCATTAACATACTTCAAGGGCTTAGCACGTAGGTTCACAGTCCAGTGGGGAAGACAGACACATAAATGACAGTGACAATATAGTTTTGTGTGAAGTGCCTGGGACACCGAAAGGAAAAATCCTGGCAGTTGAGTTGTCATGTACTGGGGGATGGGGGGGGGCGGGGAATGTGTGTCAATGAGCAGTGAGGATGCAGGCGATGAGATCAAGAGGAGGGGGCTGTGAGAGCCACCTGTGCACACAGCGGTGGGCGCCCGCTGTGGGGGAGGGGGTTTCTTGGAACAGGAGGTGGCATTGGAGCCAAGCTGTCCTTAGGAGAAAACAAGTGCTCATCAGGACGGCATGGCCAGGATGGCAGACCTGAAATCACGGGGAGTGGCGGGGGGCAGGTGCGGTGGTGGTCACGGGCTCGGAGCACAGGACTGGCCAGGGGCTGGCACGTTCAGAGGGGGCTGCGAGAGCCAGGGCGTGTTAATGTTTTTTAAAGTACACTTTTTATTGAAGTATAAGATACACACAGAAAAGTACACAAATTGTCACTGTACAGCTTGACGGATGTGCGTATAGCGAACCCACCTGGGTGGCACAGCCAGCTCCTGAGCGAAAACCGACCTCGCCACAGCAGCGCTCCGGTGCCAAGGAGCCCCGGCCATGGCCCCTACCTGTCCCCGTCTCTGATGGGAAAGGAACCACTCTTCTGATTTCTAACAGCATGTACCAATTACATCGGTTTCTGTACTTTATGTAAAGTGGTATGTATGTTTGTGTGTCTGGATTTTTTTTTTTTTCTCACTCAACATCTATATTTAGTTGTGAGGAATAAAGTTGTGAAAGCATTTTTTTCCCCACGTCTTGTTGGTGGGAGGAAGCAGGCATTCTAACCGTTGGATTGCTAGCAGTCCCTGGCTTCTTAGTGGCAGATTAGTGACACCAGAGAAAAGAACACTTCTCTCCCTAACTTCGGAATTATAAAAATTTCAGGGAAGGGCTCTGATGGATACCCCTGACCAACTACTGAAGTCACCAGAATGCAGGTGACATGGTTAGACAGGCCTGAGTCTAGGAGGTCCCAAGGACCAGGGGTGTCAGTAAATTATAAGACAGGAGAGGGAGGAAAAGTTTCCCCCCAGAAGATGCATAGCAGATAACTAGGGAAAGGGGTACCAAGTTTCAGGTGAAAATGAAACTCGCCAC
>NW_011888852.1:3856129-3858118 GCF_000151845.1 Pteropus vampyrus | reverse complement strand
TAATAACCCCAAAAGTGGATTAGGCAGAAGAAATGACAAAGGCAGATTCTCTCTGGTCACCGTTGCCCCAAACCCCTGCCAGATGGCCAAGCAGGGTGGCTTGTGTTTCAGCAAATGACAGAACCTCATTAGGACGCGATTTCATGTTTTAGACGCTGCAGGCCTTTATACGAGGTGAAGTTCATTTCTTAAACTTGTATGACGACATAATGAATGCATGTAAGTGAAGTGTCCAATGAGGTGTAAAACAATCAGTGAATTCTTTGCATATTTTATTTTTCTTTTTTTTGATTTCCAACTCACACACATCTGGCATATTTTACATCTTTGCAATAAAACATGGTTACAATAGCTTAAGGAATTTATATATCCAAAATATTTCACCATGATCTCAAGATGAAATGAACTTGTCTTCCAGATGTTCAGTGTCCTCCCAATTCTAAGCTATAAACTCAAGATATTGCTTACAGCCTGGTGATGAATAACTTAATCATTACGCTGATTCCCCAGAATTTCAGAATCTCATAAATACAAACAACAATGAAGAAGGAATTCAGTGCTAAAACTTACTAGTACAAGGTGAATAACAAATAAGTAATCACATCAATAAATAATGATATGTATCTGGTGCAAAGTGCCAATACAAAGAACCCATTATCTTGTTTTATCTTTTTTAAATAAATGACTGCAAGTGAGTGTAAATTCTGAGAAAATCACATTCCTGTAACATGCCTCATAGCCCTACCGACACAATATGTACATCTATGACAATAGTCACCAAATATACAAAGAAGAAACATGAATAAAGTGTATATACCCCTGGGTGTATAGCTTGATCAGTACAATGTATGGAAAATCATTTGCTAGCCATCATTTTATATCGTAAAAGATGAAGTGCCTTAGGCGAAGAATGTGGCTTTAGGTGAGAATTTCACAAGAACCTAAAAGAATAACTTCAGTTATCGTTATAATAAAGTCCAACCTGTTATTAAAGAAACTAAGCTATTCAAGAACCAAAGAGAAAAACAAAGAAACAACAATGAAAAAAAGCATCAGATTCTCTTTCCCTAACGTGCACACATTAAGCCAGCAGATGACTCTGGAAGAAACGTCCAGGAGCTGGGAAGTCGTTACTATGGAACTAATGATCGTGACTCCTATTTATACAATAAAAACCAGGACCTCATCCCTAAGCCCCCTTTCTGCTGTGTCTTCAAATTATAAAGGGTAGGGCTGAATTTTCTTTGTATAAGTACCAAAAATGGCAAATAATGGCTTCGTATCCAAATGCTTTGTGAGCAAATTTCACTTAGAAGGGATGAATTTAGATTAAAAAGTGCAAACCATATTTTGGTGAAAATGTCAAAAATTACCAATTCAACCCTTGTATACAAGCTGCGTCCTTGGACAGATCTGTTTCATAGTGTGAATGCACCTGTTCCACCAAGACATCAGGAATAAAGAACATGCAAGTTGTAACTCCACAATAAAATTAAGAAACGTTTTGTTCTTTATACAAGGTTTTACTTTTACAAAAGTATCCCTTTAAATAAGATGCATCTGATGTACAAAGTATCAAACGTGTTTTTTTTTTTTTTTTCTCAGCTTGAAAAGAGGCTGGAAATGGGATGCAGGTTAGGTTCAAAGCTTAAACTTTGTAACAACTGGACACAAGGTTCCTCAGAATTGTCAAAAGTCTCTTGTGAAGCGTCCTACTACCTTTTCTCAATTAACAACAATATATGAAATAATTACCAAAACATCTCCTAATTCATATAATTTACATGATATAAGCTTGCTTGGAGCAGCTGGTGTTCGGTCGTGAAAAAACACACAAAGTAAAATGGCTGCTGACTACGATGGACAGCTATTGCTGGGTGTGATGGAATGTACAAACGGAGGTCCATGGAGACGAGTTTTTTCCACCAGAGATATTGCCTTTCCATGCAGCGCTTGTGCTCTCAGCTTTAACTTGGCTTTTGGTTCTTC
>NW_011888852.1:3853742-3854638 GCF_000151845.1 Pteropus vampyrus | reverse complement strand
AATGAAAGAAATGCCTTCTGACCTTTAGCACCACTGATAACAAGTCCAAGTTCTGCGCAGACAGAAACACAGACAACTTCATGGTCGTGGCCCGTGAGGACAGCCCTGGGTGCAGGATAGTCACCTAAGAGAAAACAATGGCAGTGAGTCACTACGGGCCAGTGGCAGAAATGAAGGGCTACACCATTCAATCGAACATTTAAAGCAATAATCATCAATGTTTGTTAAGGGTATTTACTAGCTGTGTGACCATGAGCCAGCTACTTCACTTCTCTGTGGTTCCGCATCTGTAAAACACCTACTACACAGGTAGTTCAGATGCCTGGATGAACTGACGAATGTGATGTGCTTACATGAGGACGGTGGTGACAGCTATTCCCTTTTTCCTGGTTATTGTTATAAAGCACACACCAAGCCTGCCAAGGCATTCACATGGCAATAGTCATATGAAATAGGAACTGTTATTATTCCCATTTTACAGCCTAGAAACCCAAGGCTTTGCAAGGCGATAACTTGCACAAACTGAACCCAGAGCTATCTAATTTTCTAATTTTAAAAGCCATGCTCGTGCCCCCCAAATCTCCAACAAAATGGGCTCAGAAGCTTTGCCTTCGAGGAGGGGGTTAAGCGATGAAGAAAAGAAGGTATGGCCATTTAAATTTTCCACTTGACTTAATAAAGTCAAACCTAGCTGAAAAGTCCGGCCGACTATACTCCGTAAGCATTCTCACTGGCAAGTGCTTTCGCGAGCGCGGAATGACTGCTTTCTACGTGACAGGCGTTCTCCCGAGCGAGGTGAGAGCTGAGAGTCTACGGTGGTATGAGGCACAGCCTGGAGCTGCTGAGGACACCTGAAATGACTCGCCTTGAGCAGGCTTACCATCGTCGCGCCATAA
>NW_011888852.1:3851751-3853692 GCF_000151845.1 Pteropus vampyrus | reverse complement strand
GCCTCTGCTGAAAAGTATGTGAGCCAGGCAGGCCTGTCTGAGACCAGCTGAGGACCTGCGAACAGAGAAGCCTGCTCTTTCTCAGACCCATTTCTCCCTTTTTTTTTCCCTCATCATCTTCCTCTGTTTTCTTACCGGAATCCTTTCTTACAGTACTTCCTCCTCTCCTCAATTTACCCTTTTCTGTACTAGTCTTTCTTCCATCGAGATGCTGGTATCTTATTCACAACACATTTCGCCCCTGCTAGAAAGGAACTTTCCACGACAGTTCTCAAGCGACGGCATTTTCCCTTGCTGTGGCTCACCTCTGGTCATGGGATAAGTCCATCGCTCTAATGCCGGCGTCACATCCGGGGTAAATGTACAGCTGCTTAAAGTCGCAGGCCTGCCAGACTTCCACCACGCCATTGTCCCCTCCAGTCACCAGGTTCTGGCCATCGCTGCTCAGGAGGATGGCCTTCAAGAAAGGCAGAAAAGCAAGCATTTCTCTCAGTGTTTCCCAAACGGTCAGTGGTCACTATTGAAAACATTCAATACCGTTCCCTTGTAATTGTTATTTACTTTTAGCCATTTGTCCAAGTTTTTTAAAGTCCGAATTTCCTATGCGGAATTCATGAAAGTTCTTACATGAACAAAGGATCTTATTAAAACCAATTTAGGTCACAAAATAACCTTGGCCCCAAAGAGCATATTATTGATCTAATCCAGAAAGGACCAAGAGTGAACTGACATGATGTTTTAAGTCCTGAATACTAACAATGTCAAGACTTTTAGAACAAATGGCAGAAGCACATTTCGATGGCATTTTTAATAATGATAAACCAGCAATTACACTTCGTTTGGGACTGAAGGACAATTCAGTAGATATAATTTTGGTCTAGGGTTCTGAAGATAAGATTCTTTTACAATAAACTCACTTTTAATGTCAGAGGGTACGGTGCTGAAACAGTTATTTGTAAAAGGAGTTTAAGAAAAATCTCCTTCAGGGTCTAACCTCTAGTCAAACAGCCATCATCTGCAAAGTCTAGTTCACTGAGTTAATTAGTTGAGATTCAGTAAATTTTGGGTTCGTTCAAAGAAGCCATCTACACTGGACACCAGCAACATTCCATTATGCATCATGTAATATAAAACCGTGAACCTTTAATCTGTTGGCTTCAATCTCTATTTAGCACTGAACACGCAGATTTACCCGTGTTGAATCGTTGATCTCCATTTGAGCCAAAAGCTTCCCATTAATGCTGAAATTGCTGAACCGCCCTCGTTCATAGTATATGATACAGTGGCCTTCGCTGGAGACGGAAATCAAACGCGGGAACAAGCAGTGTTCTGGTCCCTCCAGAGCTCTCAGCAAATCCCCAGTGATCGTGTGCACAAGGCAAGGGCCCTCTGCAGAAAGAAGGGTATCGACGGCCAGAGTCATTGGGGATGACAAGTCACATACTAGCGCTCACAGATCTGCAAACCGTACCTGGGTATACACTCGGATTTGTTGAAAAAAATTTAGAAAAAAAGAAAAAAGAAAAGAAGTATGCTGGCAAGAGCCAAGCACCGATATTATATTTAAATAGAACGAATACAGAGAACTGTTAAATAATATGCACACCATCCAAAACTTTTACCTAGGTGATATCATGAGATAATCTTCATAAAGAAGGATATACTTCATAGACTATGTGAGAATAAAAGACTAGATGTCCCATGAGTTTTTTCCTAATGTGTTTTTAGAAATTTCTTTTGAAGTTTAGAATCATCAAAACAATTGCTAATTTTCTTTAGTGTTTTCAAAATTTTAACATTGCATGACATAAATATATTACTATTAAATAATAAGTTCTACCTTTTCTATAGTTTATACATAAGATGTAAAAGGCAAAATTTTTAAAAATTAATAAAGTAATTCAGATTATAGAAACAATTTTTGTCTTTTAAATAAATGAA
>NW_011888852.1:3828390-3849731 GCF_000151845.1 Pteropus vampyrus | reverse complement strand
GCTGAGAGTCTACGGTGGTATGAGGCACAGCCTGGAGCTGCTGAGGACACCTGAAATGACTCGCCTTGAGCAGGCTTACCATCGTCGCGCCATAACGACAAGCGTGAAGAAGGGCAAACGTACGTGCACAGAGTGTGGCAGGGACCCCCCCCCCCACAAAAAGCTGCATATAAATTAAGAGAAAATCAGAATATTTGGTGAATAAGCTGCATGAAGAGACTGTGTCAGAAGGATAGGCAAGTCGACATCTTAGTGGGAGAACCGGAGGAGCCAGTGGGGGATGGAAGCGAGGGGTCTCTGCAGTCTTGGGGTGCAAAAGTGTGGAGGAAATGGAGACAACAGCAAGTCAGAGAGGAATTCCGGGAGGTGAAGGGGGAGGGTGCCAAACCCGGGTGGGAGCGGGCGTGGGGTTCGATGGGTCAAGGAGGCTGGTGCCGGCGCGCTGGGCGGTACACGAGGACCCGAAAGACTCACTGAAGTGAGACTCCACTGATGGCGGAGCGATCGGAAGGAAGGACGCGAAGCGTGAACGACACAGTCTGGACCTGGCCACTAGATTGGTCGACAGACATCAACGCAAACAGTAATTAAATGTGTAAATATCCAATCACATAGCAAATATTTATAACATGTATATTGAGAATAAAACGAATTCTCTTGTACTCACTCACCCCCAAGCTAAAGAAATACATAACACTACCGATAACTTTAGCGCCCCTTTCTTAATATCTTAGAGAACAATATGCCTTCTAAAACAGAGTCCTGTATTTTTCTCTTCTGTTCACTCTGTTTCACCTGGCTGTTGAGTTTGCGATCTTTCTTTTACTGTGCTTGAGCTCCTTGCATGCTGGCCGGGTTTCCTCTGTGAACTCGTCTCTCAGGTAGGGCTGACCCCTGCCTGCTGTCCTGTCTCTCAGAACTGTGCCTGCCTCCCAGCAGAGTGCCCAACGCTCCTCCCTTCTGCTCTGCCAGTACCTCCTCCTTCAGACCCACCCATCTTCTGTCTCCCCAGAAATTGCTCACACTTTTATGTGAGTTTTCTCAGATCCATCAGCTTCGGCCTCGTTTTTGAGGCAACGCTTACTTAGATGATGTGTGTGTGTGTGTGTGTGTGTGTGTGTGTGTGTGTGTGTGGTGTGTGGGTGGGGGGGGTCAGCAGCCATGTTAGTTAGTCGTCTTTTCTAAATATATGTATAATGCTGTAATGTGTTTCCATATTGGCAGAGAATCATTTGTATTTGTAGCAGTCCTGGATTTGTCTGAAACCTATTAATATAATTTATAAAATTATGCTTCAATAATGGCCTGAGTTCTCTGGTAAAATAAGGATTAAGTAATGATAAGATTTTATGCATTATATTACCCTTACTTTTTCTAAGTGATTAATTTTGTCCTGGAGAGACTGGTCAATAGAAAAATCTTGACATTCTATGTTTAAAAAAATTTATATACAGTAAAATAGCTTCTCAAACCTTGTCCTTATTTATATGCGATAGAAAGAATAAAAAGCAATCTAGTTCTATTGCAGGGGATTGAAAGAAATGTATTAACATTTTAAAAATATTTCTTTTGTATGTAATATATTTTCTAGTAGGAAATAGGTTTTTCAAAGGCTTGCATCTGATTTAGAAAGTTTAAAAAGCCTTATTTTTCATTACGATTTTCCCAGATCATTTGAATAAACTGTGGAGCTTGAACGATTAAGGGATATTTAGGGCCCCTGAAAGCCTCGTTTCCCTGTTTAAATGGGAGAAAAGTAAATCAAATGTTATTCAGACCGTTTGGAGTTGGGAAGCCTGCAGCGTGGAGAAAGTATATTTCCAAGGTTTCATTTCATTGCTAGGGACAGATGTCACACACCCCAACAATCATTTAAAATCTTAGGGATATTCTGTCTCTGTCACATCACAATTGATGGATGTAGCTGAGGGTTAAAGTGCAGGCGGGGGTGCAGGTGAGACCGCCCCTCCAAGGAGCCCCGCGCATGGCCCTCGTTCCCCAGGCATCTGACTCCTCGAGAGAAGGGCCCTCTGTGTGATGGAATCACTGGGAATGATACAGGAGACAGACACATGGCCAATTCTGAGAGCTCTTATGGGCAAGCATTGGGAAACTCCAAATATAAAAGGCTTATCATAAACAGATTGCGTCTCGTTTTTATCAAACGTCATTTCAATGTTTTCAAAATGGGTGATGAAAAAAGTACCAGGGCATTAGTTGCTGCCATTCGCACAGAAGTGACAAGGAGAATTTTTTTTAGGGAAGTAGTCTATGGCTTTCAGAGAAATGATCGAAGTAAAGATTACCCATGGTTCTTATTATTTTAACCCCATTTATGGGACTATCAATACCCAGGGCAAGCCTTGGTCCTTCTGAGTGAGAGCTAAGCAAAAACAGCAGTTTCTAAGGCCTATGACCCTCCGTGCAGTTCTGCCGGACAGAAGGCAAACCTCCTGATGACACAGGACATTGAGACCTCACCTGCAACCTTTGTGAAGTCACTGCAGAATCCGCGTGAAAGGCATTTTCATACGGTGGATTTTGGACAGAAATCCCAGAAGAAGAGATTTAATCAAAGGGTGTGGCGGTCACATCACTACTCTGATTTCGAGACTTATTTTAAAAATTACGTGAGACATTCGCTGGGCTAGCTCGGCAGAACTGTGTTGGCGAGGAGTCCCTCATTCAAGATGCTGTGTCCTCAGACACCTGCAGGGCTGTGGCAGGGGCCTGGTCCAGGAACCCAAAACACCTAGGCTGACATTCTCCACAGGTCGCAAGGTGACCCACACAAAAAGATTCCATGGGCTGGAAAACATCCCGTGATGTGGTTTCATTCACCACATACTCGTAGAGTGCTCAAAGGAAAACAGAAGATTCTTCTCTCGAGATGACACTGACAGTCTGAGATCTGAAGCTCTCTGATCGCGAGAACAGGTTGGTCACTTGTTTTTTACATGGCTCCTGACCCTTGCAGCCTTAGTTCCCTAAAGGAAAGGAAAGGCAGAGCCCAGTGCCAAGCAGCCCCCTTTTGAGTCGCGAATTTATAAAGTCTCCTGACGTGAGGCCGAGTGGATGGGAGGGCTGAGCGGCCTGCTAGAGCCAGCCCTGTGCCAGAGATGTCACACCACACACATTATTACTTGGCCCTCAGAAGGTCTTATGAGGAAAGAATTTTTACACAAGTAACTGTGCTTCCTCTGATACTTAATGAAGAGATGGTTCAACATTTACTCAACTTTAAATAAGGTTCCTCATTCCGAGAAGCGAGACAAATTCATTATCTATCTGTCTGTCTGTCTATCTATTTATCTATCTCTCTATCTATCTATCTATCTATCTATCTATCTATCTATCTATCTATCTAATCTATCTTAATCTATCTATCTATCTACACATACACACATTCAAAATATCTCTGGGCTATTCTTTGTCCATGTTTTCATCTCTTATAATGCCATTGGTTGGTAGAGGTTGTAGAACTGGGCACCAGGACAGTCATTCGAAAAGAAGGCTGGATGCAAACAAAGAGAGGGATGTGATTTGGCCGATGTTTCGTGACAGGTTGTGGCTGGCAGGAGGGTCAGTGTCCAGAGCTGAAGCGTACACAATGGGAGCCCAGGAAGGGGTGTGTGCACAGCTGGAGTCTCCTTTTCAGTGGACTTCTGGTTTCATAGTTTGCATAATGCTTATACATAGCTAAGAGACTGTTTTTAAAACATGAAATAGAATTCCCTTTCAAGATGTCCTATTGCTATGATTTCAAAAATTTTCTGTGCATGTATCCACTAGCTCTCTATAGAGCACCTCATATATGGTACAGACATTAAAGCCAGACACTTTAAAAGCAGAACGAATTTGGAGCCGAGGTCCCCATGTATTTTAAATGTCTGCCGAAGAGACAACAATGTTGACTTGCCCCATCCTGCGCCTATCTTGTTGGAAGCTACAGCACGTAATGAGAAATGTCAAGGCCCAAGATCAATGAAATTTTGGGCTCCAGGGATTCAACAGGAATAGCATTGATCCTTTTCAAGAACACCAGGCAGAGAAGTGTTGTAATATATTGCAAAGAGGGGCTCAGGAGGATAAGCGGCCAAGTCCAAGATACCTACCTGACAAAAAATTCAATCAGCTTTTAGCGCAAATTGCCTGCTCCGCTCTCCTTTCTTTCACGCAGTAGGCTGCTTCCAATTAGAGTGCGCAAATTAATTTTTATCACTTCCAAATTAGTTTCAGAATTTGTGTAAAAGTCTGTTTCAGATGAAAGCATCTGTCCCTCACATGTCTGCAATTCTGTTATCTAGCCAGGGACCTATTTAAATCTCCAAGAACATTTTCTATGTTCAAAGTCACAAGTTTGAAAGAGTAAAAATGAATATTAGCATTACAAAATATATTAATAACACAACTATAATTCAACTGTAACCTACAAGTGGAAGCTTTTACTTTTTTCTTTTATGGTATGAAAGAAACTCTTTGTAATAATCCGTTTACAAATTTTCATTGTCTTGGTCATAAACTCATTGAAACTATAAAACAACTAGAAAATGACCTTTTTTCCTGAGATGTCTAAATGAATCATAATAATATATTTGACACAATGACACCAGTAACTCCTTTTATACCTAAAAAAAATCCACAAACATTATTTATTTTTTTCCTGTGGCACTAACAGAACTATCCGTTAAAAAATAATGACAGTGGAAAAGAAGACTAAATATATTAAAGCCCCTTGAATTTATCTTGAGTGATGTCCATGTAAAATGAGTAAATTAATCCTATCGCTTTTTGAGTTGTGCTGTATACATATGATTTGGCCTTCGACATACAAAGAAACTCAGTGTCCATACCAAACCCAGTCCCTGAATCCTAACAGCTACTGAGATATCAAGCTTCATGCTAGGACAGCCTCCTTGAAGTCTAGGTTAATATATACAACCCTCAAAACCTAAGGGCATTGTGTCACACACTTCAATATGAATTTAGACATAACTAGCTTTTTGGTCTTGAGCAGGAATGCATTATAAGATAGAAAACCCATCTAGCCTGATTCTCTGACCTGTGAATTGGTAGCTAGGGTAGATTAAACTGGAACAAGAAAAATATTTTTCTTTCATACTACGAGTTTCCTAATGGCAAAGAGTCTATGTCGACACCCACGACTGGTCCCTGATGTGACAGTCAGCCCGGTGTGCACTGTGACTGCTTTACAAAAAGCGGGTTAACTGATATACACGGTCTCTCTCTCTCTCTGGTCACAGATACATGTGCTACTTGGCGGTTTCAACAGATCAAGTCATAAATCAGTCGAGTCAATCAAATACTAAATATGACTAATTATTATTATTTTTTAAATATTGAGATTATCCATATGGCAAAAAGCTGAAACCAGTTTTTACATAATCATCAATTTGTACCCAAGGCTAAGAGATGAAGGTAAGCATTCTGTTGATGCTTAAAGTACTGACGACACCAAACATTATCTGATAGCAATTCATGATTCATGTAATGGACACTCAGCACACTCAGCACATCAAGGCAGGAAAAGCAGTTTTGTGATCAGTATAATATAGATCCTTGTAAACTCCAGAAGCCCAGACTTTGGCTCTACAGTACTTCCTGCTCTTAGGAGAGGAGCAGCACACAGTAGGCATTCAAGACGTGCTTGTTGTTTGACTAACACTTTACGTGCTCACCTTGTTTATTCTAGAAGAGCATTCCCTCCCTTATATTAAAGATAATGAATAAAATAAAGCCGTACCGCATATGTTGACATTAAAGGTCTGACAAAGTCTCAACAAGGTGAGTTTTATGAAAGTGGTTTAGGTTCATGATGATGACCAGTTTTTGACCAAAAAATACATTTTTACATATGGAATTAATACTGAAAAATATGTATTGATAATATTCTGCTGTAATTTCTTAAGGGTAATCTTGTCTTTATTTAAAACTTCCTTAAAATGTTATATTTTAACAAATGTAATACTCACAATTTTTTCTTAAGAATATAAACATTTCTATTTATACAGCTGTTATAAGGAATTTTAAACACTTTAAATATTACTACATTTAACTTTTCTTGCTAACTGATAGACCAAAGCTGTAATCAATTGTTAACCACCTTTTGGTTTAAAAGATCATTAGAAAATAATGTAAAATAAAGTAGCTAACATAGCTAATTACTATAATTTAACATTTTTTCTTTAAAATTCTTTACTAATAGCAGTACATCATATAAAGTATCTTATCTCTGCTATTGGATGGTAGTTTCTAAGAAATTAATCCTCTTTTAGGAAATATCATTTTTCTCATTTCCGAGCTTCACTTGAAAGATGATAATTAATTAGATTTAAAGCAGCATTTAGTTGTTTTTAAAAAATTCTAATAATGTCTGATTTTTGTCACTATAGCCGGAAGATATTATATAAACCTGCTGTTTAATTTGACTTTTTAAATGAAATGCTACACTACTATGAAAATAAAGAAAATCTGGATATATGTGAAAATTATATTTAGATTAAATGTGATAATGTACCATGCTTGAGAGTAATAAAGCTATCGCTCACTGGTAGATCAAACGTCTGTCTGTCTGCTCTCTCTCTCTCTCTCACACACACACACACAATGATTCTGCTAAAAATAAAATTTCTTTTTTTTAAGGATATGGTTTTTAAAGAGTAAATAAGGAGATTAATTTATTAGTATTTAGAGTACGGTCTCTGTCATAATATAGAATTGGTAGCTAATTACTTGAACTGGTTGGAAATCAAGCGACATCGAATATTCTTTTTTCCTTAAACCAGCATCACATCTTAGCTCACAACTTAGACCAGTGGCTGAAATGCATAACACACACATCTCTCTTATTCAGTATCTACACGAAGAGACAAAACTTCACGCACACTTCCAGTTTCTTCATCTACTGTTGTTCAGCTCTAGCTGTGGGCAGCAAGAACGAAGCTTCACAGAACATTTGGTCATCTAGTTTAATCCCCCTCTTTCTCTCTCTCTTTCTCTCTCTCTCTCCCTACCCGCTGTACTATGATAGGGTCTTTGCGCCTATCGATTGAAAGCCACTTCCTATTTTTGCAGTGTTCCTGTCAAAACGTGCAGGAGTTGGATTGGAGGTGGGTGGGACTCGAAGGGTCGATGCACAGATCCGTGTCCGTCCCCAGCTGTCTCGCAGGCTGGAACGGCCCGGGGGAGACAGCCTCCGGCCACACAGTTGTAACCTGGCATCTTACATATTTCTCGTCTATTCTTACCATGTCTTGGTGGTAAGTACACAGCATTCTCGGGAAGTTTTTATCTCTGTTTTTTCCTAAATGTTTCTCAAGGTCACTTTTCAGTTTACTCTGGAGCACTGTTTAAGCTATGACCAGTGTGTGAATTATAATCAGAATAACCCTGGTCTAGGTAGTTGCCATTATTAAGGTTTTATAGAAACCATTCCTTATTTTACAGGAAATATGTGCCTTTGAACTACTGAAAGCTTGGTAATTAAAAACAGTAATTATTTCTAGGCAATACTCTATCTATTTCTTCAGTCATTTAACAATGTTTTATTGAAGATCCGTCGTGTGTGCCACTATGCGGGGAACTGGAGACTTAAGACAGAAAGGAAGGGACGCGTGATCCTCTTCAGCTCCTCCTCAAAACAACCGTTCCAAGGAACAGTAACTGCTCAGAAAAACATGTTTCAGAAACTGTAGGTAAAACAGATGTCAGCAGATTTACTTGTGTAAGACTTTCAGAGCTTACATAGCTAGTAAGAGTATATGTGGTGTTTTCTAAAAGCGTTTTACTCCAGAGTTCCATTTTTCCCCACAGGACGTCTTAGGGAGCGCTGCTGAATAAAAGCACTTACGAATCATCTCAAGTATTTTTTGCCTCCCCACTACCCACTTTGAAGGGGGTACTCGATCACTGTAAATGAATAAATGGAGATATTTACTATACTAAGTGGCAGAAAGTAGTAAGCTCCCTCACAGAGGCACAAATAAAATCTTATGGAAATTTAGAGAAGGGAGAGAATATATTCAGCTGCGAGAAATCACATGAAATTTAATGGACCGGGCAACACTGAAGGTTGGGGACATTTGGAGAGGGGGGGAGAGCAGCTGAGCAGACAGTCGACGCGAGGGGACCTGGGAGCTTCTCCAGGACGAAGGGTGTCATAGTTGTTCTACGTCCCAACGGCAATCCTTGCCACTTAAGCTTTCATATTTTAAAAACCTTACAACCTCAGGAAAAATTATTAGGAAAATAAAAAAGGGAAAATGTATTTAAATGAATTTACAGTCTGACAGTTCTAGACAAATACTTACTGCTATTAGGGTTGTCGCCTATGATATGGTGCCGTCCACTCCAGTACCAGAGAAGCAGAGTCGCATCTCGGGACCCAGACACAATATAGCAGTCCCCACCAATGTACGACTCAGACCTGGCCAAGCATGTGACCACGTCCCAGTGGCCAAATACAATCTGAGTTAATTTGCCTGAAACACAGAAACAGTAGATTTAATTCGTTTGCTATTTTCCTTTAAGTGGTAATAACTTTTGTTTTACTAGATTTGTGAAAAGTGACTCTATAGACCTGCACATTTATAAGGTAATTCAAATCTAGCTACAGACTTGCTTTCTTGAACTGCTTCGGAAAAATGACACAAGACTGTCCCTTAGAGTTTTTAAGAAAAGGACTTATGAGATGACACAATGATAACTTTTTTTCCATCAGAGTTCAGGCCAGACAAAGGGGAGATTTAAGGTCTCTTACTGGATTTGGTTTGGGCATGGGGCCATAGCCCCCTTTGTCCTATGAACTCAGGGCTCATGCTGAAGTTCAGAATGGATGGAATGGTAATTAGTTATTTACTTAAAATTGTTAGCTTTTCATTTGAACCCTGACACTCAAAAATTCCTACATCATTAAGTATGATTTCATATTAAGCTTTGGGTGTAATGGTAGGCATTTTGAAGAGAATAAAGTATTTCATAGTTCAGTTTACCTGTTTCTGTAGAATAAACTCTGAAGCTCTTATCCCAAAATCCACAGATGAGAATATAGCGGTTATCGGCTGTGACCACAAAGCAGTGTGCGTTGATTTGTATGCTCTGGTCAACGAGGTCTGTGATCTGACGTTTGTTCACTCCAGAGTTATTGGCTAAATGTAAATAGAAAAAAACTTAAAAAATAATTTGACGTTTCACCAAGCACGTATAGAAGGAATACTTTTATGTTTTATTTATCTAGAAATGTTTTTTTTAAATAATTAAAAAATTTTTCAATGATAGCTGGCATATAACATTATGTTAGCTTCAGGTGTATAATATGGTGATCAGACATTTATATAACTTACAAAGTGATCACATCAATAAATCTAGTGCCTATGTGACACTGGATATAGTTATAATATTACTGACTATGACCTTATACCTTACATGCCCATGACTACTATTTTATAACTACCAACTTGGACTTCTTAACCCCTTTCCCTTTTCACACATCCCTCTAATCCTCCTCCCATCTAGCAGCCATCAAAATGTTCTCTGTATCTATGGGTTTCTTTCTGTTTTGTTTGTGTATTTTGTTCTTCAGATTCCACACGTAAGTGAAATCACATGACATTTATCTATTTCTGTTTGACCTACTTCACTTAGCACAATGCTCTCTAGGTCCATCCATGTTGTTGCAGATGGCAAGATTTCATTTTTTTTACCGCTCAGTAATATTCCATTGTATATATGTACCGCCTCTTCTTTACCTATTTATCCATTGATGGACACCCAGGTTGCCTCCATATCTTGGCTATAGTAAATAATGCTGCAATGAACATATGGATTCACATGCCTTCAGAGTAGTGTTATGGGTTTGTTTGGATAAATACTCAGGAGTGGGATTACTGATTCCTTCTTTGTCTCTTGTTATAGCCTTTGTTTTAAAGTCTATTTTGCCTGGTATAAATATTGCTACCCCTGTTTTTTTTGGTTTGTTTCCATTTTCACAAAATATCTTTTTTCATCTCTTTACTTTCAATCCGTGTGTGTCTTCCAATCTGAAGTGAGTCTCTTGTAAGCAGCATATGTAAGGGTCTTATTTTCTTATCCATTCAGCCACCTTATCTTTTGACTGAAGCATTTAATCCATTTACAATTAAAGTAATTGTTGATAGATATGTGTCACTGCCATTTTATTATTCATATTTTTAATCTTCTTTCTCTTCTTCTTAAAAGAGTCTTTCTAACATTTCTTGTAACACTTAGAAATGGGTTTTTAAGGCTATAAGATTAAGATTTTAACATTTACCCATGAGGAATATAAACTTTTTTAGTAGCGGTGATTATTTATAAACCACATTCCATATTTTAGAATTGTCAGAAATGTAAGGTCTTCCTCCACCAATAAATAAATACAATATGAGAAATTGAAGATGATGAATTTAAAGCATAATGAAAATATCTAAATGCATTTAATTCTGTAGATGTTCATTACATACAAGTTCATTTGTGTCTAACAAGTTCAACAATAATGAGGAATAATATTGTATGAGGTATGTTATATAAGGAAAAAATGTCTTACTATTCGCCCCAATCTGTCACTTTCTGACAGCATTTACAATTCACGGGAAAAGAAGAGGGAAGAGATTTGAGCAAGGGATGCTGTTACGTGAGGGGTCCCTCAGGGAGCTTTAGGTCAGCAGCTTTGAGGACCTGGATTGTCAACGAACACAAGATCTTTCCAGAACGAGCTGGCAGAGGAATGAGAAAGATGGGCGAGGGACTGGGGAGTACAGAGACAGGCAAAGAGTCGGCGGATAGCACTGGGATTGGATGAGAATGAAGACGGGAGCTCAGAAACAGCGTCTGATTTCCCCAGTGCCTGTCTGCATGCCAGCCTGTCCCTGCTCTATGCCATCCTTTCAGGCTAAATCCCGAGGCTGAATTCTTAACAGAAAACGCAGATGTGGACGATCAGCATCGCTCTCCAACACCAATTAAATCTGATAGGTACTATTTGTGAGATCTGCTAACACTATAATGATAACAAGAGAAGGTAAACAATAAAAATTTACATAAAAAAGGTAGCAAAAAAAAAAGGAAATCAAAGGTCCTAAGTCACTTAAAAACGATATAATTAGTTCCTCATTTATTAGAATACAATTATTAATTTATCCATGGTCACGCTCTATCTGTATGTGACACTGTCAATGTCTCTTGGGCAGAGGAAGAGCTAGACTCTAAAAATATTCCTGGTTCTAAACCCTATATTCCCCCAAAGACATGTGAATGGCATTTTGTAGGGGCTAAAACTAAGTAACTGAAATGCTGTTTCTCATCTTATATCAAAGATAAAGGGTGAAATAACCTAAGAAAAAAATACCATATCTTGTAGATGGCTTAATAATTCTCCGTATCATTTTCAACATTTTTTTGCTAATTTAGTTCTCTATATGATCCCATGAAATTAGCAGAACAAATATTAGTACTATAAACCATCACACAGATATGAAACTGAGGTCTAGAAAGATAAAGGGGCTTGTTCCAGATCATATGGCTAATAAATGTGTTTGTGGTTACTTAAAAATATTTATAATATCTGCTGCAGAGTTATAGCTCATGAATTTGCAATTTACATAAAATCTTTAATTTAAAAAAGTTTTAGCCTTACTGAATGAAGAATTGTAAAAAAGATGTTCTTCAGTATTCATTTTTTTAATAATCCCTTTCGAGTCTTTATATATATTAAATAGTATAAGGTTCTTAAAGACTAGTTTAGGCTGAAAGAAAGGACAGTTGGAAATATCTGTCTTTTTAGAATCAACTTAAATGACCTCTTAAAATATCAAGAAGATGCTACAAGTAATTGCTTTGATACCAAAAAGTTCTTAGGTGGTATGTTATGTTTTACACAGCACCCTGATGATGAGTGATATGATCTGTACATTAATTTTGTGGCGGAAAAAGTATTATTCAACTATCATTTGTGATAAATAACCACACAGGGAGCTGTGGATAGTCAGCATCCGTGAAAATGTGATTTTGTTGTTCGCATACCTATTAGTGGATCCATTTCAATGGGAAGATGATGGGCTTGGTCCAAGGAATACCCTGGCGCTCCTCTGAGGCCTACAGATTAAATGAAAAGAGAAAACCACCATAAAATTCTCAGAAAGGAATTTCCTAATAAGCGGTATTTTATGATGATCATACAAAGAATATATCTGCTTAAAAATTACTTGGTAAATTATTGAAAAAATGATTCAGTCATGTCATATGTCTTTGTAGAAAGTACAAAATTATTACAACAGAGATTGCTAGTTTCCACTTAAGACGTAGAATGCAGAAAGCTGGAAAGAATGTTGATATCCTAATAACAAGAAAAAGCTGGATAAAATAGAAAATCGTAACATTTTTGAACCTAACAGAGAAAAGGTTGCCAGGCAACCAGTGAGCCTGAAATCTATGAAAAGGCCATGCTCCGAACAGGGATGGGTGTGAGCACAGGTTCACCTGGGCCCAGGCAGAGGGGAAGATGGAGCTCCCACCCAAGTGGGCTTCCTTTCAATACGTGACAAGTCAACTGAAAGTATAAAACTGAGCCACACCTAGAATCATGACCTCAGTAAAAGATACTTTCAGAGGATTAATGTTTAGGGCTTGACTGAGTTCCTTTGTCATAATTTTTTACATGTGGTTATATAAAATATAATACTTTTGAACAATTCTAAAGGGAAATTTAATCCTTTATAATTTTCTCTCAATGCAAAACATTTCTAGAGTCTTGACTCCTGTGAATAATAGTCATCTATTTTAAGATGTTGGCTGCACAG
The DNA here is from genome assembly GCF_000151845.1 of Pteropus vampyrus. Taxonomy (NCBI): domain Eukaryota; kingdom Metazoa; phylum Chordata; class Mammalia; order Chiroptera; family Pteropodidae; genus Pteropus; species Pteropus vampyrus. Next base: position 3,836,898 of record NW_011888852.1, on the reverse strand, counting down.
CTCTGATTGAATGGACGTGGTTCTACCTCATGTTGGTAACACCATAACCATAAAATAGCTGTATTTAGAAACTCTTACAAGAATAAGCTGTGGCACACATCACTCTGTTTCTCAGAGCAACGAAGCGGCCAGTAGAACAGAAGGATTTGAGTTAATTCACCGTGGCTCATCCACTTGGTCCTTGAGACAGCGGGAGCCCTGGGCCTTCCAGGGAGATTCCAGTGGTGACCTGGGCCAACTAACTCATTTGGTCACATCCACTTCTGGCTTGGTTAAATAATATCAATACATCTAATTTTTATGACGGAATTACATCACTTCAGATGTACTGGCTGGAACTTTCAAGAATAAGTTTGCAGAAAACACATGAAATCACTGAATAATTTCAATCTTGTCTTTTCTCAAGGACTCTAAGCTCTACGAGGAGAAAGACGATGTTTGCCGTGGTCATTGTTATACTCCCAGTGCTCGGGGCTATCAGACACACAGTGGCCGTTGAAATATTTACTAAAGAAATTAATGAAGTGCAAGAAAGAGGTGTTAAACCATCATCTAGAAAATCCAGATTCAAACGCACTTGTTTAATACGGAAAAAACAGCTTGCTTTTTTTTTTTTTTTTTTTGGGGGGGGGGGGGAGAGCGGGGGGGAAGGCCCTGGCTTTTTTTTAAAAATGCTTCCATTCATCAAATATTTATTGGCTACTTAACGATTAGCCAAGCATTCTGTTGGGCACTAAAATAGAGCAGCAGTGACTAGGACACTCAAGGGTCATTGAGTCAGGTCTGACGATTATTTACTCTGCAGCTCTTTGTACATAAGTTGGCATCAGAGCTAGTCCCCGGTAGGCACATCCTAACTGAAGTTAACTGCAGCTTTTAAACCCTTTTGTAAGTGACTTGCTCAGGCACACATACCTACTGTGTTGTGCCATCGATTCACTGCAAACAGCCTGCTGCAGGTCACGGTCACCACGGCAGGGATGGTCAGGTGGGGCAGCGTATTAGCTGCCACGTGCGTTACCGGAGAATTTGATGGGAACTTCAGCACCATGATCACATCCTGTTGCATCTGATCTTTAAACATGAGTGGACTCTGTGGAAGGAAACACTGTTGAATAGAAAGGGAAGAGAACAGAAGAAAACAGAGGGATAACACGGTTAGTGAAAACTCTGGGGAGAACGCGGTTAAAACAGATGAGGTCAGCATGAGCGCACACAGAGAACCAAGCAATGCGGACTTCGCTACTGGGAGGACGACACAGAGAAAAGAGCAAGGCCTCTGAGGGGTCACTGCTAGAGGACACCGACTTATTAACGACCAGCCTCCATTCAAGCATCTTGAGATGGCAGTGTGCGAAGGTAGCTTACGGATATGTTCGCATGAAGCAGCATCAATTCTCAATGCAGTTAAAACATCGGTTTGGTGGGAAAATAAGTCGAGTCAGTTACTGACACTATTTACGTGAAATATAAAGTGAATTGACTGATACTTTCATTCTTTATTTACCTGGATGATCTGGGGTCACGGCTCCAGTCTACATAATGAGACTATAATAGTCCCCGATGTCAGCGCTTCGTACACCTTTCTACTGTGGCTTATGACCCGTGCCTCCTTCCCCCTCTGGACTGTGAGCCTACTGACCGCTAACCCCGCGTTTGTTTGTTTGTTTATTTATTTTTTATTTATAGGCGAGGCAGCCCTTGGTTGACCTCGCGGATTGCAAGGACCTTATCAGCTTACAATTCGTTATTATTATTATTTTTTTAACGCCTACAGCACCTGGTCTTCATGGGTGGTCTCCCATCCAAGTACTAACCAGGCCCGACCCTGCTTAGCTTCCGAGATCAGATGGATCAGGCTTGTTCAGGGTGGCATAGCTGTAGATGCGTTTATTTTTTTAAATTTATTTGTTTATTTATTTGTTTCTCAAACATCTAACACATGACTTGATAAAAAGTAGATATGGTAAGTATGACTATTAAGTACTTTAAACCACTATAAATACTATTAGATAAAAACACAAGATAGTTCTCATTCATGTTTTGTAACTGTTTGCTGCATATATGAATTCTCTGCTACACCAACTTAGAAAGCTTAAATTTTCTTTATAAACAGTCCCATGCCAATTTAGTCTCCAACAATTTCCTCGAGGAATGTATTGAATTCTGACTGGGCATTTCTCCAGGATAAATATTTTTATTATTATTATTAAACAGAGAAAACTAACTCGGGAATAAAACTCTTCTGCCAAGGCATTTCATAAAATAAAGTGTTAGAGATACTCTCTTGGACAGTTTATGAAAAATCCTTCGTCTTGAGGCTTGAGGCTCCAACGCCACAGCTCCACGTCCACGTCTACACTGCGACTGGGTGTGATGTGTGAGAATGGTGTGCCTGGTGCTACCCCTTCTGCTTTGCCACACACAAGGACCCATTCGATCAGAAGGTTCATTAGTAACTAACCGAGGTATTGACGCTGGTTGAACAACTGCAGAGAAAAAAAATGTTTTCAAACACATTTGTTTATGTGCTTCGCTAGAAGCTTAACTATTGATCCATTGAGGGTACTTGTGTTTGCCTCTGCATCACCAATGCTTAGCATCGTGCCCGACTCGCAGAAGGGGCTCAATGCAAATCTGTCACGTAAGTGACAGAATAAATGAAAGGTATCAAAAATTCTTTCACCCCAAAATAATAGCTTATACATTTCTGTACACATATATTATAGACCATATTCCAGAGCTCTTTTCTCCAAAATTAGGGAATTTGCTGCCTTGATTATTGTCTACAAGAACCAGGGAGCTATATAATTCATCACGTTTTTTCGTGAACACATTTTTACCTTCAAAGCATGTTTTTACTAGAGAAAAAAATTAGTAAAAATTCGCCCTTTAAAAAATAAATTTTACATAAGTTTATCAGAAAATATTTTACCTTCTTCAAAGTAGATAAAGACAGAAATGTGTACTATTTGCTAATAAACCGAAAAAAGAACTACCTTGTTTCAAAAATTGGCTTTTAAAATTCAGATCAGAGTAAAAAGAATATTACTTTTTCCCTTGCAAATGGGAGTAAAAGTGTTAGTATAAGTAGTTAATGCTGATCGATGTCACTAGCTAACATTTACTGGGAGCTCACTGCATACCAGGTGCTGGTCTAAGTGCTTTACGTATTGAGTCATGAAATTCTCAGGGATGCTGAACTGTAAATGGAGAAGTTATATATATACTTTGCCTGAGTCCTTCACTAGTTAGTGGCAGAGATGGTGTTTGACTCAAGTCCAACTCTGGGGCCCATGTTCTTCACACCTCTGCTCAACTGCCTCTTTGCAGTGATCACCAATGACCTTTATATGTCTTTCTTTTCTTAAAATGAACTGATCCCCTCCCCTCACCTTGTCCAAAAGTTTAAATTGGGCAATATGTTGTGTTTATATATTTTTCATTCTAATTTATAAATCTAATTTTGGTGCAGGTGTATGTCTGTAAGCCTGTATGTGTACAAATGAGCTTAAGTAGAGGCAGATATAGTCAGAGAAAATGGCTATTTTTGCGAATCCAAAATTAATCCAGTTTCCGCAGAACTTAAAGGGAAGAACTGTGCTCCCTTCTCTGTTTCTCCTTAGGGTATTGATATATACCTAAAGAGTTAACCAACAAATCAAAAAGCATTTAAAATGCTGCTAAAACCACTATTTCATTTGATCTCGACTCAAGTACAAAAAGAATGAAATTTCAACAAACTGCTATGTCCTACCAGGTGCATGGCAGAGCTCCGAGGCGGATGTGGCTCGATAAGCAACTGAGATGGCGTCTGTCCAAAGTTCTGTATCTGTGCCTCCATGGCCTGCAGGGAAGGAGAGCGACTGTCATAATAAATACGCATCAGCAAGGGGGATCAAGACACTCTTTGACAATGCAAGTGTATCCCAAGTCAGCCATGAAAAAAGTCCAGAGAATTCACAGGGTGCTCTTCTCTCAGGGTGCAGGATCGTCCATGTGTTAGTATTTTGTAGACAAGCTTTGCATCTCTTTAGAAATGTGCTTCTGTTAACCAAGTCACTATTCTTATGTAGAAGCTGGGGTTAAGTGTGATGTTAAACTGTGAGTACACGCATGCAGCGAAGGACCAAAATGGCTCACGTAACACTAAACGCAACACATATACCTCAACAAAGTCCTCTGTAAGAAGAAACGTATAGGGATCTCTAATGAAATAAGCTTCTGGGATCTTTATGGGAAACAAAATGAGACACAGAGTCCACCAATGACACAAAATAAAATTCAGAATATCATATGTTCCAATCGATTCAGAAGGCAATCAATAGAAAGAACACCAAGACTTCTGCATAATGATTAAATATGGCAAAACTTTCACTACAAAAAAAAATACATACATATTTTAGCATTCTGTGCTATTTTAAGATGAATCCTGAAATATTACTTTAAGGTACGAATTCATTTCTCTCAAAAATTTTCTGAAATTTTAGAGAGAACTAACCCAAAGAGGAAGTTATTATTTGGGCATCCTGAGCTATGCAATATTTCATTACTGCTGATGCAGATGGAAATAATGAGATTTTATGGCTTCCAATGAATACAAATAACTTCAGACCTCACATTATCTGGATGGTATAATATGCTTTTTTTTTGTGTATGTCAAAGAGAATCTTAGGAAAGAATTAAGTATTTCTTCTATTCATAAATTCCACAGGCAAAATATTTCAATATATTAAGCTAGACTAATAGAAATCTTTTTCTGAACTATTATAAATATGTAATTTAAGTCAACAAGGGGAAGCATAATTTTTACTATGACTATTATTTTATTACCATGCTAATTTTCCCCCTAAAATGGTTTGTAATTTGGTTGCGTATAAAAATGAAATACCAGACCCACTGCTGGGTGCTTAGGAGAGCAGGTAAGTTGGTACACAGCACTGCCACTAACCGCATCGTCATCTACGGTTCTCGTTTATAAAGTACTTAAATTTAACAATCTGTCCTCCTTGATTGCATTTCAAGAAAATGTTAATGAATATGTGAATTTTCAAATTTATTAGCAATATTAAACATGAGTACATCATTATCTGCCATATTTTAGCAACCGCATAAATGGGGCTTTTGTTCTATTTGGAGAGGCAACAGGATGAATTATTAAACCTCTTTAAGTGCTGTCTAATTTTAATGTAAACATTTATTTGCACAGTGTCCACTCATATGCAAAGTGTGACTATTTAAATTGTACTCATAGATAACATCGTATTTCATCCCCCCCAATGCAAGAATTATGATTATAACGGGGTGAAAAGACCATTTCTGGCTAGGTTCACATTATTAACAACAAACTCTTTACAATTCTTGAAAAAAAAAAGCAGTAATTTTTTCATTCAAGCTGTTCTGGTTAGAAAAAGTTCATTACTTTGCTTAATGTATTATAAACAGCTACAGCCTCTCTAACAGTAGATACTATCGTTGTGTTTTTGCTCCTCCAGAAAGAGGACCAGGGTGGTAAAATTAAACACATCTAGATCTCTGCATCAGTGCCTTGCACGTAGTAGGCAGCCTTTAAATGTTCATACGAGGGATGAATCAGCAAACGTGCTTCACTCGACGTAAATTTTTTCTGAAAGGGAGGTATTAAAATTATACTATTAAATATTATGAAACTGATCAAAATTTTATAAATCTTTTATACAGTTCTCTTCAGTGGGTCCTGCCTCTGATCCTTTTTGGACTGGGGCAGATTTAAAGGTACATATAGATCTTAAATGACCGTCAAATGGCATCGGGATAAATTTTAAGTTGTGATCAATCTCATGCTTTCGTTGAGACAATCTATTCTCTACGTTTAACATTTCTTTTTTTAAAGACAAAACTGAATCCCTCTTCTTCGTGATCTCTATTATATGCCTTCACAACCTACAGGTTCTTATTCCAATATTCATTGTTCGGCTACGTTGTTTCCCAATAACCCCTTACCCTCTGGTTTTAAAAGGTACAAGTCTTTCTGATGTTGAAAAAGCGTCTCCCCTAAGTTCTATGTCTTGTCGTTACCAAATGTTTGAATGAGAAGTGGGAACCTACTTACTCACTTCACCTGCTCCCCTGTCATGTGCTTTGTGTCCTCCCCCACTGTCAGGAAGTCATCGATGTCATCTTTATCATCAGGAAGGGATGTGCTTTGTACGGGAGAGCACAGGGATGGGGTAGTTGTTCTGAGAGCCCCTCCTCGTGGAGGAGAAAACGCCCCCCCTCAGGCTGACCTTGGGAAGGCTCTAACTCCTTCCTGGACTCCCTAAATCTTAAGGAACGTCCTCAGGCCTCATAGCACATCTCTCTTCCCTTTGTCATGGAACCTAACACAATTCTTCACATATGCCTGTTTGCTGTGAATCACTGCAGGGCTGGACAGCTATTTAGTCCTACAGAATCCAAAAATACTTCCGGAATACAGAGAGGGGCAGTGGTGGGGCATTTGTGCAAAAACCAAAAGGCGACCTAGAAAAAGGAAAGCACAGCAGTGGGGGAAACTTCAGAGTTCTTTACTCTTACAATTCAGTAGCACAAGAACACAGCGAAGATCTGTGGATGCCTACTCCACGCTGAGGGATACGAAATCAGACAGCAGACCACCCTCGGGGCGTCTTTGGTCCCCAAGGCATCAGGGCGCACGGAAGGCAGAAGGACCATGGCGGAGGCCAGCCCAGATGTCTCTATCAGACTCAGGGTGAGAAGAGTGGGAGGGAAGGCAGAGCTGCTGGGACAAGGACTTCCAGAAAAAGGACACGAGCTGAGGTCCTGAAGGTTATGTAGGAATTAGCTAGTCAACAGCATGAAGCTTTTTGTATTGCCATATAGAATTTTTCCATTAATAATCTCCAAATATATCACGGAAAAAAACCCTCAAACAACTACTTACAGATCAGTCTCAATAAGATGGATTCTTTCTATATTATCAGAAATGGTATTTTAAAATACTCAACATATTTCCATTTCTCTATGTATTATTCTGCATGAGTCAGACTTAACGTTAGCTTTAATTACTCCTGAAACACTTATTTATTGAGCACCTACTACGTACCACGTACCACTGTAGATATTTGTGATACTCATCAACCAAGACAGGTTAAGATTCCTGCTCTTGTGGAGGTTATATTCCAGCCAGGATGACATAGGTTACATTCAGCCAGATGTCACCCTGCCATCCCATGGGCTAGATTCAACTCACAGGTATAGTTTCTAATTGAGCCAAGATTTATAGGTCAGATAATTTCATCCAATAAATTGGATTTTTTTATATTTTAATAGTTGTATGGATTCTTATGCTTCTAAAAATTATTTTGTTGAATATTGAGCAGTTACCACGTATTTAACATTTATTTTCTCCCCAGGTAAGACCTGTCAAGAAATAGGTAGGTCATAAAATTAGAAAAAAATAATATTTTTAACACTTTGGGAGCCATCCTAAAGTATGAAATTCTTCAGGAGTAGACAGATAAGCAAAGAAAAATGTGAACTAAGTTATGCATAGGGGGACAAATTAAGTAAATTTGAACAGTATATGCGATTTTCAGATTTCAGACGCAAGTATATTACAGAACTCAGTTTTACTTGCTTATAAGTAACACAGAGCCCCAGTTAGGAGGAGCTCCTCTTAGGGACAGTTTCTCTTTTATCCCCTCCCTACTTCCTGATTGTCCCATTCCCTAGTCTTGTTGGGCTGTCTCTGTAAAATCCTCCGGGATCCACCTACCAGGTTACAGAATCATGCCCATCTTCATCCACCTCTCCTGTTTTCTCACTTATTTTCAACAAGCTCTTTCTAGTTTTATCTTCCTCATAGGTCAGGACCACTGAGTATGCTGTGTCATCTATGCCACGGATGACAGTGGGGGGCAAATGAGGGATAGAATCTACCTCAACTGCCAGAAGGAGAGGCACCTTTTGTAATTCATTCTCCTAAAGACCGAGTCTTTTCAAATTTGCCCCAAGGGGGCATGTGTGCTAGCTGCGGCTGTGACATGTGCCTTATTCCTTTAAGCTGCTGCACCTCTTGCTTAACTGTTTTGTTCCTTCTTGCCTTCCCTCTCCCCAAATTTCTACGTCCTCTGTGAATTAAAGATAGCTAGCTGAGATTAAACCCTCAGAAGAGGTGGTGTGTGTGTGAGTGTATTAAATGTCTCCCTGTTCACACAAAAGACCTCACGGCCAAGGTAAAAGTAATGCAGCAACAGTAAGTCATGGTTCGGAATGATCCTCGCATTAACGACACACTCAAAAGACTCTAAAAGAAAGAACAAGTGTGCTTTCTCCCTCCTGTTGTATTTACTACATATCTATTGTATTCCTTCTCTGGTATGTGGTAGATAAAAATTTTGGTTAATCTGGTCTTTTCCATGACGCAGGTAAATTTAAACAGATACATTTTTCTCCTGTAGAATCTTTACAACTTCTAGTCTGTTTGGTAAATGTGATTTAGTATTGTCTTTCCAATGAAATGCCATC